>NC_092772.1:48513148-48874340 GCF_047496795.1 Chiloscyllium punctatum
TCGTTTTTGATTTGCTCATCCCAGCTCAGTGCCATCCCCCACGGTGACTTGTTTGATTGTGGAGAACGTGTCTCACAGCTCACCCCTCAACTCTGCTTCTGTTACATTTTGAGGAGGAGGGAGTCAGCAGTTTACCTGGACAAGTTGAGGAGTGGAAAATTCAGGGGCAGATGGAGAGGGGGTAGAGAAAGCTGCTGTCTCCCTTTTGTCAAACGATCAGTGACGAGGGTGTGGGTCGTAGTGTGATATCGGAAAGGGTGTGGTAGAAACCCCATTGTGACACTGCTGTTCGGAGCTGTGCTGGGGCCTGGTCTCTGGGGTTCCTCACCCCCTGTCTGCCACTCTGCCCCCTCTCTCTGCAGGTAACCTGACATTCCCAGTGTCCAGCACATCCCCGCCTCCCACCACCCAGGGGCTCCCCATCACGGTGGAGTACAACATTGTGGACGGACTGACCCATTCCTTCAGCGATGCTGCGAGCGTTTCCGTGCCTGGGGGAAGTCCCTTGATCCGGGTTTTGGAACGGGCCCGGGATCTGTATCCCGATCGATTCAGGTATGGCCTACTGTGAAGGAGATGATCGCCTGACCTGGGGGTCAGTTCATTAGATACACTCAGGAGGGAGCTGGACATGACCCTTGTGGCTAAACGGACCAAGGGGTTGAGAGAGAGAGAGAGAGAGAGAGCAGGAACGGGATACTGAGATTGTATGATCCACCGTGATTGTACTGAATGTTGCTCGAGGCTCAAAGGGCCGAATGGCCTCCTCCTACACCTCTTGCCTATGTTTCCATGGTTGCTGTTTCTGATTGCCAGCCTGAATGATGCCTCATTTTCTGTTCAAAGCTTCAGTATCACACAGAATCTGTGGGGCCCGTCTCTGACCACCGTCCAGGGTCTAACAGCATCCAGTCAGAACAGAACTTACTGGCAGCTCCTGAGTGGATCCAAACCACTGGATCAGGGTAAGAATTGACCATTACAAGGTCAGTAATGGCTGGAAAAACTCAGCAGGTCTGTCAGCAGCCGCAGAGAGGAATCAGAGTTAATGTCTCGGGTGCAGTGACCCTTCATCAAAACTGAACCAACAGCAGATAACTAACACAGCTGCAGGGAAGTACACAGTGGATCCAGTATCATTATTCTCTATACCCAGCTCCTGGAGCACTGTACTCTGCATTATTCTCTATACCCACCTCCTTCAGCACTGTACTCTACATTATTCTGTATACCCAGCTCCTGCAGCACTGTACTCTGCATTATTCTGTATACCCACCTCCTGCAGCACTGTACTCTACATTATTCTGTATACCCAGCTCCTGCAGCACTGTACTCTGCATTATTCTGTATACCCACCTCCTGCAGCACTGTACTCTGCATTATTCTGTATACCCACCTCCTGCAGCACTGTACTCTACATTATTCTGTATACCCAGCTCCTGCAGCACTGTACTCTGCATTATTCTGTATACCCACCTCCTGCAGCACTGTACTCTGCATTATTCTGTATACCCACCTCCTGCAGCACTGTACTCTACATTATTCTGTATACCCAGCTCCTGCAGCACTGTACTCTACATTATTCTGTATACCCAGCTCCTGCAGCACTGTACTCTGCATTATTCTCTATACCCACCTCCTATAGCACTGTACTCTGCATTATTCTGTATACCCACCTCCTGCAGCACTGTACTCTACATTATTCTGTATACCCAGCTCCTGCAGCACTGTACTCTGCATTATTCTGTATACCCACCTCCTGCAGCACTGTACTCTGCATTATTCTGTATACCCACCTCCTGCAGCACTGTACTCTACATTATTCTCTATACCCAGCTCCTGCAGCACTGTACTCTACATTATTCTCGATACCCAGCTCCTGCAGCACTGTACTCTGCATTATTCTCTATACCCACCTCCTACAGCACTGTACTCTGCATTATTCTCTATACCCACCTCCTGCAGCACTGTACTCTGCATTATACTGTATACCCACCTCCTGCAGCACTGTACTCTACATTATTCTCTATACCCACCTCCTGGAGCACTGTACTCTGCATTATTCTGTATACCCTGCTCCTGCAGCACTGTACTCTGCATTATTCTCTATACCCAGCTCCTGCAGCACTGTACTCTGCATTATTCTGTATACCCACCTCCTGCAGCACTGTACTCTGCATTATTCTGTATACCCAGCTCCTGCAGCACTGTACTCTGCATTATTCTGTATACCCACCTCCTGCAGCACTGTACTCTGCATTATTCTGTATACCCACCTCCTGCAGCACTGTACTCTGCATTATTCTCTATACCCACCTCCTGCAGCACTGTACTCAGCATTATTCTCTATACCCAGCTCCTGGAGCACTGTACTCAGCATTATTCTCTATACCCACCTCCTGCAGCACTGTACTCTACATTATTCTGTATACCCACCACCTGCAGCACTGTACTCTGCATTATTCTGTATACCCTGCTCCTGCAGCACTGTACTCTGCATTATTCTCTATACCCAGCTCCTGCAGCACTGTACTCTGCATTATTCTCTATACCCACCTCCTGAAGCACTGTACTCTGCATTATTCTGTATACCCACCTCCTGAAGCACTGTACTCTGCATTATTCTCTATACCCAGCTCCTGCAGCACTGTACTCTGCATTATTCTCTATACCCACCTCCTGCAGCACTGTACTCTACATTATTCTGTATACCCACCTCCTGAAGCACTGTACTCTGCATTATTCTGTATACCCACCTCCTGCAGCACTGGACTCTACATTATTCTGTATACCCACCTCCTGCAGCACTGTACTCTGCATTATTCTGTTTACCCAGCTCCTGCAGCACTGTACTCTACATTATTCTGTATACCCACCTCCTGCAGCACTGTACTCTGCATTATTCTCTATACCCAGCTCCTGCAGCACTGTACTCTACATTATTCTGTATACCCACCTCCTGCAGCACTGTACTCTGCATTATTCTGTATACCCAGCTCCTGCAGCACTGTACTCTGCATTATTCTGTATACCCACCTCCTGGAGCACTGTACTCTACATTATTCTGTATACCCAGCTCCTGCAGCACTGTACTCTGCATTATTCTGTATACCCACCTCCTGGAGCACTGTAGTCTACATTATTCTGTATACCCAGCTCCTGCAGCACTGTACTCTGCATTATTCTGTATACCCACCTCCTGCAGCACTGTACTCTGCATTATTCTGTATACCCAGCTCCTGCAGCACTGTACTCTGCATTATTCTCTATACCCAGCTCCTGCAGCACTGTACTCTGCATTATTCTGTATACCCACCTCCTGCAGCACTGTACTCTGCATTATTCTCTATACCCACCTCCTGCAGCACTGTACTCTGCATTATTCTCCATACCCAGCTCCTACAGCACTGTACTCTGCATTATTCTGTATACCCACCTCCTGCAGCACTGTACTCTGCATTATTCTGTATACTCACCTCCTGCAGCACTGTACTCTGCATTATTCTGTATACCCAGCTCTTGCAGCACTGTACTCTGCATTATTCTGTATACCCAGCTCCTGCAGCACTGTACTCTGCATTATTCTCTATACCCAGCTCCTGCAGCACTGTACTCTGCATTATTCTGTATACCCACCTCCTGCAGCACTGTACTCTGCATTATTCTCTATACCCAGCTCCTGCAGCACTGTACTCTGCATTATTCTCCATACCCAGCTCCTACAGCACTGTACTCTGCATTATTCTGTATACCCACCTCCTGCAGCACTGTACTCTGCATTATTCTGTATACTCACCTCCTGCAGCACTGTACTCTGCATTATTCTGTATACCCAGCTCTTGCAGCACTGTACTCTGCATTATTCTGTATACCCAGCTCCTGCAGCACTGTACTCTGCATTATTCTCTATACCCAGCTCCTGCAGCACTGTACTCTGCATTATTCTGTATACCCAGCTCCTGCAGCACTGTACTCTGCATTATTCTGTATACCCACCTCCTGCAGCACTGTACTCTGCATTATTCTCTATACCCACCTCCTGCAGCACTGTACTCTGCATTATTCTGTATACCCACCTCCTGCAGCACTGTACTCTGCATTATTCTGTATACCCAGCTCCTGCAGCACTGTACTCTGCATTATTCTGTATACCCAGCTCCTGCAGCACTGTACTCTGCATTATTCTGTATACCCAGATCCTGCAGCACTGTACTCTGCATTATTCTCTATACCCACCTCCTGCAGCATTGTACTCTGCATTATTCTGTATACCCAATTCCTGCAGCACTGTACTCTGCATTATTCTCTATACCCAGCTCTTGCAGCACTGTACTCTGCATTATTCTGTATACCCAGTTCCTGCAGCACTGTACTCTGCATTATTCTCTATACCCACCTCCTGCAGCACTGTACTCTGCATTATTCTGTATACCCAGCTCCTGCACCACTGTACTCTGCATTATTCTGTATACCCACCTCCTGCAGCACTGTACTCTGCATTATTCTCTATACCCACCTCCTGCAGCACTGTACACTGCATTATTCTGTATACCCAGCTCCTGCAGCACTGTACTCTGCATTATTCTGTATACCCAGCTCCTGCAGCACTGTACTCTACATTATTCTGTTTACCCAGCTCCTGCAGCACTGTACTCTGCACTATTCTCTATACCCAGCTCCTGCAGCACTGTACTCTGCATTATTCTCTATACCCACCTCCTGCAGCACTGTACTCTGCATTATTCTCTATACCCACCTCCTGCAGCACTGTACTCTGCATTATTCTCTATACCCACCTCCTGCAGCACTGTACTCTGCATTATTCTGTATACCCAGCTCCTGCAGCACTGTACTCTGCATTATTCTGTATACCCAGCTCCTGCAGCACTGTACTCTACATTATTCTCTATACCCACCTCCTTCAGCACTGTACTCTACATTATTCTATATACCCAGCTCCTGCAGCACTGTACTCTGCATTATTCTGTATACCCAAATCCTGCAGCACTGTACTCTGCATTATTCTGTATACCCACCTCCTGCAGCACTGTACTCTGCATTATTCTGTATACCCAGATCCTGCAGCACTGTACTCTGCATTATTCTGTATACCCAGCTCCTGCAGCACTGTACTCTGCATTATTCTCTATACCCAGCTCCTGCAGCACTGTACTCTGCATTATTCTGTATACCCAGCTCCTGCAGCACTGTACTCTGCATTATTCTCTATACCCAGCTCTTGCAGCACTGTACTCTGCATTATTCTGTATACCCAGCTCCTGCAGCACTGTACTCTGCATTATTCTCTATACCCAGCTCCTGCAGCACTGTACTCTGCATTATTCTGTATACCCAGCTCTTGCAGCACTGTACTCTGCATTATTCTCTATACCCACCTCCTGAAGCACTGTACTCTACATTATTCTATATACCCAGCTCCTGAAGCACTGTACTCTACATTATTCTATATACCCAGCTCCTGCAGCACTGTACTCTGCATTATTCTCTATACCCACCTCCTGCAGCACTGTACTCTGCATTATTCTGTATACCCAGCTCCTGAAGCACTGTACTCTGCATTATTCTCTATACCCACCTCCTGCACCACTGTACTCTGCATTATTCTCTATACCCAGCTCCTGCAGCACTGTACTCTGCATTATTCTGTATACCCAGCTCCTGCAGAACTGTACTCTGCATTATTCTGTATACCCACCTCCTGCGGCACTGTACTCTGCATTATTCTCTATACCCACCTCCTGCAGCACTGCACTCTGCATTATTCTGTATACCCAGCTCCTGCAGCACTGTACTCTGCATTATTCTGTATACCCAGCTCCTGCAGCACTGTACTCTACATTATTCTGTATACCCAGCTCCTGCAGCACTGTACTCTGCATTATTCTCTATACCCAGCTCCTGCAGCACTGTACTCTGCATTATTCTGTATACCCACCTCCTGCAGCACTGTACTCTGCATTATTCTCTATACACACCTCCTGCAGCACTGTACTCTGCATTATTCTGTATACCCAGCTCCTGCAGCACTGTACTCTGCATTATTCTGTATACCCAGCTCCTGCAGCACTGTACTCTGCATTATTCTGTATACCCACCTCCTGCAGCACTGTAGTCTGCATTCTTCTGTATACCCAGCTCCTGCAGCACTGTACTCTGCATTATTCTGTATACCCAGCTCCTGCAGCACTGTACTCTTCATTATTCTCTATACCCCGCTCCTGCAGCACTGTACTCTGCATTATTCTGTATACCCAGCTCCTGCAGCACTGTACTCTGCATTATTCTGTATACCCAGCTCCTGCAGCACTGTACTCTGCATTATTCTCTATACCCACCTCCTGGAGCACTGTACTCTGCATTATTCTGTATACCCGCCTCCTGCAGCACTGTACTCTGCATTATTCTGTATACCCAGCTCCTGCAGCACTGTACTCTGCATTATTCTCTCTACCCAACTCCTGCAGCACTATCCTCTGCATTATTCTGTAAACCCACCTCCTGCAGCACTGTACTCTGCATTATTCTCTATACCCAACTCCTGTAGCACTGTACTCTGCATTATTCTGTAAGGCCACCTCCTGCAGCACTGTACTCTGCATTATTCTGTAAACCCAGCTCCTGCAGCACTGTACTCTGCATTATTCTCTATACCCAACTCCTGCAGCACTGTACTCTGCATTATTCTGTATACCCAACTCCTGCAGCACTGTACTCTGCATTATTCTATATACCCAGCTCCTGCAGCACTATACTCTGCATTATTCTCTATACCCACCTCCTGCAGCACTGTACTCTGCATTATTCTCTATACCCAACTCCTGCAGCACTGTACTCTGCATTATTCTGTAAACCCACCTCCTGCAGCACTGTACTCTGCATTATTCTCTGTACCCACCTCCTGCAGCACTGTACTCTGCATTATTCTGTTTACCCAGCTCCTGCAGCACTGTACTCTACATTATTCTCTCTACCCACCTCCTGCAGCACTGTACTCTGCATTATTCTGTATACCCAGCTCCTGCAGCACTGTACTCTGCATTATTCTCTATACCCACCTCCTGCAGCACTGTACTCTGCATTATTCTCTAAACCCACCTCCTGCAGCACTGTACTCTGCATTATTCTCTATACCCACCTCCTGCAGCACTGTACTCTGCATTATTCTGTATACCCACCTCCTGCAGCACTGTACTCTGCATTATTCTGTATACCCAGCTCCTGCAGCACTGTACTCTGCATTATTCTCTATACCCAACTCCTGCAGCACTGTACTCTGCATTATTCTGTATACCCAGCTCCTGCAGCACTGTACTCTGCATTATTCTATATACCCAGCTCTTGCAGCACTATACTCTGCATTATTCTCTATACCCACCTCCTGCAGCACTGTACTCTGCATTATTCTCTATACCCACCTCCTGCAGCACTGTACTCTGCATTATTCTGTAAACCCACCTCCTGCAGCACTGTACTCTGCATTATTCTCTATACCCACCTCCTGCAGCACTGTACTCTGCATTATTCTCTATACCCAGCTCCTGCAGCACTGTACTCTACATTATTCTCTCTACCCACCTCCTGCAGCACTGTACTCTGCATTATTCTGTATACCCAGCTCCGGCAGCACTGTACTCTGCGTTATTCTCTATACCCACCTCCTGCAGCACTGTACTCTGCATTATTCTGTAAACCCACCTCCTGCAGCACAGTACTCTGCATTATTCTCTATACCCACCTCCTGCAGCACTGTACTCTGCATTATTCTGTATACCCACCTCCTGCAGCACTGTACTCTGCATTATTCTGTATACCCACCTCCTGCAGCACTGTACTCTGCATTATTCTATATACCCAGCTCCTGCAGCACTATACTCTGCATTATTTTGTATACCCAGCTCCTGCAGCACTGTACTCTGCATTATTATGTATACCCACCTCCTGCAGCACTATACTCTGCATTATTTTGTATACCCAGCTCCTGCAGCACTGTACTCTACATTATTATGTATACCCACCTCCTGCAGCACTATACTCTGCATTATTTTGTATACCCAGCTCCTGCAGCACTGTACTCTACATTATTCTGTATACCCAGCTCCTGCAGCACTGTACTCTGCATTATTATGTATACCCACCTCCTGCAGCACTATACTCTGCATTATTTTGTATACCCAGCTCCTGCAGCACTGTACTCTACATTATTCTGTATACCCAGCTCCTGCAGCACTATACTCTGCATTATTTTGTATACCCAGCTCCTGCAGCACTGTACTCTACATTATTCTATATACCCAGCTCCTGCAGCACTATACTCTGCATTATTTTGTATACCCAGCTCCTGCAGCACTGTACTCTGCATTATTATGTATACCCACCTCCTGCAGCACTATACTCTGCATTATTTTGTATACCCAGCTCCTGCAGCACTGTACTCTGCATTATTATGTATACCCACCTCCTGCAGCACTGTACTCTGCATTATTCTGTATACCCAGCTCCTGCAGCACTGTACTCTGCATTATTCTGTATACCCAGCTCCTGCAGCACTGTACTCTGCATTATTCTCTATACCCAGCTCCTGCAGCACTATACTCTGCATTATTCTCTATACCCAGCTCCTGCAGCACTGTACTCTGCATTATTATGTATACCCACCTCCTGCAGCACTATACTCTGCATTATTTTGTATACCCAGCTCCTGCAGCACTGTACTCTGCATTATTATGTATACCCACCTCCTGCAGCACTGTACTCTGCATTATTCTGTATACCCAGCTCCTGCAGCACTGTACTCTGCATTATTTTGTATACCCAGCTCCTGCAGCACTGTACTCTACATTATTCTGTATACCCAGCTCCTGCAGCACTGTACTCTGCATTATTCTGTATACCCAGCTCCTGCAGCACTGTACTCTGCATTATTCTGTATACCCAGCTCCTGCAGCACTGTACTCTGCATTATTCTCTATACCCAGCTCCTGCAGCACTATACTCTGCATTATTCTCTATACCCAGCTCCTGCAGCACTGTACTCTGCATTATTCTGTTTACCCAGCTACTGCAGCACTGTACTCTGCATTATTCTGTAAACCCACCTCCTGCAGCACTGTACTCTGCATTATTCTGTATACCCAGCTCCTGCAGCACTGTACTCTGCATTATTCTCTATACCCACCTCCTGCAGCACTGTACTCTGCATTATTCTGTATACCCACCTCCTGCAGCACTGTACTCTGCATTATTCTGTAAACCCAGCTCCTGCAGCACTGTACTCTGCATTATTCTCTATACCCAACTCCTGCAGCACTGTACTCTGCATTATTCTGTATACCCAACTCCTGCAGCACTGTACTCTGCATTATTCTATATACCCAGCTCCTGCAGCACTATACTCTGCATTATTCTCTATACCCACCTCCTGCAGCACTGTACTCTGCATTATTCTCTATACCCACCTCCTGCAGCACTGTACTCTGCATTATTCTGTAAACCCACCTCCTGCAGCACTGTACTCTGCATTATTCTCTATACCCACCTCCTGCAGCACTGTACTCTGCATTATTCTGTATATTCAGCTCCTGCAGCACTGTACTCTACATTATTCTCTCTACCCACCTCCTGCAGCACTGTACTCTGCATTATTCTCTATACCCACCTCCTGCAGCACTATACTCTGCATTATTCTGTATACCCAGCTCCTGCAGCACTGTACTCTGCATTATTCTCTATACCCACCTCCTGCAGCACTGTACTCTGCATTATTCTGTAAACCCACCTCCTGCAGCACTGTACTCTGCATTATTCTCTATACCCACCTCCTGCAGCACTGTACTCTGCATTATTCTGTATACCCACCTCCTGCAGTACTGTACTCTGCATTATTCTGTATACCCAGCTCCTGCAGCACTGTACTCTGCATTATTCTCTATACCCAACTCCTGCAGCACTGTACTCTGCATTATTCTGTATACCCAACTCCTGCAGCACTGTACTCTGCATTATTCTATATACCCAGCTCCTGCAGCACTATACTCTGCATTATTCTCTATACCCACCTCCTGCAGCACTGTACTCTGCATTATTCTCTATACCCACCTCCTGCAGCACTGTACTCTGCATTATTCTGTAAACCCACCTCCTGCAGCACTGTACTCTGCATTATTCTCTATACCCACCTCCTGCAGCACTGTACTCTGCATTATTCTCTATACCCAGCTCCTGCAGCACTGTACTCTACATTATTCTCTCTACCCACCTCCTGCAGCACTGTACTCTGCATTATTCTGTATACCCAGCTCCTGCAGCACTGTACTCTGCGTTATTCTCTATACCCACCTCCTGCAGCACTGTACTCTGCATTATTCTGTAAACCCACCTCCTGCAGCACTGTACTCTGCATTATTCTCTATACCCACCTCCTGCAGCACTGTACTCTGCATTATTATGTATACCCACCTCCTGCAGCACTATACTCTGCATTATTTTGTATACCCAGCTCCTGCAGCACTGTACTCTACATTATTATGTATACCCACCTCCTGCAGCACTATACTCTGCATTATTTTGTATACCCAGCTCCTGCAGCACTGTACTCTACATTATTCTGTATACCCACCTCCTGCAGAACTGTACTCTGCATTATTATGTATACCCACCTCCTGCAGCACTATACTCTGCATTATTTTGTATACCCAGCTCCTGCAGCACTGTACTCTACATTATTCTGTATACCCACCTCCTGCAGCACTATACTCTGCATTATTTTGTATACCCAGCTCCTGCAGCACTGTACTCTACATTATTCTATATACCCAGCTCCTGCAGCACTATACTTTGCATTATTTTGTATACCCAGCTCCTGCAGCACTGTACTCTGCATTATTATGTATACCCACCTCCTGCAGCACTATACTCTGCATTATTTTGTATACCCAGCTCCTGCAGCACTGTACTCTGCATTATTATGTATACCCACCTCCTGCAGCACTATACTCTGCATTATTTTGTATACCCAGCTCCTGCAGCACTGTACTCTACATTATTCTGTATACCCAGCTCCTGCAGGACTGTACTCTGCATTATTCTGTATACCCAGCTCCTGCAGCACTGTACTCTGCATTATTCTGTATACCCAGCTCCTGCAGCACTGTACTCTGCATTATTCTCTATACCCAGCTCCTGCAGCACTCTACTCTGCATTATTCTCTATACCCAGCTCCTGCAGCACTGTACTCTGCATTATTCTGTTTACCCAGCTACTGCAGCACTGTACTCTGCATTATTCTGTAAACCCACCTCCTGCAGCACTGTACTCTGCATTATTCTGTATACCCAGCTCCTGCAGCACTGTACTCTGCATTATTCTCTATACCCACCTCCTGCAGCACTGTACTCTGCATTATTCTGTATACCCACCTCCTGCAGCACTGTACTCTGCATTATTCTCTATACCCAGCTCCTGCAGCACTGTACTCTGCATAATTCTGTATACCCACCTCCTGCAGCACTGCACTCTGCATTATTCTCTATACCCACCTCCTGCAGCACTGTACTCTTCATGATTCTCTATACCCACCTCCTGCAGCACTGCACTCTGCATTATTCTGTATACCCAGCTCCTGCAGCACTGTACTCTACATTATTCTCTATACCCACCTCCTGCAGCACTGTACTCTGCATTATTCTCTATACCCAGCTCCTGCAGCACTGTACTCTGCATTATTCTGTATACCCACCTCCTGCAGCACTGTACTCTGCATTATTCTGTATACCCACCTCCTGCAGCACTGTACTCTGCATTATTCTGTATACCCACCTCCTGCAGCACTGTACTCTGCATTATTCTCTATACCCACCTCCTGCAGCACTGTACTCTGCATTATTCTGTATACCCAGCTCCTGCAGCACTGTACTCTGTATTATTCTCTATACCCAGCTCCTGCAGCACTGTACTCTACATTATTCTGTAAACCCAGCTCCTGCAGCACTGTACTCTGCATTATTCTCTATACCCAGCTCCTGCAGCACTGTACTGTACATTATTGTGTAAACCCAGCTCCTGCAGCACTGTACTCTGCATTATTCTGTATACCCAGCTCCTGCAGCACTGTACTCTGCATTATTCTCTATACCCAGCTCCTGCAGCACTGTAGTCTGCATTATTCTGTATACCCACCTCCTGCAGCACTGTACTCTGCATTATTCTGTTTCCCCACCTCCTGCAGCACTGTACTCTGCATTATTCTCTATACCCAGCTCCTGCAGCACTGTACTCTGCATTATTCTGTATACCCAGCTCCTGCAGCACTGTACTCTGCATTATTCTCTATACCCACCTCCTGCAGCACTGTACTCTGCATTATTCTCTATACCCACCTCCTGCAGCACTGTACTCTGCATTATTCTGTATACCCAGCTCCTGCAGCACTGTACTCTGCATTATTCTGTATACCCACCTCCTGCAGCACTGTACTCTACATTATTCTGTAAACCCACCTCCTGCAGCACTATACTCTGCATTATTCTGTATACCCACCTCCTGCAGCACTGTACTCTGCATTATTTTGTATACCCAGCTCCTGCAGCACTGTACTCTGCATTATTGTGTGTACCCAGCTCCTGCAGCACTGTACTCTGCATTATTCTCTATACCCAGCTCCTGCAGCACTGTACTCTGCATTATTCTGTATACCCAGCTCCTGCAGCACTGTACTCTGCATTATTTTGTATACCCAGCTCCTGCAGCACTGTACTCTGCATTATTGTGTGTACCCAGCTCCTGCAGCACTGTACTCTGCATTATTTTGTATACCCACCTCCTGCAGCACTATACTCTGCATTATTCTGTATACCCACCTCCTGCAGCACTGTACTCTGCATTATTTTGTATACCCAGCTCCTGCAGCACTATACTCTGCATTATTCTGTATACCCACCTCCTGCAGCACTGTACTCTGCATTATTTTGTATACCCAGCTCCTGCAGCACTGTACTCTGCATTATTGTGTGTACCCAGCTCCTGCAGCACTGTACTCTGCATTATTCTTCGTGAAACCATTTTCGATTGAAGGGCTTTTGCCCGAAATGTCGATTTTCCTGCCCCTCGGATGCTGCCTGACCTGCTGTGCTTTTCCAGCACCACTCTAATCTAGACTCTGGTTTCCAGCATCTGCAGTCCGTGTTTTTACCTCATATGACTCCAGACCCACAGCAATGTGATTAACTCTTAACTGCTGTCTGGGATGGACAAGAATTTCTGGTCCAGCCAACAGCACTCTGATCCCATCAATACATTTTTAAAAATCCAATAACTAAACTCTTAGAACACTCTTATAACACTATACCCTGGAGTATTCATTCATTGACATAACTCCTGCACAATTGTACATAAGGTTGTAACTCTCTCTCTCCGCACCCGTTCCCCAACCTTTCTCTCTCTCTCTCTCTCTTTACTTCCCCGCCTCTCTCTGTCTCTCCCTTCTCCAATCTTTCTCTCTCACTCCCCTCCCCAGTCTCTCTCTCTCCCCATCTCTGTCCCCATCTCACTCTCTCTCTATCTGTGACTCTCCATTTGTCGACTGTGGGTGGCACAGTGGTTAGCACTGCTGCCTTACAGCGCCACAGACCCAGGTTCAATTCCCACCTCAGGTGACTGACTGTGTGGAGTTTGTACATTCTCGGCGTGGGTTTCCTCCGGGTTCCAGTTTTCTCCCACAGTCCAAAAATGTGCAGGGTAGGTGAATTGGTCACGCTAAATTGCCTGTAGTGTTAGGTGTAGGGGAATGGGTCTCGGTGGGTTGCGCTTCGGAGGGTCGGTGTGGACTTGTTGGGCCGAAGGGCCTGTTTCCACACTGTAAGTAATCTAATAAAAAAAACTCGTACACGAGAGGTTGTAACTCTCTCTCACACACACCTCCCCACCCTCTCCCCCCTGTTCCGAACCCAGTTGCTGGGTGTTGAGGAAGGGCCCTGAGATTGTTTATTACTTTGCCTTGCCAGGTATCGGTGATTACAAGCCCAAAGAAGGGGAGCAAATCTTTGCAAAATACAGCCACTACTGATAAGGAACTGAGTGCGATTCAGGAAGGGAAATCGAGAACAATGGAACGCAAGGAAGGAATCTTCTCCTTCTCCCATGATGCTGCCCTCCAGTACCATCCCAGTATGCCTCCTGCTTATTCGGAAATCACCTACCCCTTTCTCCTCACACAGAAGGCGTTCTGCTTTGAACTTGGGAGTCTCTCAAACTAACTTAAAGATGCTGTCTGTATCACCTCTCTGACTGATTAATACTGAGCTCACACCATTCTCTCTTTGTAGCTTTGGTTCTGCATTGTGTCTCCCCTCTCCATGCATCAGCACATCGAAACCCCCGTTACCCCATTTCCAACTCGACAGCAGTTTCCATTCTCTGATCATCCTCCCCACCACCAGGTCATTCACAGACTTCCAGGGAAATACAACATGCAATGTCTTCCTGTCTGTCTGTGCACCCCATCCCTATCTCTGTAACCCCTGCCAGCTCCCCCCTATCTCTGTAACCCTCTCCAGCCCCTACACCCTCTCCCTATCTCTGTACCCCCTCCAGTCCCTACACCCCCTCCCTATCTCTGTAACCCTCTCCAGCCCCTACACCCCCTCCCTATCTCTGTAACCCTCTCCAGCCCCTACACCCCCTCCCTATCTCTGTAACTTCCACCAGCCCCTACACCCCCTCCCTATCTCTGTAACCCCCTCCAGCCCCTACACCCCCTCCCTATCTCTGTAACCTCCTCCAGCCCCTACACCCCCTCCCTATCTCTGTAACCCCCTCCAGCCCCTACACCCCCTCCCTATCTCTGAAACCCCCTTCAGCCCCTACACCCCCTCCTTATCTCTGTAACCCCCTGCAGCCCCTACACCCCCTCCCTATCTCTGAAAGCCCCCTCCAGCCCCTACACCCCCTCCAGCCCCTACACCCCCTCCCTATTTTTGTAGCCCCGTCCAGCCCCTACACCCCCTCTCTATTTCTGTAACCCCCTCCAGCCCCTAAACCCTCTCCCTAACTCTGTTACACCCTCCAGCCCCTACACCCCCTCCCTATCTCTGTAACCCCCTCCAGCCCCTACACCCCCCTCCCTATCTCTGTAACCCCCTCCAGCCCCTACACCCCCTCCAGCCCCTACACCCCCTCCCTATCTCTGTAACCCCCCCAGCCCCTACACCCCCTCCCTATCTCTGTAACCCCCTCCAGCCCCTACACCCCCTCCCTATCTCTGTAACCCCCTCCAGCCCCTACACCCCCCTCCCTATCTCTGTAACCCCCTCCAGCCCCTACACCCCCTCCAGCCCCTACACCCCCTCCCTATCACTGTAACCGCCCCAGCCCCGGACTCTCCAGTGTCCCCTGATTCCCACTGCTCTGCCAGTGCAGCCCGTGAGTTCAGGAAATCCCACCCTACACCCTTCTGACCCTCCTCACTTCTCCCCCGTTTTAGAATTCCATTTAAAACTAACTCAAGGAAAGTTCCAGTCCTGACACTCTCTCCCTAGTGAGGCGGGTCTGCAGCTGCTGATGTTATAATCTGTGATACTTCCTTCATTTGAAGCTTTTTACCATGATTGCTATCCTCGCTGGTGAATAATTGTCACGTTTTCGAGGTTCCCACATTCCCTCTCAATATCCAGCTTCAGGGAAAAAAATTATCCATTGTGGTGTTCCTAAATGTTGACCACTTTTCTTATCTTCTCTATCAAATAAAAACCAGATTGACTGGAGTGGCCTCTCATTTGGAATATTAACTACACAAGAGTCTACAGAAACCTTCCCTCAAATTGAAATAGTCAGGGCAGAAATTAAAAAAAAGGGTTTGGGATTGACCCCCTCAGGTTTGATCCTTCTCCCACCCCATAGACTCCCGACAGTGCAGATGGAGGCCATTTGGCCCATCGGTCAAGGCCAACCCTCCAAAGATCATCCTGCAGACAGCCACATCAGCCTTCGAAAACCTGTTTACTCTTTGCTTCAAAGACAACCCCTCTATGTCGGGGATCATCGCTGTGTCTCGGGGTTGTAGCTGCTGTTCGAATCAGTCCGGGAAAGATTGGCTCCATCCCTACATGACTGACATATGAGGAAAGACTAGATGGACTGGGCTTGTACTGGCTGGAATTTAGAGGAATGACAGGAAGGATCTCGTGGAAAGATATAAAATCCTGATGGGAATGGTCAGGTCAGATACAGGAAGGACATTCCCGATTTTGGGCAAGTTCAGAATTGGGAGGCAGAGTCTAAGAATCAGGGATAAGCCATTCCGGACTGAGATGAGGGAGAATTTCTGCACTCAGAGTTGGGAACCTGTGGAAATCTCTCCCACAGGAAGCTGTTGGGGGCCAGTTCCTATGCGCTCCTTTATGGGTCTATGCACTGAGTATTGGAGTTGGGAGGTCATGTTGCGGCTCTACAGGACATTGGTTCGGCCACTTTTGGAATGTTGTGTGCAGTTCTGGTCTCCTTCCTATCTGAAGGATGTTGTGAAACTTGAAAGGTTTCAGAAAAGATTTACAAGGATGTTGCCAGGGTTGGAGGGTTTGAGCTCCAGGGAGAGGCTGAACAGGCTGGGGCTGTTTTCCCTGGAGCGTTGGAGGCTGAGGGGTGACCGTATAGAGGTTTATAAAATCATGAGGGGCATGGATAGGGTAAACAGACAAGGTCTATTCCCTGGGGTGGGGGAGTCCAGAACTAGATGGGCATAGGTTTAGGGTGAGAGGGGAAAGATTTAAACTGGACCTAAGAGGCAAATTTTTCACGCAGAGGGTGGGTTGAGAGGGATACGGGCCGGGTGCTGGCAGGTGGGACTAGATTGGGTTGGCGTACCTGGACAAGTTGGGCTGAACGGTCTGTTTCTGTGCTGTACATCTCAATGACTCTAAATGTTCAAGAGGGAACTGGACAAGTGGCTAAAGGGGTGTGAGGAGAGGGTGGGAATGGGATCCTGAGATGACATGATCAGCCATGATCGTATTGAAAGATGGTGCAGGCTCGAAGGGCCGAATGGCCTCCTCCTGCAGCCATTGTCTGTCTCCTCATTCAAAAGTTTGCAATGGGAAGCGTTCTGGAAAAGAGAGTTGTATGTGTTCGACACAGTGTGACCTGAGAAATCACAATAAATCCATAACTAATGAGCTCTGTTAATGAGAAAGCAAGAGGAATTCTCTCACACACACACACACTACAAAGAGAGTTTGTCTCCAATCTATTGTCTGCAGGACAATCCCAAAGTGGGAGATCAAAGAACACCTTCCACTCTGAGAGTTGTGAGGGCAGGCACTGTGAGGATTTTATCCCCAAACCCTGCACTTCCCAGGACCAATCCACCCTGACCTGGAGAGTCAGTCCTGAGGGAGTGCAGTGCTGTCAGAGGGTCAGTGCTGAGGGACTGCCACACTGTCAGACCGACAGTGCTGAGGGAGTGCCGCACTGTCGGAGGGTCAGTGCTGAGGGAGGACTGCACTGTCGGAGGGTCAGTGCTGAGGGAGTGTGCACTTTCAGAGGGTCAGTGCTGAGGGAGTGGGCACTGTCGGAGGGTCAGAGCTGAGGGAGTGGGCACTGTCAGAGGGTCAGTGCTGAGGAAGGACTGCACTGTCGGAGGGTCAGTGCTGAGGGAGTGCCGCACTGTCAGAGGGTCAGTGCTGAGGGAGTGGGCACTGTGGGAGGGTCAGAGCTGAGGGAGTGCCACACTGTCAGACGGTCAGTGCTGAGGGAGTGCCGCACTGTCGGAGGGTCACTGCTGAGGGAGTGGGCACTGTCAGAGGGTCAGTGCTGAGGGAGTGGGCACTGTCGGAGGGTCAGTGCTGAGGGAACGCCGCATTGTCAGAGGGTCAGAGCTGAGGGAGTGCCACACTGTCAGACGGTCAGTGCTGAGGGAGTGGGCACTGTCGGAGGGTCAGTGCTGAGGGAGTGCCGCATTGTCAGAGGGTCAGAGCTGAGGGAGTGGGCACTGTGGGAGGGTCAGAGCTGAGGGAGTGCCACACTGTCAGACGGTCAGTGCTGAGGGAGTGCCGCACTGTCGGAGGATCACTGCTGAGGGAGTGCCGCATTGTCAGAGGGTCAGAGCTGAGGGAGTGCCACACTGTCAGACGGTCAGTGCTGAGGGAGTGCCGCACTGTCGGAGGGTCAGTGCTGAGGTAGTGCCGCACTGTCGGAGGGTCAGTGCTGAGGGAGTGTCGCACTGTCGGATGGTCAGTGCTGAGGGAGTGCCGCACTGTCGGAGGGTCAGTGCTGAGGGAGTGGGCACTGTCGGAGGGTCAGTGCTGAGGGAGTGCCGCACTGTCGGAGGGTCAGTGCTGAGGGAGTGCCGCATTGTCAGAGGGTCAGTGCTGAGGGAGTGCCACACTGTCAGACGGTCAGTGCTGAGGGAGTGCCGCACTGTCGGAGGGTCAGTGCTGAGGGAGTGCCGCACTGTCGGATGGTCAGTGCTGAGGGAGGGCTGCACTGTTGGAGGGTCAGTGCTGAGGGAGTGCCGCACCGTTGGAGGGTCAGTGCTGAGGGAGTGCCGCACTGTCGGAGGGTCAGTGCTGAGCTGTACAATAAACTGATTCCTGCTGTGCCCTTCGAGTTGGGTGTTAAATTCTCACGCATGTTTCTGGGAGGTCAAGGGAGTTTCTCGCTGCAGTCCCAAGTCCACTGCTGTCTGTCCTTCACCTCAGGTACCTGTCAGAGTCCAGCACTAGGATTGGGATCTTGCTGTGCACCAATGGACTTCCTCAACTCCTCCATCCACATGACTCCAGTTTAAATAAAGCCCTTTATCTGTACCACTGAATGATGGCCTGTGGTGGTGACAGGCACCATGGAAATGAAAATGTACCCTGCTCATTTTCCCTTTGTGTGCTTGTTTTGGATTCTCTTATTCCCTCTTTCTGTCCCTCTAACTGTCTGTGTGTGTGGACTTCTGTGTGTGTCACCATGTGTGTGTGTGTGTGTGTGACTGTGTGTGTGTGTGTGTGTGTGTGTGACTCCATGTGTGTGTGTGTGTGTGTGTGTGTGTGTGTGTGAGACTCCATGTGTGTGTGTGTGTGTGTGTGTGTGTGTCTCTCTCCCTCTCTCTCTCTTTGCCCTTTCTCTCCCTATCACCTTTTCTGTGGTCTGTCACTCCATCTCCCTCTGTCTGTCCCTGTTTCTGTCTCTCTCTGTATTTCTGTGTCTCCTCCTGTCTCTCTCTCTCTCTCTGTCTTTGTTTCTCTCTGGATTAGTGGTGCTGGCAGAGCACAGCAGTTCAGGCAGCATGCAAGGAGCAACGAAATCGACGTTTCTGGCAAAAGCCCTTTATTCCTGATGAAGGGCTTTTGCCCGAAACGTCGATTTCGCTGCTCCTCGGATGCTGCCTGAACTGCTGTGCTCTGCCAGCATCACTAATCCAGAATCTGGTTTCCAGCATCTGCAGTCATTGTTTTTATCTCTTTGTTTGTGTCTGCCTGTGTCTCTCTCTGCCTCTCTCTCCATTCCTCTCTCTTTGTCTCTTTTTCACTCTCTCGCCCTCTTTGTCTCTCTCTCTCTCTCCCTCTCTCTCTCTCTCACTATCTCTTTCTCCCTGACACCTTTCTGTCTGTCCTATTCTGTGAGTGCCTCTCCCTCTGACTCTATTTCTGCCTGTCTCTCATTCTCTTCATTTTTGTCTCTCTCTCTCTCTCTGTCCCCCAATCTGTCTCTCTCTCTTTCTCTCTCTCTCTTTATCCCCCTCTTTGTCTGTCCACCTTGCCGTCTGTCCATTGGTCTCAATCCAGCTCTCAGTCTCTTGCTCTCTGTCCACTTACTCCCTGTCTGATTCTGTGAAATTGTCCCTCAGTCTCTCTCTTTCTCTGTCTCTTTCATTCTCTCTCTCTATATCTCTCTCTCTCTCTCCCTCTTGCTCTTTCTCCTTAATCCATCCTCAACAGTAATGGAAGGGAATGATTCCTGCAGTTTGAAGGTCATGATCCCGAATGATGGATGGATTGACCTCGCACTGGTGATGGTCATTGAGAATCCGAGGGGGATACACAGCACACCGGGGAGAGAGAAACAGGGCAGGAGAAAACACTGGGATGAGGGAGAGACGGTGGAGGCAGAGAGGATGTGAGACAGAGAGGGAGAGAGATAAAAACCAAAGGGTGAAGGGAGACACTGAGGGATAAGAGTGAGAGAGAGCAATAGAGAGAGGGAGTGTCACGGAGGATGAACCGTGGGTGAGATGACATAGAAAAGTTGAAGCTGTGAGACAGTTCAGAGAAAGAAAGATAGAAAACCAGGGAAGATGAGTTAGAGAGATGCAGAGATAGACAAACAGAGGGAGAGCGAGATGAGAGACAGAGAGAAGATAGAGAGACAGAATGGGATAAACACAGACAGAAATGTATGAGAAAGACTAAGTCTGTCAGAGAGAAGGGGGTCAGTGGGAAAAGTGGAGCAGGAGAGAGAGAGAGAGAGAGAGAGAGAGATAAACACAGACAGTGAAGAACACAGAGAGACAGAATGAGAGTGCGATGGGGATGTGTGCCATGGAGAGGGGACAACATTGAGCTTGAATAGAGAAAGTGAGTGAGACAGAGAAGAGGGAGGGAACAGCAGCTGAGCAGAGGAGAGATGGAAGGTGCGAGTGAGAGAGGGAGAGAGAATGGGAGAGAGAATGTGGGAGGTTGCTGGAGATTGATATTGTTGGTGTTTGTGGTGAAGACAACTCCCAGTTGACTCCCTGCAGTTTCTCAGGAACACTGTGCCCTACTCCCTGACAATGACAGGTCTGTTCACCAGCTCGGGTAATGTGGGGGGAACAGTATATAACCAGGACAAAAGCAGAGCAGAAAGTACTGCGGTCCAGTGAGTCATGTCTAAAATGTTAGCTGTGAAATGTCTCATTTTCCTTGTCATCATCATCGCTGCAAGTCTGTCTGACCAATGTGGTGAGTCCCTTTTAATATTCCCCTGTACACACCACACTGGAGGAATCGTACAAAAACTGGAACAACAGACATTAATCATCTCTCCTTGTCGGAGGGTCGTGCAGAGGGAGTGCTGCACTGTCGGAGGGTCAGCGCTGAGGGAGGGCTGCACTGCCAGAGGGTCAGCGCTGAGGGAGTGCTGCACTGTTGGAGGGTCATTGCTGAGGGAGTGCCGCACTGTTGGAGTGTCAGTGCTGAGGGAGTGCTGCACTGTCTGAGGGTCAGCGCTGAGGGAGTGCTGCACTGCTGGAGGGTCAGCGCTGAGGGTGTGCCGCACTGTTGGAGGGTCTGTGCTGAGGGAGTGCTGCACTGTCGGAGGGTCAGTGCTGAGGGAGTGTCGCACTGTCGGACGGTCAGTGCTGAGGAAGTGGGCACTGTCGGAGGGTCAGTGCTGAGGGAGTGCCGCACTATCAGAGGGTCAGTGCTGAGGGAGTGGGCACTGTTGGAGGGTCAGTGCTGAGGAAGTGGGCACTGTCAGAGGGTCTGTGCTGAGGGAGTGCCGCATTATCAGAGGGTCAGTGCTGAGGGAGTGGGCACTGTCGGAGGGTCAGTGCTGAGGAAGTGGGCACTGTCGGAGGGTCAGTGCTGAGGGAGTGCCGCACTGTCGGAGGGTCAGCGCTGAGGGAGGGCTGCACTGCCAGAGGGTCAGCGCTGAGGGAGTGCTGCACTGTTGGAGGGTCATTGCTGAGGGAGTGCCGCACTGTTGGAGTGTCAGTGCTGAGGGAGTGCTGCACTGTCTGAGGGTCAGCGCTGAGGGAGTGCTGCACTGCTGGAGGGTCAGCGCTGAGGGTGTGCCGCACTGTTGGAGGGTCTGTGCTGAGGGAGTGCTGCACTGTCGGAGGGTCAGTGCTGAGGGAGTGTCGCACTGTCGGACGGTCAGTGCTGAGGAAGTGGGCACTGTCGGAGGGTCAGTGCTGAGGGAGTGCCGCACTATCAGAGGGTCAGTGCTGAGGGAGTGGGCACTGTTGGAGGGTCAGTGCTGAGGAAGTGGGCACTGTCAGAGGGTCTGTGCTGAGGGAGTGCCGCATTATCAGAGGGTCAGTGCTGAGGGAGTGGGCACTGTCGGAGGGTCAGTGCTGAGGAAGTGGGCACTGTCGGAGGGTCAGTGCTGAGGGAGTGCCGCACTGTCGGAGGGTCAGTGCTGAGGGAGTGCTGCACTGTCTGAGGGTCAGCGCTGAGGGAGTGCTGCACTGTTGGAGGGTCAGCGCTGAGGGAGTGCCGCACTGTTGGAAGGTCTGTGCTGAGGGAGTGCTGCACTGTCGGAGGGTCAGTGCTGAGGGAGGGTCGCACTGTCGGAGGGTCAGTGCTGAGGAAGTGGGCACTGTCGGAGGGTCAGTGCTGAGGGAGTGCCGCACTATCAGAGGGTCAGTGCTGAGGGAGTGGGCACTGTCGGAGGGTCAGTGCTGAGGAAGTGGGCACTGTCGGAGGGTCAGTGCTGAGGGAGTGCCGCACTGTCGGAGGGTCAGTGCTGAGGGAGTGCCGCACTGTCGGAGGGTCAGTGCTGAGTGAGCACTACACTGTCGGAGGGTCAGTGCTGAGGGAGTGCCGCACTGTTGGAGGGTCAGTGCTGAGGGAGAGCTGCACTGTCAGAGGGTCAGTGCTGATGGAGTGCCGCACTGTCGGAGGGTCAGTGCTGAGGGAGTGGGCACTGTCGGAGGATCAGTGCTGAGTGAGCACTACACTGTCGGAGGGTCATTGCTGAGGGAGTGCCGCACTGTCGGATGGTCAGTGCTTAGTGAGCACTACGCTGTCGGAGGGTCAGTGCTGAGGGAATGCCGCAATGTCGGAGGGTCATTGCTGAGGGAGTGCTGCACTGTCGGAGGGTCAGTGCTGAGGGAGTGGGCACTGTCAGAGGGTCAGTGCTGAGTGAGCACTGCACTGTCGGAGGGTCAGTGCTGAGCTGTACAATAAACTGATTCCTGCTGTGCCCTTCGAGTTGGGTGTTAAATTCTCACGCATGTTTCTGGGAGGTCAAGGGAGTTTCTCGCTGCAGTCCCAAGTCCACTGCTGTCTGTCCTTCACCTCAGGTACCTGTCAGAGTCCAGCACTAGGATTGGGATCTTGCTGTGCCCCAATGGACTTCCTCAACTCCTCCATCCACATGACTCCAGTTTAAATAAAGCCCTTTATCTGTACCACTGAATGATGGCCTGTGGTGGTGACAGGCACCATGGAAATGAAAATGTACCCTGCTCATTTTCCCTTTGTGTGCTTGTTTTGGATTCTCTTATTCCCTAATTCTGTCCCTCTAACTGTCTGTGTGTGTGGACTTCTGTGTGTGTCACCGTGTGTGTGTGTGTATGTGTGTGTCTCTCTCTCTCTCTCTGTGCCCTTTCTCTCCCTATCACCTTTTCTGTGGTCTGTCACTCCATCTCCCTCTGTCTGTCCCTGTTTCTGTCTCTCTCTGTATTTCTGTGTCTCCTCCTGTCTCTCTCTCTCTCTCAGAGAGAGGGAGATGGAGTGACAGACCACAGAAAAGGTGATGGGGAGAGAAAGGGCAAAGAGAGAGAGAGAGAGACACACACATACACACACACACACGGTGACACACATACACACATACACACGGTGACACACACACAAACACACACACATGGTGACACACACAGAAGTCCCATCACCAGTGCGAGGTCAATCCATCCATCATTCGGGATCATGACCTTCAAACTGCAGGAATCATTCCCTTCCATTACTGTTGAGGATGGATTAAGGACAAAGAGCAAGAGGGAGAGAGAGAGAGATAGAGAGAGAATGAAAGAGACATAGAAAGAGAGAGACTGAGGGACAATTTCACAGAATCAGACAGGGAGTAAGTGGACAGAGAGCGAGAGACAGGGAGCTGGATTGAGACCAGTGGACAGACAGCAAGGTGGACAGACAAAGAGGGGGATAAAGAGAGAGAGAGAGAAAGAGAGAGAGACAGATTGGGGGACAGAGAGAGAGAGAGACAAAAATGAAGAGAATGAGAGACAGGCAGAAAGAGAGTCAGAGGGAGAGGCACTCACAGAATAGGACAGACAGAAAGGTGTCAGGGAGAACGAGATAGTTAGAGAGAGAGAGAGAGAGAGACAAAGAGGGCGAGAGAGTGAAAAAGAGACAAAGAGAGAGGAATGGAGAGAGAGAGGCAGAGAGAGACACAGGCAGACACAAACAAAGAGGTAAAAACAATGACTGCAGATGCTAGAAACCAGATTCTGGATTAGTGGTGCTGGAAGAGCACAGCAGTTCAGGCAGCATCCGAGGAGCAGCGAAATCGACGTTTCGGGCAAAAGCCCTTCATCAGGAATAAAGGGCTTTTGCCAGAAAGGTCGATTTCGTTGCTCGTTGCATGCTGCCTGAACTGCTGTGCTCTGCCAGCACCACTAATCCAGAGAGAAACAAAGACAGAGAGAGAGAGAGAGAGAGACAGGAGGAGACACAGAAATACAGAGAGAGACAGGGTGAAGGGAGACACTGAGGGATAAGAGTGAGAGAGAGCAATAGAGAGAGGGAGTGTCACGGAGGATGAACCGTGGGTGAGATGACATAGAAAAGTTGAAGCTGTGAGACAGTTCAGAGAAAGAAAGATAGAAAACCAGGGAAGATGAGTTAGAGAGATGCAGAGATAGACAAACAGAGGGAGAGCGAGATGAGAGACAGAGAGAAGATAGAGAGACAGAATGGGATAAACACAGACAGAAATGTATGAGAAAGACTAAGTCTGTCAGAGAGAAGGGGGTCAGTGGGAAAAGTGGAGCAGGAGAGAGAGAGAGAGAGAGAGAGAGAGATAAACACAGACAGTGAAGAACACAGAGAGACAGAATGAGAGTGCGATGGGGATGTGTGCCATGGAGAGGGGACAACATTGAGCTTGAATAGAGAAAGTGAGTGAGACAGAGAAGAGGGAGGGAACAGCAGCTGAGCAGAGGAGAGATGGAAGGTGCGAGCGAGCGAGGGAGGGAGAAAGGGAGAGAGAATGTGGGAGGTTGCTGGAGATTGATATTGTTGGTGTTTGTGGTGAAGACAACTCCCAGTTGACTCCCTACAGTTTCTCAGGAACACTGTGCCCTACTCCCTGACAATGACAGGTCTGTTCACCAGCTCGGGTAATGTGGGGGGAACAGTATATAACCAGGACAAAAGCAGAGCAGAAAGTACTGCGGTCCAGTGAGTCATGTCTAAAATGTTAGCTGTGAAATGTCTCATTTTCCTTGTCATCATCATCGCTGCAAGTCTGTCTGACCAATGTGGTAAGTCCCTTTTAATATTCCCCTGTACACACCACACTGGAGGAATAGTACAAAAACTGGAACAACAGACATTAATTATCTCTCCTTGTCGGAGGGTCGTGCAGAGGGAGTGCTGCACTGTCAGAGGGTCAGCGCTGAGGGAGGGCTGCACTGTCGGAGGGTCAGTGCTGAGGGAGTGCTGCACTGTCGGAGGGTCAGTGCTGAGGGAGTGGGCACTGTCGGAGGGTCAGTGCTGAGGGAGTGGGCACTGTCAGAGGGTCAGTGCTGAGGGAATGGGCACTGTCGGAGGGTCAGTGCTGAGGGAATGTTGCACTGTCGGAGGGTCAGTACTGAGGGAGTGCTGCACTGTTGGAGGGTCAGTGCTGAGGGAGTGGGCACTGTCGGAGGGTCAGTGCTGAGGGAGTGGGCACTGTTGGAGGATCAGTGCTGAGGGAGTGCTGCACTGTCGGAGTGTCAGTGCTGAGGGAGTGCCGCACGGGCGGAGGGTCAGTGCTGAGGGAGTGCTGCACTGTCTGAGGGTCAGTGCTGAGGGTGTGCTGTTATTGCCCAGCAGATGAATCCTCCTGTGCCATAGTTGCAGTCAGATAGACTCCAGGGAGTGATTCTCCGTACCCACTCAGGGAAGGCAGGTTTTTCCAGCTGAGCCAAGGCCAGTCTGCTGTCCCAAATTGCCCCACAAGGCGGTAGTGAACTTGCCTCTTGACCCACTGCAGTCCCTGCATTGAGCAGAGTCCTGTGTCACCCATGACCGGTCCCACTTCCTGAAGAGCTGTTTGCGAGATTGATCTCTCAATTTACAATGACATTTTGGGGTAATCGTTAGGGTTTTAACAAACGAGGGGACCTAGGATGCTGGAGATCTGAAACCGGAACTGAAAACTGCTGGAGAAGCTCAGCAGGTCTGGCAGCATCTGTGGAGAGAGGTGAAGAATGCGGATTTTACGATTTGGGTCCATTCTTGTGGTTATTAATCTCAGCGAGTCCCACTCAAGCATCTGTATCCCCCCACCGCAATCCCCCCCACCCCCTCCCCCGCCACCCCATCCCCTTTAAATGACACAGATCTTCCGGAAACAATGTCCTAAAGACTGGGCGATGATAAACTTAATCTTCATTCCCCTGGACCTAGATTGTATGGGCGTGATAATTTTCCTATGTCCAAGCAAGACCATTGGGAGACCCCATTCAGAACACATTGCACAGGGATAAAGCAACAACTTGCATTTCGAGTCACAGAGTCAGTCCTACAGCACGGAAACAGACCCTTCGGCCCATCCAGCCCATGCTGACCCTAATCCCCAAATTAAACTAGTCCCACCTGCCTGCTTCTAGCCCATATCCCTCCAAATTTTTCCTATACATTTCCTTATCCAAAAGTCCCTACACCCCCTACTTCCTCAGGAAGTTCATTCCACACACGAACCACCCTCCGTAGAAACAATTTGCCTCATATATATTTTTTAAACCTCTCTCCATTTGACCTAGTACGTCATCACTGGTTAACCATTGCTGGTGAGTTGGAAGCTCTGGGTAGCTGAGATTTGGAGTTGATGATGGAGAGTGAGGAACTGTCTCCCTCATAATCCTTACGCGCTTTAGTGCTGGATGTAACTTGCTGCACTGAACTTCAGATAATTCCCCAAATGCAGAACCTCCTCCCCTCCCTGCAGGTTCCTGAGGCTGGGGTACACATTCCTGGTCTGGAATCCCATCCCGATTTTGGGAAAGATTGATTGGAGTCAGTGTCGGAGCTGACAGGTTGGAATTACAGGGAAGTCTGAAACTTTCTCGGACACTTTTTTGTTCTGATGCAGTGATTGATTTCGTCTCTTTCCAGGGACCCCTGTCCCAGAGAGGGGTTTGGTGGCTTCCCTCCTCCGGGGAATCCTACCCTCTGTAGGTGATGGATCTCCTGATCCGAATGTCCTCCTCACTCTTCGTCTCGCCAGGCAACATGACCTGAAAGAGGAGGCGCACCTCCTGAGGGAATTGAAGAGGAATGTTCTCAGCAACGGTAGGATCACTGGGTGGAGGAGGGTGAGTGTGTGCGAGAGATGGAGCATGGAGGAGGGTGAGTGTGTGTGAGAGATGGAGTGGGGAGGAGGGTGAGTGTGTGCGAGAGATGGAGCGTGGAGGAGGGTGAGTGTGTGCGCGAGATGGAGTGTGGAGGAGGGTGAGTGTGTGCGAGAGATGGAGCGTGGAGGAGGGTGAGTGTGTGCGCGAGATGGAGTGTGGAGGAGGGTGAGTGTGTGCGAGAGATGGAGCGTGGAGGAGGGTGAGTGTGTGCGAGAGATGGAGCGTGGAGGAGGGTGAGTGTGTGCGCGAGATGGAGTGTGGAGGAGGGTGAGTGTGTGCGAGAGATGGAGCGTGGAGGAGGGTGAGTGTGTGCGCGAGATGGAGTGTGGAGGAGGGTGAGTGTGTGCGAGAGATGGAGCGTGGAGGAGGGTGAGTGTGTGCGAGAGATGGAGTGTGGAGGAGGGTGAGTGTGTGCGAGAGATGGAGTGTGGAGGAGGGTGAGTGTGTGCGAGAGATGGAGTGTAGAGTAGGGTGAGTGTGTGCGCGAGATGGAGTGTGGAGGAGGGTGAGTGTGTGTGAGAGATGGAGCGTGGAGGAGGGTGAGTGTGCAAGAAAGTGTGAGTCTGAGAGAGAGTTGGAGGAGGGTGAATGTGAGAGAGATTGAATACAGAGGCACGTGAGTGAGAGAGTGTGGAGGTGTGTGAATTAGATTAGATTACTTACAGTGTGGAAACAGGCCCTTCGGCCCAACAAGTCCACGCCAACCCTCCAAAGAGCAACCCACCCACACCCCTTAATTTACCCCTTCACCTAACACTATGGGCAATTTTGCATGGCCAATTCACCTAACCTGCACATATTTGGACTGTGGGAGGAAACCGGAGCACCCTCAGGAAAACTATGCAGAAATTGGGAAAATGTGCAAACTCCACACAGACATTTGCCTGCGGTGGGAATTGAACCAGGGCCCCTGCCACTGTGAGGCAGTAGTGCTTACCATTGTACCACACACTGCAAGAGTGAGTCATGGCATGAGTATGATAGATTGTGTAGAGGTATGTGAGTGTGAGAGAGATTGTAGAGGTGTGATTGTGAGAGAGAGAGAGTGTGGAGGTGTGTGAGTGTGAGAGAGAGTGAGTGTGTAAGAGAGAGAGTGTGGAGGTGTGTGAGTGTGAGTGAGTGTGGAGGTGTGTGAGTGTGAGAGAGAGTGTGGAGTTATGTGAGTGTGAGAGAGAATGTAGAGGTGCGATTGTGAAAGAGAGTGAGTGTGGAGATGTGTGAATGTGAGCGTGAGTATGAGAGAGAGTGAATGTTGAGGTTTGTGAGTGTGAGAGAGTGTGAAGGTATGTGAGAGAGAGTGAATGTTTGAGAGTGTGAGAAAGATTGTGTGAATGTGTGTGTGAGAGAAAGTGTGTCAATGTCTGAGTGTGAGTGTATGAAGATGTGAGTGTGAGGGAGAGAGTTTGTGAATGTGTGAACATGAAAGAGAGTGTGTTAATGTCTAAGTGTGAGACAGAATTTGAGTGTGGGAGAGTGACTGTGAAGGAGTGTGAGTGTGAAAGTATATGTGAAGGTTTGAGTGTCATAGTGTGAATATGGGTGCATGAGAGTGAGTGTGTGAATGTGGGTCTGCGAGAGAATGTGTAAACATGTGAGTGTAAGAATATGCGAAAGTGTGAATGTGGTGCAGTGTGTGTGCAAATGTGTATGCAAGATAGAGTGTGTGAAAGTGTGAGCGTGAGATAGACTGTGTGAACATGTGAGTGTGAGAGAATCTAGGAGTATTGGTGTGTGAGATGGAGTGTGAGGATAGGAGTGTGTGAGGGAGAGTGTGTGACTAAGAGGCAAAGAATGTGTTACATTTGAATATATGTGTGAGATATCATGTTGTGTACATTCATGAGTGTTTCTGTGTTTGTGCATATTTGAGAGTGAGTGAGAGTATGTACATGTGTCTGAGAAAGTGAGAGTGTGTGAGTATGTGTGTATATTTGTGTGTGTGAGAGAGAGAGTTTGTTAGCGTATCTATGTCTGTGTGGAGTGTGTGTGAATGCTTGTATGTATTTGAGTATGAGGGTATGACTAATATTAGTGAGTGTGTACAGCTGTGTGTGAGAGAGTGTAAGTGTGTGCATGTTTGTATGTGATGGGCCAATAGGTGTGTAAGAGTGTGCATGCATGGGGTGAGTGTGTGTGTGTGTGAATAAATATGTGAGTACAAAATGGCAAGTGCAAGATTGTGAGTGTGTGCATATCTGTGTGTGATTGAATGTGTAAACATGTATGTGTAAATTTAAGTGTGTGCATAAATGTGTCTGTGCATACGTATGTATAGATGAATGAGTGTGTGAAAATGAATGTGCAGATGTGTGAGAACGTATGTAAATGTGTGAGCATGAAAGCATATGTGAGTGCAAGTGTGTAAATGTGAGTGAGTATATGTGTGAAAGTGAGTGCATAAATGTGAGTGACTGCATCTGCAAATATATGAGTGAGGGAGTGTGTAAATGTGTGAGAGTGTGTGTGCAAATGTGTGACGGTGTACATGTATGTGAGTGAGTTTATAAATATGTGTGTCTGTGTGGGCGAGTGTGAGTGAGCGCGTGTGAATGTACAAATGTGAATGAGTGTGGGTGTGTAAGTGTGTGCATATGTGTGTGTGAGAGTCTAAGTGTGAGTGAGGGTGTGTTTCTGTAAATTTGTGTGCGAGTCAATGTATGCTTCCACTTTTTAATTCAATATCTCTGAAGAGGAAACTCAGTGAATTTTGGGATGGTCTTCCTCATGAGTGCTACCACTTTCAGGATAGCCATCTCTAGCTCCCTCAGTTCCTCTGCCCCATTTGGAGCCTTATTTTCTAAGGCAGAGATGGTGAAATGCAAACTATACCATTAAGCCCGTCACCCAAACCAGCTTTGAGATCTCGCCTATGATGCCAGCTCTTTCCCAAATCAATGCTGTTACTGTCATATCTCTTCCTGTTTGTTGCTGCAAATTTCAGCCGAAAATTGGTCCAACTCCTTTTGAAAGATGTTATGAAGCTGAAGGCGTGCACTGTACCTTTAAGAGAAAGTTGTGTTGATGCTAGTTTTCACAGAGACCTTACAAGCACCTGTCATATGACTAGCTAGCAGTCTTAGAGTGTACTGCAAAAATGAAAATATGTAACATTTGGTTGTGAAACAGATACCTGAGTTGATTGCTGTTTTGAATTTATCCAATCAGTATAAATTATGCCCCAGGATCCTAAACCCAATCTAGTTTGAATTTATGTTTTGCCAACATTGAACTAATGAGATGATCTGATGTTGGGGGGAATAAAAGAGGCAGGCAATTTGAAGTTTGACAGAGAGTGACTGTCATCGAGAGATAGTGTCATTCAAACACTCTCTATAAAAGATACCTTTCTCACATGAAATACTTTTGTAGTAAAAGACAGAAGATGTCCCAGGGAGATCTTCAGCCAGAGGAAGACAGACACCGAAGATGCTGTGTAGTTTTGAAATTAAGTTGATATAATTTTATAAGTGTTTTATTGGAACAGTACATTGTCATGAAGTTGGAGACAGTAATAAGCAGTAAGAGAAAGGGGGAGCTTACAGTTGTTGTTTAATGTTCACTATTAAAGTTAAAGAATAAGTTGATATTATTTTCTTTAAATAGTGGAATTTGGGAACTTCCCTGTCATTCGTATTTTAATAGATTATGAGGCTTTTCTGGTGTTTGGTTTTAATTAACAGAAGGGTATACCATCGTGTTGTAACAAAGGCAATAATTAACTCTACCTTCCCCTCATTCTTTAGCCATCCATACACACTGCATGAAAAGTCATCCCCCCCCTTTCATTTCTCTTGTGAAAGATGCACCTCACACTTTCCAATGGTGTAGCACACTGTTTATATGAGCATCTGAACATTTCTCCGCTTCTGAAACAGGCTCGGAATTATCTGCTGGGACTATCGCCCTGCATACAATGGCTCTGCTGGCCTCATGTGATGACCCTCTGAACGTCATGGTGGAAGATCAGCAGATGAACCTGGTGGCCTTACTGATGGATAAACTGAAGACAGACATCGATGCTACTGGTGTGAAACCAAATGGGATTTTGCTCAGTACTGCCAATCGAGAGTAGAAAGAAGTGGAGGAGGGGTGCGGAGGGGTGATGGGAAGGCTGGGGGATTTGGGGGATGTGGAGAAGTGTCAGGGAAGCACACAGTGAGACCCTTGAGGAGATCAAAGCCGGTCAGAAAAACGTCATTGGGCAGGAAAGCAGCAAAGATTATGAGTGGGAAAGGGAGGCAAGTAGCTAAATTGTGCACCCATCAGGACAAATGCAAAAGTGCCAAATCTTCAATAAGCACAGCATTTATACACCACAGGAGTAAAGGTTGCTGAGTACTTGGCGACTCAACTCTGAATATGAGAGCCAAAGACTTGAAGAAAACAACAGGGAGCCATTCAATGTTCCCCACCTCAAAGTTCCAGGATCTCCGACCTGGGCATATTCCTTTTGTTTGCAGATCATTCCATAGCTGAACATCTGTCACTGGCAGGAATGGGCCAGCTGATAGCGATAACATTCTGGTTGCTAGCACAATTGGGATTATTGAGCACAATCCTTCGTTGTTTTTACGGTCACATAAACAGAGCACCCATTGTATTCAGTCATCCTGCTGGGGAAAGATGTCTACGGTTTGAAGGGGCCGAAGTCAATGGGGTTCAGGAAGAGGCAGAAGTTGCTGAACAATCCTGTGTGTGCTCATGGCTAGATTAACAACCAACTCAAACTAACCTGTCAGGCTCATCAGATGTGGCTCGTTGAAGCTTTGAGCAGCAGGATCGACAAGGGCTCTTCAGTAAGAGTATTAGATCCTTCCTCAAATGAGGAGAGTATTAGACCCTTCCTCAGATCAAGAGAGTATTAGACCCTTCCTCAAATGAGGAGAGTATTAGACCCTCCCTCAAATGAGGAGAGTATTAGACCCTTTTTAAAATCAGGAGAGTATTAGACCCTTCCTCAGATCAGAAGTGTATTAGACCCTTCCTCAGATCAGGAGAGTATTAAACCCTTCCTCAGATCAGGAGAGTATTAGACCCTTCCTCAGATCAGGAAACAAAAACTGTGTTTGAGGGTTTGCGATATGGTCTCACCGTTATAACTGAACCACAAGGTTCCTACTTTCACATTCAGGATCTCTCTTGCAATAAAGGTGAGTATCCCATTGGCCTTCCTGATTATGTGCTGTACCTGTACAGTCATCACATGGTGTCCCAGATCCTTCCGCATTTCGCACTTGAACGTTTACCTTTCAGATCAGCTCACTTCTTCCCTTATCATATATCCACTCGCTCACCCTATCTTTGCAAATCTCCTTAACAACATTGATTCTCACCCATCTTTGTGTAACCTGCTGGTTTAGCCAGTCTGCCTTCACTCCCAACATCAAAGCTGTTGATATAAATTGTAAAATGTTGAGTTCCCAACATAGATCCCCATTTGTTACCAGCTGTGGCTCAGATAATCTATCCAAGCTTTCTATTTTCTACCAACCGAACAATTTTCTACAAACGCCAATAGATTACCCTCGCACCAGGCACGTTAAACTTTTGATCGGGTCATACAGCACGGAAACAGACCCTTCGGCCCAACCGGTTCATGCTAACCGTGTTCCCAACCTAAACTAGTTCCACCTGCCTGCTCCTGGCCCATCTCTCTTCAACCCTTTCCTGTCCATGTCCTTATCCAAATGTCTTTTAAATGTTGTAACTGTCCCCACACCACCACCCCCCCCCCCCCCCACTTCCTCAGGAAGGTCATTCCACACAGGGACCACCGTCTGGGGAAAATAGTTGCCCCTCGTGTCTTTTGTAAATCTCTCTCCTCTCATCTTTAACATATGCCCCATGTCTTGAAGTCCCCCCACCCTGGGGAAAGACACACCTGCCATTTACCCTATCCATGCCCCTCATGATTTTATAAAACTCTATGAGGTCACCCCCCCCCCCCCCCGCCTCCTACGCTCCAGGGAAAACAGTCCCAGCCTATCCAGCCTTTCTTTATAACTCCAATGTTCCCATTCCTGGCAACATCCTGGGAAATCTCTCCAGAACCCTCTCCAGTTTAATAATATCCTTCCTATAACAGGGTGACCAGAACTGGACACAGTATTCCAGAAGGGGCCTCACCAATGTCCTGTACAACCTCAACATGACCTTCCCAACTCCTACACTCAAAGGGCTGAGCAATGAAGGCAAGCTTACAAAACCCCTTCTAAACTCCCTGTCTATACATGACACAAACTCCAAAGGATTATGTCCCGAAACCCCTAGATCCCTCTGCTCTACAACATTCGCTGCTGTTCTTTGTGTTCTGACCTACCGTCTGAATCTCCCTCACCTTTGTGTAATTCTACACAATTTCCTTCTGTTTGATACTTGCATTAACTTTGTTCGTTCTCTGTTTGGAATCTTTCCTCGTGGAAGGAAGATAATTCTTCTTAATATTCCTCCTTGAATGTCACCCAGTGTCTCCATCAATCTGTCGCCTTGCCTGGTTTTCCCAGTTCCCTTCAGCTAGGTCAGATTTTGAGCCCTCATAGTGGCTCTTAATTACCCCCCCACCACCAAGATCTCTGCATTCCTCCCCCCATCCCAGCCTCTTCAACACCCCCCACCGATTCCCACCGCTCCCCCACTGATGGCTGTGCCTTTAACTTACTGGGGGGGGGGTCTGACCTCCTTAAATATCCTGCAATTGTCCCTTCAATTAAATATCTGACTGACCTGTAGCTCTCCTGTCCCTCAAATCTCCTCATGGAGGGCAAGTTCGGTAGTTTTTTTTGTTTGATAATAACTCCATGCATCATTTTTTACATTGAGGGACTGAAATGCAAAACAGTTCTTGGCTTTGGAGGCCAAGGCATTGAGCGCCTTTAAGACCGAGATGGGTAGGTTGTTGATTGAAACAGGGATCGAGGGTCAAGGGGAGAAGGCAGAAGAGTGGTGCTGAGAAACAGATCAACTATCGAGCAGCAGAGTGCTCTCAATGGGCCAGTTCTCCTCTTGTGTCTAACGGGCTGATGGTGCTGCTGTCATCTTCTCTGTCACAATGAACTATGTTTTCTCATCAGTATATGGAGACCCTCTCACAGATTACTACCAGATTAGCCTGGCGGTCCTAGCTCTTTGTAAGAGCTCATCGTGTTTACCTTGTCAAACCATTGAGATGATTTTCTACTCGGCTGCTCACCGTTCCATCCAGGAAGAATTCACCTACTCGGCCGGTGAGTTGAAGAAGAGTTTTCAATTCTAGCCCCATCCATCTTCAGTTTTTTTCCTCCATGACCTTCCCTCCATCAGAAGGTCAGAATTGGGGATGTTCGCTGATGATTGCATAACGTTCAGCACCATCCACAACTCCTCAGATAGTGAAGCAGTCTGTGCTCAAATGCAACAAGATCTGAGTGATATCCAGGCTTGGGCTGACAAGTAGAAAAAAATATTCAAGCCACACAAATGCCAGTCTACAATCATCACCAGTGAGAGAGAATCTAACCATTGCCCGTTGACATCAAATGGTGTTACCATCACTGAACCCCCCACTGTCAACTTCCTGGGGGCCTACCACTGAGATACAATCTCACCATTACCCCTTGAAATTCAATGTTGTTCCCATCCCTGAATCCCCCACTGTCAACCTCCTGGGGGTGACCATTGAGATGGAATCTAACCATTGCCACTTGACACTCCAATGCTGTTATCATTGAGGAATGCCCGACTATCAACATTGTGGGGGTTACCATTGAGATAGATTCTAACCATTGCCACTTGACATTCAACAGTGTTACCATCACTGAATTCCCCACTATCAGCAACCCAGGGGTTACCACTGAGATAGAATCTAACCATTGCCCTTTGACATGCAATGGTGTTACCATCAGTGAATTCCCCAGTATCGACAGCCTGGGGGTTGTCATTGAGAAAGAATCTGATCACCATCCCTTGACATTTGATAGTGGCACTATGACTGGATCCCCCCCCACCCCACCCCCCCCCTCCCCCCCACTATCAAAGACCATTGCAAAAGAGTCTAACCACACCCCCTTGATAGTCAATGGTGTTACCATCACTGATTCCCTTCCTACCAACATCCTGGGGGTTATCATTGACCAGAAGCTGAACTGGTCCAGCCATATAAAGGTAGAGTTCCTATAGCCTCACTTTCTCAGTAGATAGTGATGACAGAAGGGAAGTTTAATCTGAAGGTCTCCACATCTCAGGTAAGGTTGAGAAGGAAGGAGCTCTGCCGGTGTTGGGAATGAAGCCCTGCTACTGGCATCACATGTCAATCTCCAACCAACTGAGCTAGCTGACTCCCAGCCTTATACGTACCACGTCTGAGGTAGAGGGATTGTTGGTCAGTCGGGTAGTCAAGGCTTCTGGGACAAAGGCAGGAACTTGGAGCTGAGGATGATCAGACCAGTCATGATCTCTCTGAATGGCAGAGCAGGCTCGATGGGCTCAATGGCCTCCTGTGCCTATGTTGTATGGTAAGCTGATGGAAAGAGAAGGGAGTAGAAGGATTCATTGATGGGGGAAAGGGAGGAAAAGATGGGGAACAGAAACTCCTGCAGCCCTCATGAACTGGGCTGACCACCAAAAGGGTATAGAGACTGGAATGTGCATTGTTCCAAATGTGGTATACCCGAGGGAAATGGAGTGTGGAACAGTTCACAGTGCTCCAACTGTGGGTCTAACTGAGGGATACAGAGACTGGAACTGTGCACGGTGCTCCAACTGTGGGTCTAACTGAGGGATACGGAGACTGGAACTGTGCACGGTGCTCCGAGTGTGGGTCTAACTGAGGGATACGGAGACTGGAACTGTGCACGGTGCTCCGAGTGTGGGTCTAACTGAGGGATACGGAGACTGGAACTGTGCACGGTGCTCCGAGTGTGGGTCTAACTGAGGGATACGGAGACAGGAACTGTGCACGGTGCTCCAACTGTGGGTCTAACTGAGGGATACAGAGACTGGAACTGTGCACGGTGCTCCGAGTGCGGGTCTAACTGAGGGATACGGAGACAGGAACTGTGCACAGTGCTCCGAGTGCGTACTAAGCAGGTTTGCTCCATGAGGTGCAGTTGGTGTAAGTGTGACGTTTGGTTGCTTTCTAGAGATCCTGTCCATAGCCGCCCTGGCCTTGCGGTGTATGAGCATTGAGAATTGTGAGTGTCAGATGGAGAACGTGACGTCAGCCTTGCGGAACGTGGTGGAGCGTATCCTGTCTCACATTCAGAGTGATGGGACGATTGGGGACATCGGCAGCACTGGACTCGCTATCCAGGTCACTGCCCATCGGCTGATCCAGCCTTGGCAGCCCCGGTCGCCCAGTTACCGCTATCTATCTCATGGATGACCTACCTGAACCAGCAATACTAGCTCTGAGATACAAAGCAGGGTTATTCTGTTTTGGATTGGGAAGATGGGCTACCACAGGGTTCGCTGACGGTGTCTCAGCTATTGCCAATGGGAGTAAGGAATGCAATGCATTCTGAGTTCGCAAATGTTACAAAGTGAGGTGGGATAGTAAGATGTGGGAGGAGCAAATAACCTTCCAGAGGAATGCCTACGGGCAGAGTGGGCAGCACATGGAGCCAGAACATGTAGAGGTGGATGTTTCTCAAGAACAGAAAGGCAGGTCAAAGAGATGGGAACCTATTCGATGTCGGAGCTCAGACTGCTGAAGGTTACCAGCCATTGCTGGGCAGGGCAGACTGCTCTATGTTTTTATTCAATCACAGAGGGTGGGGCATTGCTGGTTGGGCCCAGTATTTACTGCCCCGTCCCTAGTTTCCCCCCTTGAGAAGGTGGGGGTGAGCTGCCTTCTTGACCCGCTGCAATCCATGTTGCTGTAGGGTAGACCCACAATGTCCTTGGAGGAGGGAATCCCAGGATTCTGACCCAGGAAGGAACAGCCGATAGATTTCCAAGTCGGGATGGTGAGGGGCTCGGAGGGGAATTTGCGGGGGGGGGGGGGGTGGTGTTCAAGGATTTTGCCCCAGGATTTTGACAGAGGTGATGTTAGGATGTTTTGTTCCTGCTGAGCAGGTTTTAGTGCAACCAGATCTAAAATCGTGTTGAGAAAATCGGATAAAGAGCAGCGAAGATCCATACAATTAGTTCCTGGAGTGAAAAGGTTACCGCAGACAGGTGATTCAGGAGAATGTGAGCCCATATTTTCTGGTGTTTGGAAGAGTGAGAGGTATACAATTCTTAAGAACCTTTGTCAGTGTCGTTGAGAGTCATAGAGACGTACAGCAAAGAAATAGACCCTTCAGCCCAACTCGTCCGTGCCAACTCATCCTAACCTAATCTAGTCCCATTTGCCAGCACCCAGCCCATATCCCTTGAAACCCTTCCTAGTCATCCAGATGCCTTTTAAATGTTGTCATTGTACCAGCCTCCACCACTTCCTCTGGCAGCTCATTCCAGACACGCACCACCCTCTGAGTGAAAAAGTTGCCTCTCAGGTCCTGGTAAATCTTTCACCTTAAACCTATGCCCCTCTAGTTCTGGACTCCCTCACCCCCAGGGAAAAGACCTTGTCTATTTATCCTATCCATGCCCCTCATGATTTTATAAACCTCTATAAGGTCACCCCTCAGCCTCCGACGCTCCAGGGAAAACAGCCCCAACCTGTTCAGTCTCTCCCTGTAGCCCAAATCTCCAACCCTGGCAGCATCCTTTTAAATCTTTTCTGAACCCTTTCAAGTTTCACAACATCCTTCCTGTAGCAGGGAGACCAGAATTGCAAACAATATACCAAATTGCAACCAATGTCCTGTACAGCCGCAACATGACCTTCCAACTCCTGTACTCAATACTCTGACCAATAAAGGAAAGCATACCAAACGCCTTCTTCACTATCCTATTGACCTGCGACTCCACTTTCAAGGAGTTATGAACCTGCACTCCAAAGTCTCTCTGCTCAGCAACATTCCCTGGACTTTACCATTAAGTGTATAAGTCCTGTCCTGGTTTGCCTTTCCAAAATGCTGCACCTCACATTTATCTAAACTAATCTCCATCTGCCATTCCTCGGCCCATTGGTCCATCTGATCAAGATCCTGTTGTGCTCTGAGGTCATCTTTCTCCCACCATCTTTCCCCAGCCTCAGATGTCTAACCTGGAAACAGATGAGAGATTTTTGTGGAATGGACATTGTCAGAATGTTCTCCCTCCCAAACCTCCATGGATATTCCATAACTGGATTGATTGAGAACTAGAGACTGAGAGAAGAGAAGAGAATCAAGGATGAGGTTGTGATTGTGTAGGTGAGACAGAGGATCAGCCCGTGGTCTTGCTGGACAGAGGTACCGGCTTGATGGGCTGAATGGCTGAAACAGCTTCTGTTCCATCGAGTGCCAGGAATTCCCAAGACCATCGCTCCAATCCTTACCTCTTGAGCATCCTCCAAATCTTGTTCAGCTGCCTGAGACCCTGAGCTCAGGAATTCTCTCTATACCTCTCCATCTCTCTCTCTTTCTCTCACTTCCCATCTCTCTTTCTCTGTCACTCCATCTCTCTCTCTTTCACACACACACACACACACACACACACACACATACACACACACACACACACACAGTCCTTCTTGCCATCTCTCTTTCTCTGTCACTCCAGCTCTCTCTCTTTCTCTCTGTCGCTCTCTCTCTCTCTCTGTCTGTCTCTCTCTCTCTCTCCCATCTCTCTCCCTGTCTCTCTATCTCTCCAGCTCTCTCTTTTTCTGTCTTTCTCGCTCAATCTGTCTCTCTATCTCTCCCTCTGCCAATCTCTCTCTTGCCATCTTTCTCTCTCTCTCCCCATCTGTCTCCCTCTTCTACTCTCTCTCTCTCCATCTCTCGCTCCATCTCTCTGTCTGTCTCTCTCTCTCTCTCTGTCTCTCTCTCTCCACTTTTAAGATGCGCCCTAAGACAAACCAACTTCTTCAAAACCGGGTTGTCTGGTGACCAGACCTCCTGATGGACCAGTGATGTTAAGGGGTGCTATATGAATGCAAGTTGTTGTTTGTGCTGAAGTGATCAGCTGACTCTCTGTTCTGTGTGTCAGGCACTGAGTGCGAATTCTGAACTGGTTCCTCCCGGATCCTGGGACTGTCAGCTGTCTATGGAAGTACTCCTGGAGGGAATCTACAATGGAACCTTCGACAATCCCCAAGCCCTTTCCCTTGTGGTTCCAGCCTTGGAAAACCGAACCTTCCTGGACATCGACAGATTGAACTGTTCCATGGACGTTGGTTAGTGACTGAATTCCAAGATCTGGGAAAAGGAAATTTCTCTAACCTTCTCCACTCTCTATCTGTGTGTGTCTCTATCTCCCTCCTGTCTCTATCCCTGCCTTCCATTGTCTGTCTGCATCTCTCACACACACACACAATTAGATCCGATCCCCTATAGTATGGAAACAGGCCCTTCGGCCCAACAAGTCCACACCGACCCTCTGAAGAGTAACCCACCCAGACCCATTTCCCTCTGACTAACAAACCTAACCTATGGGCGATTCAGAATGGCCAATTCACCTGATCTGCACATCTTTTGTGACTGTGGGAAGAAACTGGAGTACCCAGAGGAAACCCGCACAGATATGGGGAGAATGTGCAAACTCCACACAGTCAGCCGAGCCTGGAATTGAACCTGGGACCCTAGCACTGCAAGGCAGCCATGCTAGCCACCGTGCTCTCACTGTCTCTATCTCACTGAATGTCTGACTCTCTCACTTTGTGTTTCTATTACTATCTTGCTGTTTTTGTCTGTCTGTCTGTCTCTCTCTCTCTCTGTCTTTCTCTAACTCACTATCTCCCTCTTTCTGTGTCTGTCTGCATCTCTCTCTCACATTGTCCCTACTACTGTCTCTCCCTGTCTCTATCTCTGCTGCTCTCTCTGTCTGTCTGCATCTCTCACTCTCTCTCTCCTTCACTGTCTGTTTGCCTGTGTCTCTCGGTTTCTCTGACTCTGTCTGTCTGTCTCTGTCTGTTTGTCTCTGTCTCTGTCACAACTCTCTGGCTTTACCTATATCTTGTTCTGTCTCTGTCATGTTCTGTCTGCCACTCTCTGACTCTCTATCTCTCTCTCTGTTGCTCTTTCTCTCTGACTCTCTCTATTCCTCCCCCCCGCCGCCCCTCTCTCTACCTTACTCTCAGTTTTTGTCTCTCTCACTGCCTCTTGTTTCCCTCTGCCTTTCTTTTACTCTTTTTCCCTCTCTCTCAATCTCTCCCTCACTCACTATCTTGCTTCAATTCTGTCTCTCTCTCTGTTTCCTCCTTCTCCCTCCCTCTCTCACCTCTCCTCTCTCTCTGTCTTGCTCTCAGGTCTCTCTCTCTCTTTCTCTCTCAGTCTGTGCTTCTCTCTGTCTCACTCATTCTCATTCTTTCTCTCTTGGTCTGTCTCTCTCTCTCTCTCTCTCTCTCTCTCTCCTCCTCCCTCTCTCTCTCTTCCCCTACTCCATCAATCTCTTTCTCTCTCTGCTCTGACTCTTCTCCTCTCTCTGTCTGTCTGTCTCGCTCCATGTCTGTCTTTCTCAATCTGTGTTTTTCTCTCTCTTTCCCATTTTGTCTCTCTCAGACATTTTTTCTCTCTTTTTCTCTCTCCCACAATTTGTTTCCCTCAGTTTGTGTCTCTCGCCCTCTCTATCTCTCTCTCTCTTTCCCATTCTGCCTCTCTCAGCCCATCTCGCTTCTCTCTCTCTCCCTCTCAGTCTCTCTTTCCCATTCTATTTCCCTCAGTCTCTCCTCTCTCTCCCTCTCTTTTTCCCAGTCTGTCTCTCTTTCTCTCTGTCTCTCTTCCTCTCCCTTCCTCCCATTCTGTCTGTCTCTCAGTCTATCTGTCTCTCTCTCTCTCTCACCCCCCCCATTATGTCTGTCTCTCTTTCTCTCTCTATCTCCCCCTCCCATTCTGTCTCTCTCAGTCTGTGTTATTCTCTCTTTCTCGTTCTGCATCGTTCTCTCTCACTGAAGACTGAGTTGATAATGACTTGTATTGACCTCTTGCAGATGATCTGCCCGTCATAACTCGTGGGGGACCCATCATGATTGACCCTGCAGATCCTACACGGACTTCCACCCACCCCTCCCCCACCCTGGTCCCCCATCCATCACGAAGCAGCCCCATGAGCTCCTCCCCTGCTCACCTCATCAGGGTCAATTACACCGTCTTGGAGGCCGTATTCAACAACTTCACCCATTCGCTGGTGCTGACGGTGCCTCTGGGATCATCCGTGTTGGATGTAATGATGGAGGCACATTATATGTCACCAGCCATCTTCAGGTAGGCCCAAACAGTTACCAGGGCAACAGACAGACAGGCCACCCATTTTCAGGTAGACCGGAATGGTAACCATGGTAACGGATAGGCAGGCCAGCCATCTTCAGGTCGGCCTGAACAGTAACCATGGTAACAGGTAGGTAGGCCAGCTATCTTCAGGCAGGCCCAAGTGGTAACCATGGTAACAGACGGGCAGGCCAACCATTTCCACATAGGCCGGAATGGTAACCAGGGCAATATAGGAAGGCAGCCATCTTCAGGTAGGTCCATACGATAACCAGGGCAACAGACAGGAAGGGGATAGGCTCCTGTCAGTGTCAATCATCAGGTTGAATAAATCCAGTCACTTTCGGGGCAACATTTATTACCCATTGCTAATCACCCAGGAGCCAGGCAAGAGTTGGCGACTGGAGTCAGATGTCAACCAGACTGAGTAAAGACGGTAGATTTCCCTCCCGAAAGGACATTAGTGAACCAGATGGGTTTTTACAACAATCACAATAGCTGTCCACGCTGCTGATATGTAATTCCTGAAGGATTCCACTGAATTCATGTCCCACATTCTGACACGCCAGTAAATCACCAATATTTGGGGAATTCCCGCATGGCACACCCTCCAACAGTGCGGTACTCCCTCAACACTGACCCTCCAACAGTGCGGCACTCCCTCAGCACTGACCCTCCAACAGTGCGGCACTCCCTCAGCACTGACCCTCCGACAGTGCCCACTCCCTCAGCACTGACCCTCCGACAGTGCGGCACTCCCTCAGTACTGACCCTCCGACAGTGCAGCACTCCCTCAGCACTGACCCTCCGACAGTGCAGCACTCCCTCAGCACTGGGAGTGAAATGTGATTTCCTGAACTGTGTGGTTGAGCTCACCTTGTCTGATATATTGGGAACAGATCCATCAGCTAAGGAACATTGCAGCTTCGGTGAGGTTTATTAGCGTGCAACGTAACTGGGGGTGCAGGCTGTGAGATGGGTTGATATTAACGTGCTGGTGTCTGCTTTTTGCTCAGTTTTCAATCTGTTGAAACCCCTGAGGGTTTTATCATCAAGACGATAAGTGGTATAACTGCAGACCTGTTCCAGACTGAGTGGTTCTTTGTCACTGGACGTCATGAGACGATTAAACGTGGGTATATTTCAAAACAGAATTGATTTCAGCGCGAGATTTATTTTCTGGAGATACATCATTGTACCCCTGCAATAAACCTCCTTGTTCACCTTTGAACCCTTTCATTAGCGCCCTTCCTATGATAATCTCAGCAGTGATAAAGGAGGGCTCAGTGTCAGTATCTGACATCGTGGAGTCCTTCCCCTTCACGCATTAGCAGAAGTGGTGAACATCACCAGTGGGAATTGGCCCATCGGCAAATCTGAGAGGCTTAGGTCAGGGAGATGGGGTTACGAATGGAGAGGCAAGAGGCAGGGGGAATGAGAGATCAGAAAGATGGGTGAAAGGTGGAGGAGGCAAGGACTACTACTGAATAGGCCCCAAAGGGACCTGGATACCTCGGAGAGCGGTCACTGAAAGTGAGCGTACGGGTGCAGCAAGCAGTCAGAAAGCTGTTGGACCTCATTGGAGGAGAGTTTGAGTTCAGGAGTAAGTCTTACTGGGTCCTGCTGGGAATATTGTGTGCAGTTTTGCTCTCCTTACCGCGGGAAGGAAATACATGCCTTAGAGGGAGTCCTGCGAATGTTCACCAGCCCGACTCCCGGGTGTGGCTGGTTTGTTGTACGAGCAGAGATTGCGTTGAGTGGACCCGAGTTCCCGGAGTTTGGAAGGACGAGGGGCAACCTGAATGCCAACAGGGCTGGAGGTCGGATGTACCGCCTGCTCAATGGTTGGGTGGTTCTGGGACAAGGTCGGGGGGTGGAGGGTCAAGGCCTCAGGATATGCGGTACACAGTTTTGGACTGAAGTAGGGACCAGCGACCCTGAGGAACTGCCTACTAGAGGGGGCTGTGGAGGTCAAGTCACTTCCTCGATTCAAGAGAGAAACTACATGAATGTAAACATTGTCAGGGCTTGGGGGAGGGGCAGCTGAGGGGGTGGGGGGGGCGGTGGAGCTAGAGAGCTGGAGTAGAACAATGTAATAGGGGATCTGCTGTGGTCATGTTGAAGAGCAGATAGTGCACCAATGACTAAATGCTCTATCTATGCCTCTGTTGTCTATGTGTCTGAGAGGATCACGTTTTACATAGAGAGATATAAAAGGGTGGGTGGGGAGTGTTGGAGAGGGTGTGAAGTGAATCCGTACTAAGATTAAGCTGCAAATTCAAAGTCTCCGTGACAAATGTAGAGTCAGGGCGAATTAAACCATGATTATGAGCCAAGGGAGGAAGGCAGTGGTATATCTGTGATGAGAGTAGCCATGTGACCGAGACTCTGCTGGGAGATCGGAGTCACTTCAATAGCAATGTAACAGAGACTCTGCTGGAAGGTCGGAGTTGGAGATGGCCCAGGCACTGATACCTGAACCTGAATCTTCAACTGCACAGCGTCCTGAGGCACTGTTTGAACAACTTGTGCAGTCTGGGCTTATCTGAAGAGATGAGACCACACTGCAACAGAGACTTTGGAATCTGTGATGGTTGTTTAGAGAGACTAAATCAATTTCAACCTCAAGCAAATCAAAAACCAGCAATACAAAGTAAATATTTGTACCCACAGACCCCAGACATATGGCGGGGGTGGGTAGGTGGGTGGGTGGGGGTGTGCTGCTTCAAAGCCAAAGTTCCCCTGCGCAATTCTCAACAGTAAGGTCTCCTGTTCAGAAAGAGAGAGCACAGCAATGAATCTAAAATCTTCCAAATCTGAGAGAGGTCTCTGGGTGAAATCACAAATGCATTTTGAGACTCTGGCTGAGTCACAGAACCATGCATCATGGAAAGAGACCCTTCAGCCCAACTCATTCATTTTGACCAGGTTTCCCTGTGTTTTGCCCATATCCCGTGAAACCCTTCCCATTCATAGACCCATCCACATGCCTTTTAAATGCTGTAATTGTACGTTTGGCAGCTCATTCCATACACCCACCACCCTCTGTGTGAAAAGGTTGCTACCTCCCCCCACCCCAGGTCCCTTTTATATCTTTTCCCTCTGACCCTAAACCCATGCCCTCTAGTTCTGGACTCCCCCACCCCAGGGAAAAGACCTTGCCTATTTACCCTACTCTCATGATTTTATAAACCTCTATAAGGTCACCCCTCAGCCTCTGACAATCCAGGGAAAACAGTCCCAGCCTATTCAGCCTCTCCCTGTAGCTCAATCCCTCCAACCCTGGCAACATCCTTGTCAATCTTCTCTGAGCCCTTTAAAGTTTCACAACATCTTCCTGTAGCAGGGAGACCGGAATTGAACGCGGTATTCCAAAAGTGACTGCACAAAGCCTTTCACTGTGCCTTGGTACACGTGACAATCAATTCAATCTCCAGTACAGGTTTAACAGGAGCTCCCATCTCTGAGCTAATGTTCTCCCTTCCATTGATTTTGGGACCAGGTGTTGAAGACTACCAGCCGTCTGACGGGGAGACTATTTTCGCGATACACACTCTGCGAATGTTCCCAAGGAATTGACCTACTCATTGAGACACCTGGAAAAGACAAGAGGGAAAGACATTGATGTCATCATCAGTGAATCTATACAAAAAACTCTCGTTCTCTGTAATTTTTCAACCTGATTTTAAATCACTTTCTAGAGATAATTTGCGACACAGAGGTTTCACCGTTAATGATATCATGTTCAATAGGTTTTCACATTAGATTGAATTAAATGGTTACACAGACTAATAGCAGTTAAATAAGTTTCAGATTTTCTTCAGACTGATAGACACCTGCGAAACTATGACTTCCAAAATTGAGGGTATCATTGGATGGGGAGTGAAGATACAGCACAAACCCTCTGAGAGTGCGGTACTCCCTCAGCACTGACCCTCCGACCGTGCGGTACTCCCTCAGCACTGACTCTCTGACAGTGCGGCACTCCCTCAGCACTGACCCTCCCACAGTGCGGCATTCCCTCAGCACTGACCCTCCGATAGTGACGCACTCCCTCAGCACTGACCCTCCGACAGTGCAGCACTCCCTCAGCACTGCCCCTCCGACCGTGCGGTACTCCCACAGCACTGACTCTCTGACAGTGCGGCGCTCCCTCAGCACTGACCCTCCAACAGTGCCCACTCCCTCAGCACTGACCCTCCGACAGTGCGACACTCCCTCAGTACTGACCATCCGACAGTGCGGCACTCCCTCAGCACTGACCCCCCGACAGTGAGGCACTCCCTCAGCACTGACCCCCCGACAGTGAGGCACTCCCTCAGCACTGACCCTCCGACAATGCCGACTCCCCCAGCACTGACCCTCCGAGCGGACGGCACTCCCTCAGCACTGACCTTCCGACAGTGCGGCACTCCCTCAGCACTGACCCTCCGACAGTGCGGTATTGCCTCAGCACTGACCCTCCCACAATGCAGCTCTCCCTCAGAACTGACCGTCTGAGCGTGCGGCACCATAGGTCAATTTCCCTGAGCCGACCGACCCTAACCTGCGAGGTTTGGGTGTGAGACTGAGCTGGACAGTCTTCAACTCACTCAACGCCAGGTTATAGTTCAACCGGCTTTTTGGAAGCACCAGAGTTCACCCACAATCACCGGATGAACAATCCCGCAGAAGCTACACATCTTTGTACTGAGAGCGGTAACCGGAGCAGCCGGAGCAAACCCACGCGCGGGCATAATGTTCAAACTGCACAGACGGTGACGCGAGGGTCGATTGGAACCTGTGTCCCAAGCGCTTTGAGTCAGCCAGTGTGAACCAATCAGCCGCGAGCGCTAAGCGCGGCGCCACCCGGCTCCATAGCTCAGCGGTTAGAGCACTGGTCTTGTAAACCAGGGGTCGTGAGTTCAAATCTCACTGGCGCCTCGTCATCCGTGCTGCCCGGCCCGGCCAGAGCCGACTCTGTTTCAACGCTCGGGATGAGACTGAGGAGCACTTTGTTGGAATCGCTCCACGCCAGTTTGTGGTCCAAGCGGCTCCTTTGGCAGCACGAGCTTTCACCCTCCAACCACCGGATGAACGAGTCGAGCTCAGAAAAAACCCTGTTGGTCTGACCGCTTGCTGCTGTTTTTGTCAATCAAGAGCTTGGGAATTGATGTCTGAAACACCAAGGTCATTACCCTGAAGTGACAGACACCTGTCTCCTCTCAAACCTGTTGAGCTTTTCCTGCAACTTCTGTTTTTGTCACTTACAGCGTTGAGTTGAAATCCACAAACTTCTTTTTTCTGCAGGCAAAGAACGGGGCTGTGTGTGTTGACGGATTTAACTTTGAGATCGCTGACCCCAGTCACTCCAAGCGAGCGAATGACAATTCCCAATTATGTCTGGACAGAAATCACAGAAGCATAGGATCTCTCCAGTTTGGAAACAGGCCATTCCGCCCGACGAGTCGCTCAGTGGTTCTCACTGCTGCCTAACAGCGCTACTAGGGACCCAGGCTCGATTCCAACTGTCGGGAGTCGATTCCGTGTCGAGTTTGCACATTCTCCCAGAGTCTGCGTGGGTTTGCTCCGGTTTCCTCCCACAGTCCAAAGACGGGCAGGTCGAGTGAATTGGCCATTCTAAATTGTCATCGATGCATTATTCAGTGAGAAACGGGTCTGGGCGGGTTACTCTTCAGAGGATCGATGTGGACTTGTTGGGCTGAAGGGCCTGTTTCCACACTGTAGCCAATCTAATTTATTCTAATCTCGTCAACACCGACCCTGCAGAGAGCAATCGACCCAGATCCATTGCGCACACTGCATCATTCTCCATTGAATGCTGACTAATCCACCCTTCCGGGCCCGCACAATCACCGGACACAATGGGACAATGAAGCATGGCCAATCCCGCAAACGCTACACATCTTTGTACTGAGAGCGGTAACCGGAGCAGCCGGAGCAAACCCACGCGCGGGCAGAATGTTCAAACTGCACAGACGGTGACGCGAGGGTCGATTGGAACCTGTGTCCCAAGCGCTTTGAGTCAGCCAGTGTGAACCAATCAGCCGCGAGCGCTAAGCGCGGCGCCACCCGGCTCCATAGCTCAGCGGTTAGAGCACTGGTCTTGTAAACCAGGGGTCGTGAGTTCAAATCTCACTGGGGCCTCGTCAACCGTGCTGCCCAACCCGACCAAAGCCGACTCTGTTTCAACGCTCGGGATGAGACTGAGGAGCACTTTGTTGGAATCGCTCCACGCCAGTTTGTGGTCCAAGCGGCTCCTTTGGCAGCACGAGCGTTCACCCTCCAACCACCGGATGAACGAGTCGAGCTCAGAAAAAACCCTGTTGGTCTGACCGCTTGCTGCTGTTTTTGTCAATCAAGAGCTTGGGAATTGATGTCTGAAACACCAAGGTCATTGCCCTGAAGTGACAGACACCTGTCTCCTCTCAAACCTGTTGAGCTTTTCCTGCAACTTCTGTTTTTGTCACTTACAGCGTTGAGTTGAAATCCACAAACTTCTTTTTTCTGCAGGCAAAGAACGGGGCTGTGTGTGTTGACGGATTTAACTTTGAGATCGCTGACCCCAGTCACTCCAAGCGAGCGAATGACAATTCCCAATTATGTCTGGACAGAAATCACAGAAGCATAGGATCTCTCCAGTTTGGAAACAGGCCATTCCGCCCGACGAGTCGCTCAGTGGTTCTCACTGCTGCCTGACAGCGCTACTAGGGACCCAGGCTCGATTCCAACTGTCGGGAGTCGATTCCGTGTCGAGTTTGCACATTCTCCCAGAGTCTGCGTGGGTTTGCTCGGGTTTCCTCCCACAGTCCAAAGACGGGCAGGTCGAGTGAATTGGCCATTCTAAATTGTCATCGATGCATTATTCAGTGAGAAACGGGTCTGGGCGGGTTACTCTTCAGAGGATCGATGTGGACTTGTTGGGCTGAAGGGCCTGTTTCCACACTGTAGCCAATCTAATTTATTCTAATCTCGTCAACACCGACCCTGCAGAGAGCAATCGACCCAGATCCATTGCGCACACTGCATCATTCTCCATTGAATGCTGACTAATCCACCCTTCCGGGCCCGCACAATCACCGGACACAATGGGACAATGAAGCATGGCCAATCCCGCAAACGCTACACATCTTTGTACTGAGAGCGGTAACCGGAGCAGCCGGAGCAAACCCACGCGCGGGCAGAATGTTCAAACTGCACAGACGGTGACGCGAGGGTCGATTGGAACCTGTGTCCCAAGCGCTTTGAGTCAGCCAGTGTGAACCAATCAGCCGCGAGCGCTGAACGCAGCACCACCCGGCTCCATAGCTCAGCGATTAGAGCACTGGTCTTGTAAACCAGGGGTCGTGAGTTCAAATCTCACTGGGGCCTCGTCATCCGTGCTGCCCGGCCCGGCCAGAGCCGATTCTGTTTCAACGCTCGGGATGAGACTGAGGAGCACTTTGTTGGAATCGCTCCACGCCAGTTTGTGGTCCAAGCGGCTCCTTTGGCAGCACGAGCGTTCACCCTCCAACCACCGGATGAACGAGTCGAGCTCAGAAAAAACCCTGTTGGTCTGACAGCTTGCTGCTGTTTTTGTCAATCAAGAGCTTGGGAATTGATGTCTGAAACACCAAGGTCATTGCCCTGAAGTGACAGACACCTGTCTCCTCTCAAACCTGTTGAGCTTTTCCTGCAACTTCTGTTTTTGTCACTTACAGCGTTGAGTTGAAATCCACAAACTTCTTTTTTCTGCAGGCAAAGAACGGGGCTGTGTGTGTTGACGGATTTAACTTTGAGATCGCTGACCCCAGTCACTCCAAGCGAGCGAATGACAATTCCCAATTATGTCTGGACAGAAATCACAGAAGCATAGGATCTCTCCAGTTTGGAAACAGGCCATTCCGCCCGACGAGTCGCTCAGTGGTTCTCACTGCTGCCTGACAGCGCTACTAGGGACCCAGGCTCGATTCCAACTGTCGGGAGTCGATTCCGTGTCGAGTTTGCACATTCTCCCAGAGTCTGCGTGGGTTTGCTCGGGTTTCCTCCCACAGTCCAAAGACGGGCAGGTCGAGTGAATTGGCCATTCTAAATTGTCATCGATGCATTATTCAGTGAGAAACGGGTCTGGGCGGGTTACTCTTCAGAGGATCGATGTGGACTTGTTGGGCTGAAGGGCCTGTTTCCACACTGTAGCCAATCTAATTTATTCTAATCTCGTCAACACCGACCCTGCAGAGAGCAATCGACCCAGATCCATTGCGCACACTGCATCATTCTCCATTGAATGCTGACTAATCCACCCTTCCGGGCCCGCACAATCACCGGACACAATGGGACAATGAAGCATGGCCAATCCCGCAAACGCTACACATCTTTGTACTGAGAGCGGTAACCGGAGCAGCCGGAGCAAACCCACGCGCGGGCAGAATGTTCAAACTGCACAGACGGTGACGCGAGGGTCGATTGGAACCTGTGTCCCAAGCGCTTTGAGTCAGCCAGTGTGAACCAATCAGCCGCGAGCGTTGAGCGCAGCGCCACCCGGCTCCATAGCTCAGCGGTTAGAGCACTGGTTTTGTAAACCAGGGGTCGTGAGTTCAAATCTCACTGGGGCCTCGTCATCCGTGCTGCCCGACCCGGCCAGAGCCGACTCTGTTTCAACGCTCGGGTTTGAGACTGAGGAGCACTTTGTTGGAATCGCTCCACGCCAGTTTGTGGTCCAAGCGGCTCCTTTGGCAGCACGAGCGTTCACCCCCCAACCACCGGATGAACGAGTCGAGCTCAGAAAAAACCCTGTTGGTCTGACAGCTTGCTGCTGTTTTTGTCAATCAAGAGCTTGGGAATTGATGTCTGAAACACCAAGGTCATTACCCTGAAGTGACAGACACCTGTCTCCTCTCAAACCTGTTGAGCTTTTCCTGCAACTTCTGTTTTTGTCACTTACAGCGTTGAGTTGAAATCCACAAACTTCTTTTTTCTGCAGGCAAAGAACGGGGCTGTGTGTGTTGACGGATTTAACTTTGAGATCGCTGACCCCAGTCACTCCAAGCGAGCGAATGACAATTCCCAATTATGTCTGGACAGAAATCACAGAAGCATAGGATCTCTCCAGTTTGGAAACAGGCCATTCCGCCCGACGAGTCGCTCAGTGGTTCTCACTGCTGCCTGACAGCGCTACTAGGGACCCAGGCTCGATTCCAACTGTCGGGAGTCGATTCCGTGTCGAGTTTGCACATTCTCCCAGAGTCTGCGTGGGTTTGCTCCGGTTTCCTCCCACAGTCCAAAGACGGGCAGGTCGAGTGAATTGGCCATTCTAAATTGTCATCGATGCATTATTCAGTGAGAAACGGGTCTGGGCGGGTTACTCTTCAGAGGATCGATGTGGACTTGTTGGGCTGAAGGGCCTGTTTCCACACTGTAGCCAATCTAATTTATTCTAATCTCGTCAACACCGACCCTGCAGAGAGCAATCGACCCAGATCCATTGCGCACACTGCATCATTCTCCATTGAATGCTGACTAATCCACCCTTCCGGGCCCGCACAATCACCGGACACAATGGGACAATGAAGCATGGCCAATCCCGCAAACGCTACACATCTTTGTACTGAGAGCGGTAACCGGAGCAGCCGGAGCAAACCCACGCGCGGGCAGAATGTTCAAACTGCACAGACGGTGACGCGAGGGTCGATTGGAACCTGTGTCCCAAGCGCTTTGAGTCAGCCAGTGTGAACCAATCAGCCGCGAGCGCTGAGCGCAGCGCCACCCGGCTCCATAGCTCAGCGGTTAGAGCACTGGTTTTGTAAACCAGGGGTCGTGAGTTCAAATCTCACTGGGGCCTCGTCATCCGTGCTGCCCGACCCGGCCAGAGCCGACTCTGTTTCAACGCTCGGGTTTGAGACTGAGGAGCACTTTGTTGGAATCGCTCCACGCCAGTTTGTGGTCCAAGCGGCTCCTTTGGCAGCACGAGCGTTCACCCCCCAACCACCGGATGAACGAGTCGAGCTCAGAAAAAACCCTGTTGGTCTGACCGCTTGCTGCTGTTTTTGTCAATCAAGAGCTTGGGAATTGATGTCTGAAACACCAAGGTCATTACCCTGAAGTGACAGACACCTGTCTCCTCTCAAACCTGTTGAGCTTTTCCTGCAACTTCTGTTTTTGTCACTTACAGCGTTGAGTTGAAATCCACAAACTTCTTTTTTCTGCAGGCAAAGAACGGGGCTGTGTGTGTTGACGGATTTAACTTTGAGATCGCTGACCCCAGTCACTCCAAGCGAGCGAATGACAATTCCCAATTATGTCTGGACAGAAATCACAGAAGCATAGGATCTCTCCAGTTTGGAAACAGGCCATTCCGCCCGACGAGTCGCTCAGTGGTTCTCACTGCTGCCTGACAGCGCTACTAGGGACCCAGGCTCGATTCCAACTGTCGGGAGTCGATTCCGTGTCGAGTTTGCACATTCTCCCAGAGTCTGCGTGGGTTTGCTCCGGTTTCCTCCCACAGTCCAAAGACGGGCAGGTCGAGTGAATTGGCCATTCTAAATTGTCATCGATGCATTATTCAGTGAGAAACGGGTCTGGGCGGGTTACTCTTCAGAGGATCGATGTGGACTTGTTGGGCTGAAGGGCCTGTTTCCACACTGTAGCCAATCTAATTTATTCTAATCTCGTCAACACCGACCCTGCAGAGAGCAATCGACCCAGATCCATTGCGCACACTGCATCATTCTCCATTGAATGCTGACTAATCCACCCTTCCGGGCCCGCACAATCACCGGACACAATGGGACAATGAAGCATGGCCAATCCCGCAAACGCTACACATCTTTGTACTGAGAGCGGTAACCGGAGCAGCCGGAGCAAACCCACGCGCGGGCAGAATGTTCAAACTGCACAGACGGTGACGCGAGGGTCGATTGGAACCTGTGTCCCAAGCGCTTTGAGTCAGCCAGTGTGAACCAATCAGCCGCGAGCGCTGAGCGCAGCGCCACCCGGCTCCATAGCTCAGCGGTTAGAGCACTGGTTTTGTAAACCAGGGGTCGTGAGTTCAAATCTCACTGGGGCCTCGTCATCCGTGCTGCCCGACCCGGCCAGAGCCGACTCTGTTTCAACGCTCGGGTTTGAGACTGAGGAGCACTTTGTTGGAATCGCTCCACGCCAGTTTGTGGTCCAAGCGGCTCCTTTGGCAGCACGAGCGTTCACCCCCCAACCACCGGATGAACGAGTCGAGCTCAGAAAAAACCCTGTTGGTCTGACAGCTTGCTGCTGTTTTTGTCAATCAAGAGCTTGGGAATTGATGTCTGAAACACCAAGGTCATTACCCTGAAGTGACAGACACCTGTCTCCTCTCAAACCTGTTGAGCTTTTCCTGCAACTTCTGTTTTTGTCACTTACAGCGTTGAGTTGAAATCCACAAACTTCTTTTTTCTGCAGGCAAAGAACGGGGCTGTGTGTGTTGACGGATTTAACTTTGAGATCGCTGACCCCAGTCACTCCAAGCGAGCGAATGACAATTCCCAATTATGTCTGGACAGAAATCACAGAAGCATAGGATCTCTCCAGTTTGGAAACAGGCCATTCCGCCCGACGAGTCGCTCAGTGGTTCTCACTGCTGCCTGACAGCGCTACTAGGGACCCAGGCTCGATTCCAACTGTCGGGAGTCGATTCCGTGTCGAGTTTGCACATTCTCCCAGAGTCTGCGTGGGTTTGCTCGGGTTTCCTCCCACAGTCCAAAGACGGGCAGGTCGAGTGAATTGGCCATTCTAAATTGTCATCGATGCATTATTCAGTGAGAAACGGGTCTGGGCGGGTTACTCTTCAGAGGATCGATGTGGACTTGTTGGGCTGAAGGGCCTGTTTCCACACTGTAGCCAATCTAATTTATTCTAATCTCGTCAACACCGACCCTGCAGAGAGCAATCGACCCAGATCCATTGCGCACACTGCATCATTCTCCATTGAATGCTGACTAATCCACCCTTCCGGGCCCGCACAATCACCGGACACAATGGGACAATGAAGCATGGCCAATCCCGCAAACGCTACACATCTTTGTACTGAGAGCGGTAACCGGAGCAGCCGGAGCAAACCCACGCGCGGGCAGAATGTTCAAACTGCACAGACGGTGACGCGAGGGTCGATTGGAACCTGTGTCCCAAGCGCTTTGAGTCAGCCAGTGTGAACCAATCAGCCGCGAGCGCTGAACGGAGCGCCACCCGGCTCCATAGCTCAGCGGTTAGAGCACTGGTTTTGTAAACCAGGGGTCGTGAGTTCAAATCTCACTGGGGCCTCGTCATCCGTGCTGCCCGACCCGACCAGAGCCGACTCTGTTTCAACGCTCGGGATGAGACTGAGGAGCACTTTGTTGGAATCGCTCCACGCCAGTTTGTGGTCCAAGCGGCTCCTTTGGCAGCACGAGCATTCACCCTCCAACCACCGGATGAACGAGTCGAGCTCAGAAAAAACCCTGTTGGTCTGACCGCTTGCTGCTGTTTTTGTCAATCAAGAGCTTGGGAATTGATGTCTGAAACACCAAGGTCATTACCCTGAAGTGACAGACACCTGTCTCCTCTCAAACCTGTTGAGCTTTTCCTGCAACTTCTGTTTTTGTCACTTACAGCGTTGAGTTGAAATCCACAAACTTCTTTTTTCTGCAGGCAAAGAACGGGGCTGTGTGTGTTGACGGATTTAACTTTGAGATCGCTGACCCCAGTCACTCCAAGCGAGCGAATGACAATTCCCAATTATGTCTGGACAGAAATCACAGAAGCATAGGATCTCTCCAGTTTGGAAACAGGCCATTCCGCCCGACGAGTCGCTCAGTGGTTCTCACTGCTGCCTGACAGCGCTACTAGGGACCCAGGCTCGATTCCAACTGTCGGGAGTCGATTCCGTGTCGAGTTTGCACATTCTCCCAGAGTCTGCGTGGGTTTGCTCCGGTTTCCTCCCACAGTCCAAAGACGGGCAGGTCGAGTGAATTGGCCATTCTAAATTGTCATCGATGCATTATTCAGTGAGAAACGGGTCTGGGCGGGTTACTCTTCAGAGGATCGATGTGGACTTGTTGGGCTGAAGGGCCTGTTTCCACACTGTAGCCAATCTAATTTATTCTAATCTCGTCAACACCGACCCTGCAGAGAGCAATCGACCCAGATCCATTGCGCACACTGCATCATTCTCCATTGAATGCTGACTAATCCACCCTTCCGGGCCCGCACAATCACCGGACACAATGGGACAATGAAGCATGGCCAATCCCGCAAACGCTACACATCTTTGTACTGAGAGCGGTAACCGGAGCAGCCGGAGCAAACCCACGCGCGGGCAGAATGTTCAAACTGCACAGACGGTGACGCGAGGGTCGATTGGAACCTGTGTCCCAAGCGCTTTGAGTCAGCCAGTGTGAACCAATCAGCCGCGAGCGCTGAGCGCAGCGCCACCCGGCTCCATAGCTCAGCGGTTAGAGCACTGGTTTTGTAAACCAGGGGTCGTGAGTTCAAATCTCACTGGGGCCTCGTCATCCGTGCTGCCCGACCCGGCCAGAGCCGACTCTGTTTCAACGCTCGGGTTTGAGACTGAGGAGCACTTTGTTGGAATCGCTCCACGCCAGTTTGTGGTCCAAGCGGCTCCTTTGGCAGCACGAGCGTTCACCCCCCAACCACCGGATGAACGAGTCGAGCTCAGAAAAAACCCTGTTGGTCTGACAGCTTGCTGCTGTTTTTGTCAATCAAGAGCTTGGGAATTGATGTCTGAAACACCAAGGTCATTACCCTGAAGTGACAGACACCTGTCTCCTCTCAAACCTGTTGAGCTTTTCCTGCAACTTCTGTTTTTGTCACTTACAGCGTTGAGTTGAAATCCACAAACTTCTTTTTTCTGCAGGCAAAGAACGGGGCTGTGTGTGTTGACGGATTTAACTTTGAGATCGCTGACCCCAGTCACTCCAAGCGAGCGAATGACAATTCCCAATTATGTCTGGACAGAAATCACAGAAGCATAGGATCTCTCCAGTTTGGAAACAGGCCATTCCGCCCGACGAGTCGCTCAGTGGTTCTCACTGCTGCCTGACAGCGCTACTAGGGACCCAGGCTCGATTCCAACTGTCGGGAGTCGATTCCGTGTCGAGTTTGCACATTCTCCCAGAGTCTGCGTGGGTTTGCTCCGGTTTCCTCCCACAGTCCAAAGACGGGCAGGTCGAGTGAATTGGCCATTCTAAATTGTCATCGATGCATTATTCAGTGAGAAACGGGTCTGGGCGGGTTACTCTTCAGAGGATCGATGTGGACTTGTTGGGCTGAAGGGCCTGTTTCCACACTGTAGCCAATCTAATTTATTCTAATCTCGTCAACACCGACCCTGCAGAGAGCAATCGACCCAGATCCATTGCGCACACTGCATCATTCTCCATTGAATGCTGACTAATCCACCCTTCCGGGCCCGCACAATCACCGGACACAATGGGACAATGAAGCATGGCCAATCCCGCAAACGCTACACATCTTTGTACTGAGAGCGGTAACCGGAGCAGCCGGAGCAAACCCACGCGCGGGCAGAATGTTCAAACTGCACAGACGGTGACGCGAGGGTCGATTGGAACCTGTGTCCCAAGCGCTTTGAGTCAGCCAGTGTGAACCAATCAGCCGCGAGCGCTGAACGGAGCGCCACCCGGCTCCATAGCTCAGCGGTTAGAGCACTGGTTTTGTAAACCAGGGGTCGTGAGTTCAAATCTCACTGGGGCCTCGTCATCCGTGCTGCCCGACCCGACCAGAGCCGACTCTGTTTCAACGCTCGGGATGAGACTGAGGAGCACTTTGTTGGAATCGCTCCACGCCAGTTTGTGGTCCAAGCGGCTCCTTTGGCAGCACGAGCATTCACCCTCCAACCACCGGATGAACGAGTCGAGCTCAGAAAAAACCCTGTTGGTCTGACCGCTTGCTGCTGTTTTTGTCAATCAAGAGCTTGGGAATTGATGTCTGAAACACCAAGGTCATTACCCTGAAGTGACAGACACCTGTCTCCTCTCAAACCTGTTGAGCTTTTCCTGCAACTTCTGTTTTTGTCACTTACAGCGTTGAGTTGAAATCCACAAACTTCTTTTTTCTGCAGGCAAAGAACGGGGCTGTGTGTGTTGACGGATTTAACTTTGAGATCGCTGACCCCAGTCACTCCAAGCGAGCGAATGACAATTCCCAATTATGTCTGGACAGAAATCACAGAAGCATAGGATCTCTCCAGTTTGGAAACAGGCCATTCCGCCCGACGAGTCGCTCAGTGGTTCTCACTGCTGCCTGACAGCGCTACTAGGGACCCAGGCTCGATTCCAACTGTCGGGAGTCGATTCCGTGTCGAGTTTGCACATTCTCCCAGAGTCTGCGTGGGTTTGCTCCGGTTTCCTCCCACAGTCCAAAGACGGGCAGGTCGAGTGAATTGGCCATTCTAAATTGTCATCGATGCATTATTCAGTGAGAAACGGGTCTGGGCGGGTTACTCTTCAGAGGATCGATGTGGACTTGTTGGGCTGAAGGGCCTGTTTCCACACTGTAGCCAATCTAATTTATTCTAATCTCGTCAACACCGACCCTGCAGAGAGCAATCGACCCAGATCCATTGCGCACACTGCATCATTCTCCATTGAATGCTGACTAATCCACCCTTCCGGGCCCGCACAATCACCGGACACAATGGGACAATGAAGCATGGCCAATCCCGCAAACGCTACACATCTTTGTACTGAGAGCGGTAACCGGAGCAGCCGGAGCAAACCCACGCGCGGGCAGAATGTTCAAACTGCACAGACGGTGACGCGAGGGTCGATTGGAACCTGTGTCCCAAGCGCTTTGAGTCAGCCAGTGTGAACCAATCAGCCGCGAGCGCTGAGCGCAGCGCCACCCGGCTCCATAGCTCAGCGGTTAGAGCACTGGTTTTGTAAACCAGGGGTCGTGAGTTCAAATCTCACTGGGGCCTCGTCATCCGTGCTGCCCGACCCGGCCAGAGCCGACTCTGTTTCAACGCTCGGGTTTGAGACTGAGGAGCACTTTGTTGGAATCGCTCCACGCCAGTTTGTGGTCCAAGCGGCTCCTTTGGCAGCACGAGCGTTCACCCCCCAACCACCGGATGAACGAGTCGAGCTCAGAAAAAACCCTGTTGGTCTGACAGCTTGCTGCTGTTTTTGTCAATCAAGAGCTTGGGAATTGATGTCTGAAACACCAAGGTCATTACCCTGAAGTGACAGACACCTGTCTCCTCTCAAACCTGTTGAGCTTTTCCTGCAACTTCTGTTTTTGTCACTTACAGCGTTGAGTTGAAATCCACAAACTTCTTTTTTCTGCAGGCAAAGAACGGGGCTGTGTGTGTTGACGGATTTAACTTTGAGATCGCTGACCCCAGTCACTCCAAGCGAGCGAATGACAATTCCCAATTATGTCTGGACAGAAATCACAGAAGCATAGGATCTCTCCAGTTTGGAAACAGGCCATTCCGCCCGACGAGTCGCTCAGTGGTTCTCACTGCTGCCTGACAGCGCTACTAGGGACCCAGGCTCGATTCCAACTGTCGGGAGTCGATTCCGTGTCGAGTTTGCACATTCTCCCAGAGTCTGCGTGGGTTTGCTCGGGTTTCCTCCCACAGTCCAAAGACGGGCAGGTCGAGTGAATTGGCCATTCTAAATTGTCATCGATGCATTATTCAGTGAGAAACGGGTCTGGGCGGGTTACTCTTCAGAGGATCGATGTGGACTTGTTGGGCTGAAGGGCCTGTTTCCACACTGTAGCCAATCTAATTTATTCTAATCTCGTCAACACCGACCCTGCAGAGAGCAATCGACCCAGATCCATTGCGCACACTGCATCATTCTCCATTGAATGCTGACTAATCCACCCTTCCGGGCCCGCACAATCACCGGACACAATGGGACAATGAAGCATGGCCAATCCCGCAAACGCTACACATCTTTGTACTGAGAGCGGTAACCGGAGCAGCCGGAGCAAACCCACGCGCGGGCAGAATGTTCAAACTGCACAGACGGTGACGCGAGGGTCGATTGGAACCTGTGTCCCAAGCGCTTTGAGTCAGCCAGTGTGAACCAATCAGCCGCGAGCGTTGAGCGCAGCGCCACCCGGCTCCATAGCTCAGCGGTTAGAGCACTGGTTTTGTAAACCAGGGGTCGTGAGTTCAAATCTCACTGGGGCCTCGTCATCCGTGCTGCCCGACCCGGCCAGAGCCGACTCTGTTTCAACGCTCGGGTTTGAGACTGAGGAGCACTTTGTTGGAATCGCTCCACGCCAGTTTGTGGTCCAAGCGGCTCCTTTGGCAGCACGAGCGTTCACCCCCCAACCACCGGATGAACGAGTCGAGCTCAGAAAAAACCCTGTTGGTCTGACAGCTTGCTGCTGTTTTTGTCAATCAAGAGCTTGGGAATTGATGTCTGAAACACCAAGGTCATTACCCTGAAGTGACAGACACCTGTCTCCTCTCAAACCTGTTGAGCTTTTCCTGCAACTTCTGTTTTTGTCACTTACAGCGTTGAGTTGAAATCCACAAACTTCTTTTTTCTGCAGGCAAAGAACGGGGCTGTGTGTGTTGACGGATTTAACTTTGAGATCGCTGACCCCAGTCACTCCAAGCGAGCGAATGACAATTCCCAATTATGTCTGGACAGAAATCACAGAAGCATAGGATCTCTCCAGTTTGGAAACAGGCCATTCCGCCCGACGAGTCGCTCAGTGGTTCTCACTGCTGCCTGACAGCGCTACTAGGGACCCAGGCTCGATTCCAACTGTCGGGAGTCGATTCCGTGTCGAGTTTGCACATTCTCCCAGAGTCTGCGTGGGTTTGCTCCGGTTTCCTCCCACAGTCCAAAGACGGGCAGGTCGAGTGAATTGGCCATTCTAAATTGTCATCGATGCATTATTCAGTGAGAAACGGGTCTGGGCGGGTTACTCTTCAGAGGATCGATGTGGACTTGTTGGGCTGAAGGGCCTGTTTCCACACTGTAGCCAATCTAATTTATTCTAATCTCGTCAACACCGACCCTGCAGAGAGCAATCGACCCAGATCCATTGCGCACACTGCATCATTCTCCATTGAATGCTGACTAATCCACCCTTCCGGGCCCGCACAATCACCGGACACAATGGGACAATGAAGCATGGCCAATCCCGCAAACGCTACACATCTTTGTACTGAGAGCGGTAACCGGAGCAGCCGGAGCAAACCCACGCGCGGGCAGAATGTTCAAACTGCACAGACGGTGACGCGAGGGTCGATTGGAACCTGTGTCCCAAGCGCTTTGAGTCAGCCAGTGTGAACCAATCAGCCGCGAGCGCTGAACGGAGCGCCACCCGGCTCCATAGCTCAGCGGTTAGAGCACTGGTTTTGTAAACCAGGGGTCGTGAGTTCAAATCTCACTGGGGCCTCGTCATCCGTGCTGCCCGACCCGACCAGAGCCGACTCTGTTTCAACGCTCGGGATGAGACTGAGGAGCACTTTGTTGGAATCGCTCCACGCCAGTTTGTGGTCCAAGCGGCTCCTTTGGCAGCACGAGCATTCACCCTCCAACCACCGGATGAACGAGTCGAGCTCAGAAAAAACCCTGTTGGTCTGACCGCTTGCTGCTGTTTTTGTCAATCAAGAGCTTGGGAATTGATGTCTGAAACACCAAGGTCATTACCCTGAAGTGACAGACACCTGTCTCCTCTCAAACCTGTTGAGCTTTTCCTGCAACTTCTGTTTTTGTCACTTACAGCGTTGAGTTGAAATCCACAAACTTCTTTTTTCTGCAGGCAAAGAACGGGGCTGTGTGTGTTGACGGATTTAACTTTGAGATCGCTGACCCCAGTCACTCCAAGCGAGCGAATGACAATTCCCAATTATGTCTGGACAGAAATCACAGAAGCATAGGATCTCTCCAGTTTGGAAACAGGCCATTCCGCCCGACGAGTCGCTCAGTGGTTCTCACTGCTGCCTGACAGCGCTACTAGGGACCCAGGCTCGATTCCAACTGTCGGGAGTCGATTCCGTGTCGAGTTTGCACATTCTCCCAGAGTCTGCGTGGGTTTGCTCCGGTTTCCTCCCACAGTCCAAAGACGGGCAGGTCGAGTGAATTGGCCATTCTAAATTGTCATCGATGCATTATTCAGTGAGAAACGGGTCTGGGCGGGTTACTCTTCAGAGGATCGATGTGGACTTGTTGGGCTGAAGGGCCTGTTTCCACACTGTAGCCAATCTAATTTATTCTAATCTCGTCAACACCGACCCTGCAGAGAGCAATCGACCCAGATCCATTGCGCACACTGCATCATTCTCCATTGAATGCTGACTAATCCACCCTTCCGGGCCCGCACAATCACCGGACACAATGGGACAATGAAGCATGGCCAATCCCGCAAACGCTACACATCTTTGTACTGAGAGCGGTAACCGGAGCAGCCGGAGCAAACCCACGCGCGGGCAGAATGTTCAAACTGCACAGACGGTGACGCGAGGGTCGATTGGAACCTGTGTCCCAAGCGCTTTGAGTCAGCCAGTGTGAACCAATCAGCCGCGAGCGCTGAGCGCAGCGCCACCCGGCTCCATAGCTCAGCGGTTAGAGCACTGGTTTTGTAAACCAGGGGTCGTGAGTTCAAATCTCACTGGGGCCTCGTCATCCGTGCTGCCCGACCCGGCCAGAGCCGACTCTGTTTCAACGCTCGGGTTTGAGACTGAGGAGCACTTTGTTGGAATCGCTCCACGCCAGTTTGTGGTCCAAGCGGCTCCTTTGGCAGCACGAGCGTTCACCCCCCAACCACCGGATGAACGAGTCGAGCTCAGAAAAAACCCTGTTGGTCTGACAGCTTGCTGCTGTTTTTGTCAATCAAGAGCTTGGGAATTGATGTCTGAAACACCAAGGTCATTACCCTGAAGTGACAGACACCTGTCTCCTCTCAAACCTGTTGAGCTTTTCCTGCAACTTCTGTTTTTGTCACTTACAGCGTTGAGTTGAAATCCACAAACTTCTTTTTTCTGCAGGCAAAGAACGGGGCTGTGTGTGTTGACGGATTTAACTTTGAGATCGCTGACCCCAGTCACTCCAAGCGAGCGAATGACAATTCCCAATTATGTCTGGACAGAAATCACAGAAGCATAGGATCTCTCCAGTTTGGAAACAGGCCATTCCGCCCGACGAGTCGCTCAGTGGTTCTCACTGCTGCCTGACAGCGCTACTAGGGACCCAGGCTCGATTCCAACTGTCGGGAGTCGATTCCGTGTCGAGTTTGCACATTCTCCCAGAGTCTGCGTGGGTTTGCTCCGGTTTCCTCCCACAGTCCAAAGACGGGCAGGTCGAGTGAATTGGCCATTCTAAATTGTCATCGATGCATTATTCAGTGAGAAACGGGTCTGGGCGGGTTACTCTTCAGAGGATCGATGTGGACTTGTTGGGCTGAAGGGCCTGTTTCCACACTGTAGCCAATCTAATTTATTCTAATCTCGTCAACACCGACCCTGCAGAGAGCAATCGACCCAGATCCATTGCGCACACTGCATCATTCTCCATTGAATGCTGACTAATCCACCCTTCCGGGCCCGCACAATCACCGGACACAATGGGACAATGAAGCATGGCCAATCCCGCAAACGCTACACATCTTTGTACTGAGAGCAGTAACCGGAGCAGCCGGAGCAAACCCACGCGCGGGCAGAATGTTCAAACTGCACAGACGGTGACGCGAGGGTCGATTGGAACCTGTGTCCCAAGCGCTTTGAGTCAGCCAGTGTGAACCAATCAGCCGCGAGCGCTGAACGGAGCGCCACCCGGCTCCATAGCTCAGCGGTTAGAGCACTGGTTTTGTAAACCAGGGGTCGTGAGTTCAAATCTCACTGGGGCCTCGTCATCCGTGCTGCCCGACCCGACCAGAGCCGACTCTGTTTCAACGCTCGGGATGAGACTGAGGAGCACTTTGTTGGAATCGCTCCACGCCAGTTTGTGGTCCAAGCGGCTCCTTTGGCAGCACGAGCATTCACCCTCCAACCACCGGATGAACGAGTCGAGCTCAGAAAAAACCCTGTTGGTCTGACCGCTTGCTGCTGTTTTTGTCAATCAAGAGCTTGGGAATTGATGTCTGAAACACCAAGGTCATTACCCTGAAGTGACAGACACCTGTCTCCTCTCAAACCTGTTGAGCTTTTCCTGCAACTTCTGTTTTTGTCACTTACAGCGTTGAGTTGAAATCCACAAACTTCTTTTTTCTGCAGGCAAAGAACGGGGCTGTGTGTGTTGACGGATTTAACTTTGAGATCGCTGACCCCAGTCACTCCAAGCGAGCGAATGACAATTCCCAATTATGTCTGGACAGAAATCACAGAAGCATAGGATCTCTCCAGTTTGGAAACAGGCCATTCCGCCCGACGAGTCGCTCAGTGGTTCTCACTGCTGCCTAACAGCGCTACTAGGGACCCAGGCTCGATTCCAACTGTCGGGAGTCGATTCCGTGTCGAGTTTGCACATTCTCCCAGAGTCTGCGTGGGTTTGCTCGGGTTTCCTCCCACAGTCCAAAGACGGGCAGGTCGAGTGAATTGGCCATTCTAAATTGTCATCGATGCATTATTCAGTGAGAAACGGGTCTGGGCGGGTTACTCTTCAGAGGATCGATGTGGACTTGTTGGGCTGAAGGGCCTGTTTCCACACTGTAGCCAATCTAATTTATTCTAATCTCGTCAACACCGACCCTGCAGAGAGCAATCGACCCAGATCCATTGCGCACACTGCATCATTCTCCATTGAATGCTGACTAATCCACCCTTCCGGGCCCGCACAATCACCGGACACAATGGGACAATGAAGCATGGCCAATCCCGCAAACGCTACACATCTTTGTACTGAGAGCGGTAACCGGAGCAGCCGGAGCAAACCCACGCGCGGGCAGAATGTTCAAACTGCACAGACGGTGACGCGAGGGTCGATTGGAACCTGTGTCCCAAGCGCTTTGAGTCAGCCAGTGTGAACCAATCAGCCGCGAGCGCTAAGCGCGGCGCCACCCGGCTCCATAGCTCAGCGGTTAGAGCACTGGTCTTGTAAACCAGGGGTCGTGAGTTCAAGTCTCACTGGGGCCTCGTCAACCGTGCTGCCCGACCCGACCAAAGCCGACTCTGTTTCAACGCTCGGGATGAGACTGAGGAGCACTTTGTTGGAATCGCTCCACGCCAGTTTGTGGTCCAAGCGGCTCCTTTGGCAGCACGAGCGTTCACCCTCCAACCACCGGATGAACGAGTCGAGCTCAGAAAAAACCCTGTTGGTCTGACAGCTTGCTGCTGTTTTTGTCAATCAAGAGCTTGGGAATTGATGTCTGAAACACCAAGGTCATTGCCCTGAAGTGACAGACACCTGTCTCCTCTCAAACCTGTTGAGCTTTTCCTGCAACTTCTGTTTTTGTCACTTACAGCGTTGAGTTGAAATCCACAAACTTCTTTTTTCTGCAGGCAAAGAACGGGGCTGTGTGTGTTGACGGATTTAACTTTGAGATCGCTGACCCCAGTCACTCCAAGCGAGCGAATGACAATTCCCAATTATGTCTGGACAGAAATCACAGAAGCATAGGATCTCTCCAGTTTGGAAACAGGCCATTCCGCCCGACGAGTCGCTCAGTGGTTCTCACTGCTGCCTGACAGCGCTACTAGGGACCCAGGCTCGATTCCAACTGTCGGGAGTCGATTCCGTGTCGAGTTTGCACATTCTCCCAGAGTCTGCGTGGGTTTGCTCCGGTTTCCTCCCACAGTCCAAAGACGGGCAGGTCGAGTGAATTGGCCATTCTAAATTGTCATCGATGCATTATTCAGTGAGAAACGGGTCTGGGCGGGTTACTCTTCAGAGGATCGATGTGGACTTGTTGGGCTGAAGGGCCTGTTTCCACACTGTAGCCAATCTAATTTATTCTAATCTCGTCAACACCGACCCTGCAGAGAGCAATCGACCCAGATCCATTGCGCACACTGCATCATTCTCCATTGAATGCTGACTAATCCACCCTTCCGGGCCCGCACAATCACCGGACACAATGGGACAATGAAGCATGGCCAATCCCGCAAACGCTACACATCTTTGTACTGAGAGCGGTAACCGGAGCAGCCGGAGCAAACCCACGCGCGGGCAGAATGTTCAAACTGCACAGACGGTGACGCGAGGGTCGATTGGAACCTGTGTCCCAAGCGCTTTGAGTCAGCCAGTGTGAACCAATCAGCCGCGAGCGCTAAGCGCGGCGCCACCCGGCTCCATAGCTCAGCGGTTAGAGCACTGGTCTTGTAAACCAGGGGTCGTGAGTTCAAGTCTCACTGGGGCCTCGTCAACCGTGCTGCCCGACCCGACCAAAGCCGACTCTGTTTCAACGCTCGGGATGTGACTGAGGAGCACTTTGTTGGAATCGCTCCACGCCAGTTGGTGGTCCAAGCGGCTCCTTTGGCAGCACGAGCGTTCACCCTCCAACCACCGGATGAACGAGTCGAGCTCAGAAAAAACCCTGTTGGTCTGACAGCTTGCTGCTGTTTTTGTCAATCAAGAGCTTGGGAATTGATGTCTGAAACACCAAGGTCATTGCCCTGAAGTGACAGACACCTGTCTCCTCTCAAACCTGTTGAGCTTTTCCTGCAACTTCTGTTTTTGTCACTTACAGCGTTGAGTTGAAATCCACAAACTTCTTTTTTCTGCAGGCAAAGAACGGGGCTGTGTGTGTTGACGGATTTAACTTTGAGATCGCTGACCCCAGTCACTCCAAGCGAGCGAATGACAATTCCCAATTATGTCTGGACAGAAATCACAGAAGCATAGGATCTCTCCAGTTTGGAAACAGGCCATTCCGCCCGACGAGTCGCTCAGTGGTTCTCACTGCTGCCTGACAGCGCTACTAGGGACCCAGGCTCGATTCCAACTGTCGGGAGTCGATTCCGTGTCGAGTTTGCACATTCTCCCAGAGTCTGCGTGGGTTTGCTCGGGTTTCCTCCCACAGTCCAAAGACGGGCAGGTCGAGTGAATTGGCCATTCTAAATTGTCATCGATGCATTATTCAGTGAGAAACGGGTCTGGGCGGGTTACTCTTCAGAGGATCGATGTGGACTTGTTGGGCTGAAGGGCCTGTTTCCACACTGTAGCCAATCTAATTTATTCTAATCTCGTCAACACCGACCCTGCAGAGAGCAATCGACCCAGATCCATTGCGCACACTGCATCATTCTCCATTGAATGCTGACTAATCCACCCTTCCGGGCCCGCACAATCACCGGACACAATGGGACAATGAAGCATGGCCAATCCCGCAAACGCTACACATCTTTGTACTGAGAGCGGTAACCGGAGCAGCCGGAGCAAACCCACGCGCGGGCAGAATGTTCAAACTGCACAGACGGTGACGCGAGGGTCGATTGGAACCTGTGTCCCAAGCGCTTTGAGTCAGCCAGTGTGAACCAATCAGCCGCGAGCGCTAAGCGCGGCGCCACCCGGCTCCATAGCTCAGCGGTTAGAGCACTGGTCTTGTAAACCAGGGGTCGTGAGTTCAAATCTCACTGGGGCCTCGTCAACCGTGCTGCCCGACCCGACCAAAGCCGACTCTGTTTCAACGCTCGGGATGAGACTGAGGAGCACTTTGTTGGAATCGCTCCACGCCAGTTTGTGGTCCAAGCGGCTCCTTTGGCAGCACGAGCGTTCACCCTCCAACCACCGGATGAACGAGTCGAGCTCAGAAAAAACCCTGTTGGTCTGACAGCTTGCTGCTGTTTTTGTCAATCAAGAGCTTGGGAATTGATGTCTGAAACACCAAGGTCATTGCCCTGAAGTGACAGACACCTGTCTCCTCTCAAACCTGTTGAGCTTTTCCTGCAACTTCTGTTTTTGTCACTTACAGCGTTGAGTTGAAATCCACAAACTTCTTTTTTCTGCAGGCAAAGAACGGGGCTGTGTGTGTTGACGGATTTAACTTTGAGATCGCTGACCCCAGTCACTCCAAGCGAGCGAATGACAATTCCCAATTATGTCTGGACAGAAATCACAGAAGCATAGGATCTCTCCAGTTTGGAAACAGGCCATTCCGCCCGACGAGTCGCTCAGTGGTTCTCACTGCTGCCTGACAGCGCTACTAGGGACCCAGGCTCGATTCCAACTGTCGGGAGTCGATTCCGTGTCGAGTTTGCACATTCTCCCAGAGTCTGCGTGGGTTTGCTCCGGTTTCCTCCCACAGTCCAAAGACGGGCAGGTCGAGTGAATTGGCCATTCTAAATTGTCATCGATGCATTATTCAGTGAGAAACGGGTCTGGGCGGGTTACTCTTCAGAGGATCGATGTGGACTTGTTGGGCTGAAGGGCCTGTTTCCACACTGTAGCCAATCTAATTTATTCTAATCTCGTCAACACCGACCCTGCAGAGAGCAATCGACCCAGATCCATTGCGCACACTGCATCATTCTCCATTGAATGCTGACTAATCCACCCTTCCGGGCCCGCACAATCACCGGACACAATGGGACAATGAAGCATGGCCAATCCCGCAAACGCTACACATCTTTGTACTGAGAGCGGTAACCGGAGCAGCCGGAGCAAACCCACGCGCGGGCAGAATGTTCAAACTGCACAGACGGTGACGCGAGGGTCGATTGGAACCTGTGTCCCAAGCGCTTTGAGTCAGCCAGTGTGAACCAATCAGCCGCGAGCGCTGAGCGCAGCGCCACCCGGCTCCATAGCTCAGCGGTTAGAGCACTGGTTTTGTAAACCAGGGGTCGTGAGTTCAAATCTCACTGGGGCCTCGTCATCCGTGCTGCCCGACCCGGCCAGAGCCGACTCTGTTTCAACGCTCGGGTTTGAGACTGAGGAGCACTTTGTTGGAATCGCTCCACGTCAGTTTGTGGTCCAAGCGGCTCCTTTGGCAGCACGAGCGTTCACCCTCCAACCACCGGATGAACGAGTCGAGCTCAGAAAAAACCCTGTTGGTCTGACAGCTTGCTGCTGTTTTTGTCAATCAAGAGCTTGGGAATTGATGTCTGAAACACCAAGGTCATTGCCCTGAAGTGACAGACACCTGTCTCCTCTCAAACCTGTTGAGCTTTTCCTGCAACTTCTGTTTTTGTCACTTACAGCGTTGAGTTGAAATCCACAAACTTCTTTTTTCTGCAGGCAAAGAACGGGGCTGTGTGTGTTGACGGATTTAACTTTGAGATCGCTGACCCCAGTCACTCCAAGCGAGCGAATGACAATTCCCAATTATGTCTGGACAGAAATCACAGAAGCATAGGATCTCTCCAGTTTGGAAACAGGCCATTCCGCCCGACGAGTCGCTCAGTGGTTCTCACTGCTGCCTGACAGCGCTACTAGGGACCCAGGCTCGATTCCAACTGTCGGGAGTCGATTCCGTGTCGAGTTTGCACATTCTCCCAGAGTCTGCGTGGGTTTGCTCGGGTTTCCTCCCACAGTCCAAAGACGGGCAGGTCGAGTGAATTGGCCATTCTAAATTGTCATCGATGCATTATTCAGTGAGAAACGGGTCTGGGCGGGTTACTCTTCAGAGGATCGATGTGGACTTGTTGGGCTGAAGGGCCTGTTTCCACACTGTAGCCAATCTAATTTATTCTAATCTCGTCAACACCGACCCTGCAGAGAGCAATCGACCCAGATCCATTGCGCACACTGCATCATTCTCCATTGAATGCTGACTAATCCACCCTTCCGGGCCCGCACAATCACCGGACACAATGGGACAATGAAGCATGGCCAATCCCGCAAACGCTACACATCTTTGTACTGAGAGCGGTAACCGGAGCAGCCGGAGCAAACCCACGCGCGGGCAGAATGTTCAAACTGCACAGACGGTGACGCGAGGGTCGATTGGAACCTGTGTCCCAAGCGCTTTGAGTCAGCCAGTGTGAACCAATCAGCCGCGAGCGCTGAGCGCAGGGCCCCCCGGCTCCATAGCTCAGCGGTTAGAGCACTGGTTTTGTAAACCAGGGGTCGTGAGTTCAAATCTCACTGGGGCCTCGTCATCCGTGCTGCCCGACCCGGCCAGAGCCGACTCTGTTTCAACGCTCGGGTTTGAGACTGAGGAGCACTTTGTTGGAATCGCTCCACGCCAGTTTGTGGTCCAAGCGGCTCCTTTGGCAGCACGAGCGTTCACCCCCCAACCACCGGATGAACGAGTCGAGCTCAGAAAAAACCCTGTTGGTCTGACAGCTTGCTGCTGTTTTTGTCAATCAAGAGCTTGGGAATTGATGTCTGAAACACCAAGGTCATTACCCTGAAGTGACAGACACCTGTCTCCTCTCAAACCTGTTGAGCTTTTCCTGCAACTTCTGTTTTTGTCACTTACAGCGTTGAGTTGAAATCCACAAACTTCTTTTTTCTGCAGGCAAAGAACGGGGCTGTGTGTGTTGACGGATTTAACTTTGAGATCGCTGACCCCAGTCACTCCAAGCGAGCGAATGACAATTCCCAATTATGTCTGGACAGAAATCACAGAAGCATAGGATCTCTCCAGTTTGGAAACAGGCCATTCCGCCCGACGAGTCGCTCAGTGGTTCTCACTGCTGCCTGACAGCGCTACTAGGGACCCAGGCTCGATTCCAACTGTCGGGAGTCGATTCCGTGTCGAGTTTGCACATTCTCCCAGAGTCTGCGTGGGTTTGCTCCGGTTTCCTCCCACAGTCCAAAGACGGGCAGGTCGAGTGAATTGGCCATTCTAAATTGTCATCGATGCATTATTCAGTGAGAAACGGGTCTGGGCGGGTTACTCTTCAGAGGATCGATGTGGACTTGTTGGGCTGAAGGGCCTGTTTCCACACTGTAGCCAATCTAATTTATTCTAATCTCGTCAACACCGACCCTGCAGAGAGCAATCGACCCAGATCCATTGCGCACACTGCATCATTCTCCATTGAATGCTGACTAATCCACCCTTCCGGGCCCGCACAATCACCGGACACAATGGGACAATGAAGCATGGCCAATCCCGCAAACGCTACACATCTTTGTACTGAGAGCGGTAACCGGAGCAGCCGGAGCAAACCCACGCGCGGGCAGAATGTTCAAACTGCACAGACGGTGACGCGAGGGTCGATTGGAACCTGTGTCCCAAGCGCTTTGAGTCAGCCAGTGTGAACCAATCAGCCGCGAGCGCTGAACGCAGCGCCACCCGGCTCCATAGCTCAGCGGTTAGAGCACTGGTCTTGTAAACCAGGGGTCGTGAGTTCAAATCTCACTGGGGCCTCGTCATCCGTGCTGCCCGGCGCGGCCAGAGCCGACTCTGTTTCAACGCTCGGGATGAGACTGAGGAGCACTTTGTTGGAATCGCTCCACGCCAGTTTGTGGTCCAAGCGGCTCCTTTGGCAGCACGAGCTTTCACCCTCCAACCACCGGATGAACGAGTCGAGCTCAGAAAAAACCCTGTTGGTCTGACCGCTTGCTGCTGTTTTTGTCAATCAAGAGCTTGGGAATTGATGTCTGAAACACCAAGGTCATTACCCTGAAGTGACAGACACCTGTCTCCTCTCAAACCTGTTGAGCTTTTCCTGCAACTTCTGTTTTTGTCACTTACAGCGTTGAGTTGAAATCCACAAACTTCTTTTTTCTGCAGGCAAAGAACGGGGCTGTGTGTGTTGACGGATTTAACTTTGAGATCGCTGACCCCAGTCACTCCAAGCGAGCGAATGACAATTCCCAATTATGTCTGGACAGAAATCACAGAAGCATAGGATCTCTCCAGTTTGGAAACAGGCCATTCCGCCCGACGAGTCGCTCAGTGGTTCTCACTGCTGCCTAACAGCGCTACTAGGGACCCAGGCTCGATTCCAACTGTCGGGAGTCGATTCCGTGTCGAGTTTGCACATTCTCCCAGAGTCTGCGTGGGTTTGCTCCGGTTTCCTCCCACAGTCCAAAGACGGGCAGGTCGAGTGAATTGGCCATTCTAAATTGTCATCGATGCATTATTCAGTGAGAAACGGGTCTGGGCGGGTTACTCTTCAGAGGATCGATGTGGACTTGTTGGGCTGAAGGGCCTGTTTCCACACTGTAGCCAATCTAATTTATTCTAATCTCGTCAACACCGACCCTGCAGAGAGCAATCGACCCAGATCCATTGCGCACACTGCATCATTCTCCATTGAATGCTGACTAATCCACCCTTCCGGGCCCGCACAATCACCGGACACAATGGGACAATGAAGCATGGCCAATCCCGCAAACGCTACACATCTTTGTACTGAGAGCGGTAACCGGAGCAGCCGGAGCAAACCCACGCGCGGGCAGAATGTTCAAACTGCACAGACGGTGACGCGAGGGTCGATTGGAACCTGTGTCCCAAGCGCTTTGAGTCAGCCAGTGTGAACCAATCAGCCGCGAGCGCTAAGCGCGGCGCCACCCGGCTCCATAGCTCAGCGGTTAGAGCACTGGTCTTGTAAACCAGGGGTCGTGAGTTCAAGTCTCACTGGGGCCTCGTCAACCGTGCTGCCCGACCCGACCAAAGCCGACTCTGTTTCAACGCTCGGGATGAGACTGAGGAGCACTTTGTTGGAATCGCTCCACGCCAGTTTGTGGTCCAAGCGGCTCCTTTGGCAGCACGAGCGTTCACCCTCCAACCACCGGATGAACGAGTCGAGCTCAGAAAAAACCCTGTTGGTCTGACAGCTTGCTGCTGTTTTTGTCAATCAAAAGCTTGGGAATTGATGTCTGAAACACCAAGGTCATTGCCCTGAAGTGACAGACACCTGTCTCCTCTCAAACCTGTTGAGCTTTTCCTGCAACTTCTGTTTTTGTCACTTACAGCGTTGAGTTGAAATCCACAAACTTCTTTTTTCTGCAGGCAAAGAACGGGGCTGTGTGTGTTGACGGATTTAACTTTGAGATCGCTGACCCCAGTCACTCCAAGCGAGCGAATGACAATTCCCAATTATGTCTGGACAGAAATCACAGAAGCATAGGATCTCTCCAGTTTGGAAACAGGCCATTCCGCCCGACGAGTCGCTCAGTGGTTCTCACTGCTGCCTGACAGCGCTACTAGGGACCCAGGCTCGATTCCAACTGTCGGGAGTCGATTCCGTGTCGAGTTTGCACATTCTCCCAGAGTCTGCGTGGGTTTGCTCCGGTTTCCTCCCACAGTCCAAAGACGGGCAGGTCGAGTGAATTGGCCATTCTAAATTGTCATCGATGCATTATTCAGTGAGAAACGGGTCTGGGCGGGTTACTCTTCAGAGGATCGATGTGGACTTGTTGGGCTGAAGGGCCTGTTTCCACACTGTAGCCAATCTAATTTATTCTAATCTCGTCAACACCGACCCTGCAGAGAGCAATCGACCCAGATCCATTGCGCACACTGCATCATTCTCCATTGAATGCTGACTAATCCACCCTTCCGGGCCCGCACAATCACCGGACACAATGGGACAATGAAGCATGGCCAATCCCGCAAACGCTACACATCTTTGTACTGAGAGCGGTAACCGGAGCAGCCGGAGCAAACCCACGCGCGGGCAGAATGTTCAAACTGCACAGACGGTGACGCGAGGGTCGATTGGAACCTGTGTCCCAAGCGCTTTGAGTCAGCCAGTGTGAACCAATCAGCCGCGAGCACTGAACGCAGCGCCACCCGGCTCCATAGCTCAGCGGTTAGAGCACTGGTTTTGTAAACCAGGGGTCGTGAGTTCAAATCTCACTGGGGCCTCGTCATCCGTGCTGCCCGACCCGGCCAGAGCCGACTCTGTTTCAACGCTCGGGTTTGAGACTGAGGAGCACTTTGTTGGAATCGCTCCACGCCAGTTTGTGGTCCAAGCGGCTCCTTTGGCAGCACGAGCGTTCACCCTCCAACCACCGGATGAACGAGTCGAGCTCAGAAAAAACCCTGTTGGTCTGACAGCTTGCTGCTGTTTTTGTCAATCAAGAGCTTGGGAATTGATGTCTGAAACACCAAGGTCATTGCCCTGAAGTGACAGACACCTGTCTCCTCTCAAACCTGTTGAGCTTTTCCTGCAACTTCTGTTTTTGTCACTTACAGCGTTGAGTTGAAATCCACAAACTTCTTTTTTCTGCAGGCAAAGAACGGGGCTGTGTGTGTTGACGGATTTAACTTTGAGATCGCTGACCCCAGTCACTCCAAGCGAGCGAATGACAATTCCCAATTATGTCTGGACAGAAATCACAGAAGCATAGGATCTCTCCAGTTTGGAAACAGGCCATTCCGCCCGACGAGTCGCTCAGTGGTTCTCACTGCTGCCTAACAGCGCTACTAGGGACCCAGGCTCGATTCCAACTGTCGGGAGTCGATTCCGTGTCGAGTTTGCACATTCTCCCAGAGTCTGCGTGGGTTTGCTCCGGTTTCCTCCCACAGTCCAAAGACGGGCAGGTCGAGTGAATTGGCCATTCTAAATTGTCATCGATGCATTATTCAGTGAGAAACGGGTCTGGGCGGGTTACTCTTCAGAGGATCGATGTGGACTTGTTGGGCTGAAGGGCCTGTTTCCACACTGTAGCCAATCTAATTTATTCTAATCTCGTCAACACCGACCCTGCAGAGAGCAATCGACCCAGATCCATTGCGCACACTGCATCATTCTCCATTGAATGCTGACTAATCCACCCTTCCGGGCCCGCACAATCACCGGACACAATGGGACAATGAAGCATGGCCAATCCCGCAAACGCTACACATCTTTGTACTGAGAGCGGTAACCGGAGCAGCCGTAGCAAACCCACGCGCGGGCAGAATGTTCAAACTGCACAGACGGTGACGCGAGGGTCGATTGGAACCTGTGTCCCAAGCGCTTTGAGTCAGCCAGTGTGAACCAATCAGCCGCGAGCGCTAAGCGCGGCGCCACCCGGCTCCATAGCTCAGCGGTTAGAGCACTGGTCTTGTAAACCAGGGGTCGTGAGTTCAAGTCTCACTGGGGCCTCGTCAACCGTGCTGCCCGACCCGACCAAAGCCGACTCTGTTTCAACGCTCGGGATGAGACTGAGGAGCACTTTGTTGGAATCGCTCCACGCCAGTTTGTGGTCCAAGCGGCTCCTTTGGCAGCACGAGCGTTCACCCTCCAACCACCGGATGAACGAGTCGAGCTCAGAAAAAACCCTGTTGGTCTGACAGCTTGCTGCTGTTTTTGTCAATCAAAAGCTTGGGAATTGATGTCTGAAACACCAAGGTCATTGCCCTGAAGTGACAGACACCTGTCTCCTCTCAAACCTGTTGAGCTTTTCCTGCAACTTCTGTTTTTGTCACTTACAGCGTTGAGTTGAAATCCACAAACTTCTTTTTTCTGCAGGCAAAGAACGGGGCTGTGTGTGTTGACGGATTTAACTTTGAGATCGCTGACCCCAGTCACTCCAAGCGAGCGAATGACAATTCCCAATTATGTCTGGACAGAAATCACAGAAGCATAGGATCTCTCCAGTTTGGAAACAGGCCATTCCGCCCGACGAGTCGCTCAGTGGTTCTCACTGCTGCCTGACAGCGCTACTAGGGACCCAGGCTCGATTCCAACTGTCGGGAGTCGATTCCGTGTCGAGTTTGCACATTCTCCCAGAGTCTGCGTGGGTTTGCTCCGGTTTCCTCCCACAGTCCAAAGACGGGCAGGTCGAGTGAATTGGCCATTCTAAATTGTCATCGATGCATTATTCAGTGAGAAACGGGTCTGGGCGGGTTACTCTTCAGAGGATCGATGTGGACTTGTTGGGCTGAAGGGCCTGTTTCCACACTGTAGCCAATCTAATTTATTCTAATCTCGTCAACACCGACCCTGCAGAGAGCAATCGACCCAGATCCATTGCGCACACTGCATCATTCTCCATTGAATGCTGACTAATCCACCCTTCCGGGCCCGCACAATCACCGGACACAATGGGACAATGAAGCATGGCCAATCCCGCAAACGCTACACATCTTTGTACTGAGAGCGGTAACCGGAGCAGCCGGAGCAAACCCACGCGCGGGCAGAATGTTCAAACTGCACAGACGGTGACGCGAGGGTCGATTGGAACCTGTGTCCCAAGCGCTTTGAGTCAGCCAGTGTGAACCAATCAGCCGCGAGCGCTGAGCGCAGCGCCACCCGGCTCCATAGCTCAGCGGTTAGAGCACTGGTTTTGTAAACCAGGGGTCGTGAGTTCAAATCTCACTGGGGCCTCGTCATCCGTGCTGCCCGACCCGGCCAGAGCCGACTCTGTTTCAACGCTCGGGTTTGAGACTGAGGAGCACTTTGTTGGAATCGCTCCACGCCAGTTTGTGGTCCAAGCGGCTCCTTTGGCAGCACGAGCGTTCACCCTCCAACCACCGGATGAACGAGTCGAGCTCAGAAAAAACCCTGTTGGTCTGACAGCTTGCTGCTGTTTTTGTCAATCAAGAGCTTGGGAATTGATGTCTGAAACACCAAGGTCATTGCCCTGAAGTGACAGACACCTGTCTCCTCTCAAACCTGTTGAGCTTTTCCTGCAACTTCTGTTTTTGTCACTTACAGCGTTGAGTTGAAATCCACAAACTTCTTTTTTCTGCAGGCAAAGAACGGGGCTGTGTGTGTTGACGGATTTAACTTTGAGATCGCTGACCCCAGTCACTCCAAGCGAGCGAATGACAATTCCCAATTATGTCTGGACAGAAATCACAGAAGCATAGGATCTCTCCAGTTTGGAAACAGGCCATTCCGCCCGACGAGTCGCTCAGTGGTTCTCACTGCTGCCTGACAGCGCTACTAGGGACCCAGGCACGATTCCAACTGTCGGGAGTCGATTCCGTGTCGAGTTTGCACATTCTCCCAGAGTCTGCGTGGGTTTGCTCGGGTTTCCTCCCACAGTCCAAAGACGGGCAGGTCGAGTGAATTGGCCATTCTAAATTGTCATCGATGCATTATTCAGTGAGAAACGGGTCTGGGCGGGTTACTCTTCAGAGGATCGATGTGGACTTGTTGGGCTGAAGGGCCTGTTTCCACACTGTAGCCAATCTAATTTATTCTAATCTCGTCAACACCGACCCTGCAGAGAGCAATCGACCCAGATCCATTGCGCACACTGCATCATTCTCCATTGAATGCTGACTAATCCACCCTTCCGGGCCCGCACAATCACCGGACACAATGGGACAATGAAGCATGGCCAATCCCGCAAACGCTACACATCTTTGTACTGAGAGCGGTAACCGGAGCAGCCGGAGCAAACCCACGCGCGGGCAGAATGTTCAAACTGCACAGACGGTGACGCGAGGGTCGATTGGAACCTGTGTCCCAAGCGCTTTGAGTCAGCCAGTGTGAACCAATCAGCCGCGAGCGCTGAGCGCAGGGCCCCCCGGCTCCATAGCTCAGCGGTTAGAGCACTGGTTTTGTAAACCAGGGGTCGTGAGTTCAAATCTCACTGGGGCCTCGTCATCCGTGCTGCCCGACCCGGCCAGAGCCGACTCTGTTTCAACGCTCGGGTTTGAGACTGAGGAGCACTTTGTTGGAATCGCTCCACGCCAGTTTGTGGTCCAAGCGGCTCCTTTGGCAGCACGAGCGTTCACCCCCCAACCACCGGATGAACGAGTCGAGCTCAGAAAAAACCCTGTTGGTCTGACAGCTTGCTGCTGTTTTTGTCAATCAAGAGCTTGGGAATTGATGTCTGAAACACCAAGGTCATTACCCTGAAGTGACAGACACCTGTCTCCTCTCAAACCTGTTGAGCTTTTCCTGCAACTTCTGTTTTTGTCACTTACAGCGTTGACTTGAAATCCACAAACTTCTTTTTTCTGCAGGCAAAGAACGGGGCTGTGTGTGTTGACGGATTTAACTTTGAGATCGCTGACCCCAGTCACTCCAAGCGAGCGAATGACAATTCCCAATTATGTCTGGACAGAAATCACAGAAGCATAGGATCTCTCCAGTTTGGAAACAGGCCATTCCGCCCGACGAGTCGCTCAGTGGTTCTCACTGCTGCCTGACAGCGCTACTAGGGACCCAGGCTCGATTCCAACTGTCGGGAGTCGATTCCGTGTCGAGTTTGCACATTCTCCCAGAGTCTGCGTGGGTTTGCTTCGGTTTCCTCCCACAGTCCAAAGACGGGCAGGTCGAGTGAATTGGCCATTCTAAATTGTCATCGATGCATTATTCAGTGAGAAACGGGTCTGGGCGGGTTACTCTTCAGAGGATCGATGTGGACTTGTTGGGCTGAAGGGCCTGTTTCCACACTGTAGCCAATCTAATTTATTCTAATCTCGTCAACACCGACCCTGCAGAGAGCAATCGACCCAGATCCATTGCGCACACTGCATCATTCTCCATTGAATGCTGACTAATCCACCCTTCCGGGCCCGCACAATCACCGGACACAATGGGACAATGAAGCATGGCCAATCCCGCAAACGCTACACATCTTTGTACTGAGAGCGGTAACCGGAGCAGCCGGAGCAAACCCACGCGCGGGCAGAATGTTCAAACTGCACAGACGGTGACGCGAGGGTCGATTGGAACCTGTGTCCCAAGCGCTTTGAGTCAGCCAGTGTGAACCAATCAGCCGCGAGCGCTGAACGCAGCGCCACCCGGCTCCATAGCTCAGTGGTTAGAGCACTGGTCTTGTAAACCAGGGGTCGTGAGTTCAAATCTCACTGGGGCCTCGTCATCCGTGCTGCCCGGCGCGGCCAGAGCCGACTCTGTTTCAACGCTCGGGATGAGACTGAGGAGCACTTTGTTGGAATCGCTCCACGCCAGTTTGTGGTCCAAGCGGCTCCTTTGGCAGCACGAGCTTTCACCCTCCAACCACCGGATGAACGAGTCGAGCTCAGAAAAAACCCTGTTGGTCTGACCGCTTGCTGCTGTTTTTGTCAATCAAGAGCTTGGGAATTGATGTCTGAAACACCAAGGTCATTACCCTGAAGTGACAGACACCTGTCTCCTCTCAAACCTGTTGAGCTTTTCCTGCAACTTCTGTTTTTGTCACTTACAGCGTTGAGTTGAAATCCACAAACTTCTTTTTTCTGCAGGCAAAGAACGGGGCTGTGTGTGTTGACGGATTTAACTTTGAGATCGCTGACCCCAGTCACTCCAAGCGAGCGAATGACAATTCCCAATTATGTCTGGACAGAAATCACAGAAGCATAGGATCTCTCCAGTTTGGAAACAGGCCATTCCGCCCGACGAGTCGCTCAGTGGTTCTCACTGCTGCCTGACAGCGCTACTAGGGACCCAGGCTCGATTCCAACTGTCGGGAGTCGATTCCGTGTCGAGTTTGCACATTCTCCCAGAGTCTGCGTGGGTTTGCTCCGGTTTCCTCCCACAGTCCAAAGACGGGCAGGTCGAGTGAATTGGCCATTCTAAATTGTCATCGATGCATTATTCAGTGAGAAACGGGTCTGGGCGGGTTACTCTTCAGAGGATCGATGTGGACTTGTTGGGCTGAAGGGCCTGTTTCCACACTGTAGCCAATCTAATTTATTCTAATCTCGTCAACACCGACCCTGCAGAGAGCAATCGACCCAGATCCATTGCGCACACTGCATCATTCTCCATTGAATGCTGACTAATCCACCCTTCCGGGCCCGCACAATCACCGGACACAATGGGACAATGAAGCATGGCCAATCCCGCAAACGCTACACATCTTTGTACTGAGAGCGGTAACCGGAGCAGCCGGAGCAAACCCACGCGCGGGCAGAATGTTCAAACTGCACAGACGGTGACGCGAGGGTCGATTGGAACCTGTGTCCCAAGCGCTTTGAGTCAGCCAGTGTGAACCAATCAGCCGCGAGCGCTAAGCGCGGCGCCACCCGGCTCCATAGCTCAGCGGTTAGAGCACTGGTCTTGTAAACCAGGGGTCGTGAGTTCAAGTCTCACTGGGGCCTCGTCAACCGTGCTGCCCGACCCGACCAAAGCCGACTCTGTTTCAACGCTCGGGATGAGACTGAGGAGCACTTTGTTGGAATCGCTCCACGCCAGTTTGTGGTCCAAGCGGCTCCTTTGGCAGCACGAGCGTTCACCCTCCAACCACCGGATGAACGAGTCGAGCTCAGAAAAAACCCTGTTGGTCTGACAGCTTGCTGCTGTTTTTGTCAATCAAGAGCTTGGGAATTGATGTCTGAAACACCAAGGTCATTGCCCTGAAGTGACAGACACCTGTCTCCTCTCAAACCTGTTGAGCTTTTCCTGCAACTTCTGTTTTTGTCACTTACAGCGTTGAGTTGAAATCCACAAACTTCTTTTTTCTGCAGGCAAAGAACGGGGCTGTGTGTGTTGACGGATTTAACTTTGAGATCGCTGACCCCAGTCACTCCAAGCGAGCGAATGACAATTCCCAATTATGTCTGGACAGAAATCACAGAAGCATAGGATCTCTCCAGTTTGGAAACAGGCCATTCCGCCCGACGAGTCGCTCAGTGGTTCTCACTGCTGCCTGACAGCGCTACTAGGGACCCAGGCTCGATTCCAACTGTCGGGAGTCGATTCCGTGTCGAGTTTGCACATTCTCCCAGAGTCTGCGTGGGTTTGCTCCGGTTTCCTCCCACAGTCCAAAGACGGGCAGGTCGAGTGAATTGGCCATTCTAAATTGTCATCGATGCATTATTCAGTGAGAAACGGGTCTGGGCGGGTTACTCTTCAGAGGATCGATGTGGACTTGTTGGGCTGAAGGGCCTGTTTCCACACTGTAGCCAATCTAATTTATTCTAATCTCGTCAACACCGACCCTGCAGAGAGCAATCGACCCAGATCCATTGCGCACACTGCATCATTCTCCATTGAATGCTGACTAATCCACCCTTCCGGGCCCGCACAATCACCGGACACAATGGGACAATGAAGCATGGCCAATCCCGCAAACGCTACACATCTTTGTACTGAGAGCGGTAACCGGAGCAGCCGGAGCAAACCCACGCGCGGGCAGAATGTTCAAACTGCACAGACGGTGACGCGAGGGTCGATTGGAACCTGTGTCCCAAGCGCTTTGAGTCAGCCAGTGTGAACCAATCAGCCGCGAGCGCTGAGTGCAGCGCCACCCGGCTCCATAGCTCAGCGGTTAGAGCACTGGTTTTGTAAACCAGGGGTCGTGAGTTCAAATCTCACTGGGGCCTCGTCATCCGTGCTGCCCGACCCGGCCAGAGCCGACTCTGTTTCAATGCTCGGGTTTGAGACTGAGGAGCACTTTGTTGGAATCGCTCCACGCCAGTTTGTGGTCCAAGCGGCTCCTTTGGCAGCACGAGCGTTCACCCCCCAACCACCGGATGAACGAGTCGAGCTCAGAAAAAACCCTGTTGGTCTGACAGCTTGCTGCTGTTTTTGTCAATCAAGAGCTTGGGAATTGATGTCTGAAACACCAAGGTCATTACCCTGAAGTGACAGACACCTGTCTCCTCTCAAACCTGTTGAGCTTTTCCTGCAACTTCTGTTTTTGTCACTTACAGCGTTGAGTTGAAATCCACAAACTTCTTTTTTCTGCAGGCAAAGAACGGGGCTGTGTGTGTTGACGGATTTAACTTTGAGATCGCTGACCCCAGTCACTCCAAGCGAGCGAATGACAATTCCCAATTATGTCTGGACAGAAATCACAGAAGCATAGGATCTCTCCAGTTTGGAAACAGGCCATTCCGCCCGACGAGTCGCTCAGTGGTTCTCACTGCTGCCTGACAGCGCTACTAGGGACCCAGGCTCGATTCCAACTGTCGGGAGTCGATTCCGTGTCGAGTTTGCACATTCTCCCAGAGTCTGCGTGGGTTTGCTCGGGTTTCCTCCCACAGTCCAAAGACGGGCAGGTCGAGTGAATTGGCCATTCTAAATTGTCATCGATGCATTATTCAGTGAGAAACGGGTCTGGGCGGGTTACTCTTCAGAGGATCGATGTGGACTTGTTGGGCTGAAGGGCCTGTTTCCACACTGTAGCCAATCTAATTTATTCTAATCTCGTCAACACCGACCCTGCAGAGAGCAATCGACCCAGATCCATTGCGCACACTGCATCATTCTCCATTGAATGCTGACTAATCCACCCTTCCGGGCCCGCACAATCACCGGACACAATGGGACAATGAAGCATGGCCAATCCCGCAAACGCTACACATCTTTGTACTGAGAGCGGTAACCGGAGCAGCCGGAGCAAACCCACGCGCGGGCAGAATGTTCAAACTGCACAGACGGTGACGCGAGGGTCGATTGGAACCTGTGTCCCAAGCGCTTTGAGTCAGCCAGTGTGAACCAATCAGCCGCGAGCGCTGAGCGCAGCGCCACCCGGCTCCATAGCTCAGCGGTTAGAGCACTGGTTTTGTAAACCAGGGGTCGTGAGTTCAAATCTCACTGGGGCCTCGTCATCCGTGCTGCCCGACCCGGCCAGAGCCGACTCTGTTTCAACGCTCGGGTTTGAGACTGAGGAGCACTTTGTTGGAATCGCTCCACGCCAGTTTGTGGTCCAAGCGGCTCCTTTGGCAGCACGAGCGTTCACCCCCCAACCACCGGATGAACGAGTCGAGCTCAGAAAAAACCCTGTTGGTCTGACAGCTTGCTGCTGTTTTTGTCAATCAAGAGCTTGGGAATTGATGTCTGAAACACCAAGGTCATTACCCTGAAGTGACAGACACCTGTCTCCTCTCAAACCTGTTGAGCTTTTCCTGCAACTTCTGTTTTTGTCACTTACAGCGTTGAGTTGAAATCCACAAACTTCTTTTTTCTGCAGGCAAAGAACGGGGCTGTGTGTGTTGACGGATTTAACTTTGAGATCGCTGACCCCAGTCACTCCAAGCGAGCGAATGACAATTCCCAATTATGTCTGGACAGAAATCACAGAAGCATAGGATCTCTCCAGTTTGGAAACAGGCCATTCCGCCCGACGAGTCGCTCAGTGGTTCTCACTGCTGCCTGACAGCGCTACTAGGGACCCAGGCTCGATTCCAACTGTCGGGAGTCGATTCCGTGTCGAGTTTGCACATTCTCCCAGAGTCTGCGTGGGTTTGCTCGGGTTTCCTCCCACAGTCCAAAGACGGGCAGGTCGAGTGAATTGGCCATTCTAAATTGTCATCGATGCATTATTCAGTGAGAAACGGGTCTGGGCGGGTTACTCTTCAGAGGATCGATGTGGACTTGTTGGGCTGAAGGGCCTGTTTCCACACTGTAGCCAATCTAATTTATTCTAATCTCGTCAACACCGACCCTGCAGAGAGCAATCGACCCAGATCCATTGCGCACACTGCATCATTCTCCATTGAATGCTGACTAATCCACCCTTCCGGGCCCGCACAATCACCGGACACAATGGGACAATGAAGCATGGCCAATCCCGCAAACGCTACACATCTTTGTACTGAGAGCGGTAACCGGAGCAGCCGGAGCAAACCCACGCGCGGGCAGAATGTTCAAACTGCACAGACGGTGACGCGAGGGTCGATTGGAACCTGTGTCCCAAGCGCTTTGAGTCAGCCAGTGTGAACCAATCAGCCGCGAGCGCTGAGCGCAGCGCCACCCGGCTCCATAGCTCAGCGGTTAGAGCACTGGTTTTGTAAACCAGGGGTCGTGAGTTCAAATCTCACTGGGGCCTCGTCATCCGTGCTGCCCGACCCGGCCAGAGCCGACTCTGTTTCAACGCTCGGGTTTGAGACTGAGGAGCACTTTGTTGGAATCGCTCCACGCCAGTTTGTGGTCCAAGCGGCTCCTTTGGCAGCACGAGCGTTCACCCCCCAACCACCGGATGAACGAGTCGAGCTCAGAAAAAACCCTGTTGGTCTGACAGCTTGCTGCTGTTTTTGTCAATCAAGAGCTTGGGAATTGATGTCTGAAACACCAAGGTCATTACCCTGAAGTGACAGACACCTGTCTCCTCTCAAACCTGTTGAGCTTTTCCTGCAACTTCTGTTTTTGTCACTTACAGCGTTGAGTTGAAATCCACAAACTTCTTTTTTCTGCAGGCAAAGAACGGGGCTGTGTGTGTTGACGGATTTAACTTTGAGATCGCTGACCCCAGTCACTCCAAGCGAGCGAATGACAATTCCCAATTATGTCTGGACAGAAATCACAGAAGCATAGGATCTCTCCAGTTTGGAAACAGGCCATTCCGCCCGACGAGTCGCTCAGTGGTTCTCACTGCTGCCTGACAGCGCTACTAGGGACCCAGGCTCGATTCCAACTGTCGGGAGTCGATTCCGTGTCGAGTTTGCACATTCTCCCAGAGTCTGCGTGGGTTTGCTCGGGTTTCCTCCCACAGTCCAAAGACGGGCAGGTCGAGTGAATTGGCCATTCTAAATTGTCATCGATGCATTATTCAGTGAGAAACGGGTCTGGGCGGGTTACTCTTCAGAGGATCGATGTGGACTTGTTGGGCTGAAGGGCCTGTTTCCACACTGTAGCCAATCTAATTTATTCTAATCTCGTCAACACCGACCCTGCAGAGAGCAATCGACCCAGATCCATTGCGCACACTGCATCATTCTCCATTGAATGCTGACTAATCCACCCTTCCGGGCCCGCACAATCACCGGACACAATGGGACAATGAAGCATGGCCAATCCCGCAAACGCTACACATCTTTGTACTGAGAGCGGTAACCGGAGCAGCCGGAGCAAACCCACGCGCGGGCAGAATGTTCAAACTGCACAGACGGTGACGCGAGGGTCGATTGGAACCTGTGTCCCAAGCGCTTTGAGTCAGCCAGTGTGAACCAATCAGCCGCGAGCGCTGAACGCAGCGCCACCCGGCTCCATAGCTCAGCGGTTAGAGCACTGGTCTTGTAAACCAGGGGTCGTGAGCTCAAATCTCACTGGGGCCTCGTCATCCGTGCTGCCCGGCCCGGCCAGAGCCGACTCTGTTTCAACGCTCGGGATGAGACTGAGGAGCACTTTGTTGGAATCGCTCCACGCCAGTTTGTGGTCCAAGCGGCTCCTTTGGCAGCACGAGCATTCACCCTCCAACCACCGGATGAACGAGTCGAGCTCAGAAAAAACCCTGTTGGTCTGACCGCTTGCTGCTGTTTTTGTCAATCAAGAGCTTGGGAATTGATGTCTGAAACACCAAGGTCATTACCCTGAAGTGACAGACACCTGTCTCCTCTCAAACCTGTTGAGCTTTTCCTGCAACTTCTGTTTTTGTCACTTACAGCGTTGAGTTGAAATCCACAAACTTCTTTTTTCTGCAGGCAAAGAACGGGGCTGTGTGTGTTGACGGATTTAACTTTGAGATCGCTGACCCCAGTCACTCCAAGCGAGCGAATGACAATTCCCAATTATGTCTGGACAGAAATCACAGAAGCATAGGATCTCTCCAGTTTGGAAACAGGCCATTCCGCCCGACGAGTCGCTCAGTGGTTCTCACTGCTGCCTAACAGCGCTACTAGGGACCCAGGCTCGATTCCAACTGTCGGGAGTCGATTCCGTGTCGAGTTTGCACATTCTCCCAGAGTCTGCGTGGGTTTGCTCCGGTTTCCTCCCACAGTCCAAAGACGGGCAGGTCGAGTGAATTGGCCATTCTAAATTGTCATCGATGCATTATTCAGTGAGAAACGGGTCTGGGCGTGTTACTCTTCAGAGGATCGATGTGGACTTGTTGGGCTGAAGGGCCTGTTTCCACACTGTAGCCAATCTAATTTATTCTAATCTCGTCAACACCGACCCTGCAGAGAGCAATCGACCCAGATCCATTGCGCACACTGCATCATTCTCCATTGAATGCTGACTAATCCACCCTTCCGGGCCCGCACAATCACCGGACACAATGGGACAATGAAGCATGGCCAATCCCGCAAACGCTACACATCTTTGTACTGAGAGCGGTAACCGGAGCAGCCGGAGCAAACCCACGCGCGGGCAGAATGTTCAAACTGCACAGACGGTGACGCGAGGGTCGATTGGAACCTGTGTCCCAAGCGCTTTGAGTCAGCCAGTGTGAACCAATCAGCCGCGAGCGCTAAGCGCGGCGCCACCCGGCTCCATAGCTCAGCGGTTAGAGCACTGGTCTTGTAAACCAGGGGTCGTGAGTTCAAGTCTCACTGGGGCCTCGTCAACCGTGCTGCCCGACCCGACCAAAGCCGACTCTGTTTCAACGCTGGGGATGAGACTGCGGAGCACTTTGTTGGAATCGCTCCACGCCAGTTTGTGGTCCAAGCGGCTCCTTTGGCAGCACGAGCGTTCACCCTCCAACCACCGGATGAACGAGTCGAGCTCAGAAAAAACCCTGTTGGTCTGACAGCTTGCTGCTGTTTTTGTCAATCAAGAGCTTGGGAATTGATGTCTGAAACACCAAGGTCATTGCCCTGAAGTGACAGACACCTGTCTCCTCTCAAACCTGTTGAGCTTTTCCTGCAACTTCTGTTTTTGTCACTTACAGCGTTGAGTTGAAATCCACAAACTTCTTTTTTCTGCAGGCAAAGAACGGGGCTGTGTGTGTTGACGGATTTAACTTTGAGATCGCTGACCCCAGTCACTCCAAGCGAGCGAATGACAATTCCCAATTATGTCTGGACAGAAATCACAGAAGCATAGGATCTCTCCAGTTTGGAAACAGGCCATTCCGCCCGACGAGTCGCTCAGTGGTTCTCACTGCTGCCTGACAGCGCTACTAGGGACCCAGGCTCGATTCCAACTGTCGGGAGTCGATTCCGTGTCGAGTTTGCACATTCTCCCAGAGTCTGCGTGGGTTTGCTCCGGTTTCCTCCCACAGTCCAAAGACGGGCAGGTCGAGTGAATTGGCCATTCTAAATTGTCATCGATGCATTATTCAGTGAGAAACGGGTCTGGGCGGGTTACTCTTCAGAGGATCGATGTGGACTTGTTGGGCTGAAGGGCCTGTTTCCACACTGTAGCCAATCTAATTTATTCTAATCTCGTCAACACCGACCCTGCAGAGAGCAATCGACCCAGATCCATTGCGCACACTGCATCATTCTCCATTGAATGCTGACTAATCCACCCTTCCGGGCCCGCACAATCACCGGACACAATGGGACAATGAAGCATGGCCAATCCCGCAAACGCTACACATCTTTGTACTGAGAGCGGTAACCGGAGCAGCCGGAGCAAACCCACGCGCGGGCAGAATGTTCAAACTGCACAGACGGTGACGCGAGGGTCGATTGGAACCTGTGTCCCAAGCGCTTTGAGTCAGCCAGTGTGAACCAATCAGCCGCGAGCGCTAAACGCAGCGCCACCCGGCTCCATAGCTCAGCGGTTAGAGCACTGGTCTTGTAAACCAGGGGTCGTGAGTTCAAATCTCACTGGGGCCTCGTCATCCGTGCTGCCCGGCCCGGCCAGAGCCGACTCTGTTTCAACGCTCGGGATGAGACTGAGGAGCACTTTGTTGGAATCGCTCCACGCCAGTTTGTGGTCCAAGCGGCTCCTTTGGCAGCACGAGCATTCACCCTCCAACCACCGGATGAACGAGTCGAGCTCAGAAAAAACCCTGTTGGTCTGACCGCTTGCTGCTGTTTTTGTCAATCAAGAGCTTGGGAATTGATGTCTGAAACACCAAGGTCATTACCCTGAAGTGACAGACACCTGTCTCCTCTCAAACCTGTTGAGCTTTTCCTGCAACTTCTGTTTTTGTCACTTACAGCGTTGAGTTGAAATCCACAAACTTCTTTTTTCTGCAGGCAAAGAACGGGGCTGTGTGTGTTGACGGATTTAACTTTGAGATCGCTGACCCCAGTCACTCCAAGCGAGCGAATGACAATTCCCAATTATGTCTGGACAGAAATCACAGAAGCATAGGATCTCTCCAGTTTGGAAACAGGCCATTCCGCCCGACGAGTCGCTCAGTGGTTCTCACTGCTGCCTAACAGCGCTACTAGGGACCCAGGCTCGATTCCAACTGTCGGGAGTCGATTCCGTGTCGAGTTTGCACATTCTCCCAGAGTCTGCGTGGGTTTGCTCCGGTTTCCTCCCACAGTCCAAAGACGGGCAGGTCGAGTGAATTGGCCATTCTAAATTGTCATCGATGCATTATTCAGTGAGAAACGGGTCTGGGCGGGTTACTCTTCAGAGGATCGATGTGGACTTGTTGGGCTGAAGGGCCTGTTTCCACACTGTAGCCAATCTAATTTATTCTAATCTCGTCAACACCGACCCTGCAGAGAGCAATCGACCCAGATCCATTGCGCACACTGCATCATTCTCCATTGAATGCTGACTAATCCACCCTTCCGGGCCCGCACAATCACCGGACACAATGGGACAATGAAGCATGGCCAATCCCGCAAACGCTACACATCTTTGTACTGAGAGCGGTAACCGGAGCAGCCGGAGCAAACCCACGCGCGGGCAGAATGTTCAAACTGCACAGACGGTGACGCGAGGGTCGATTGGAACCTGTGTCCCAAGCGCTTTGAGTCAGCCAGTGTGAACCAATCAGCCGCGAGCGCTAAGCGCGGCGCCACCCGGCTCCATAGCTCAGCGGTTAGAGCACTGGTCTTGTAAACCAGGGGTCGTGAGTTCAAATCTCACTGGGGCCTCGTCAACCGTGCTGCCCGACCCGACCAAAGCCGACTCTGTTTCAACGCTCGGGATGAGACTGAGGAGCACTTTGTTGGAATCGCTCCACGCCAGTTTGTGGTCCAAGCGGCTCCTTTGGCAGCACGAGCATTCACCCTCCAACCACCGGATGAACGAGTCGAGCTCAGAAAAAACCCTGTTGGTCTGACCGCTTGCTGCTGTTTTTGTCAATCAAGAGCTTGGGAATTGATGTCTGAAACACCAAGGTCATTACCCTGAAGTGACAGACACCTGTCTCCTCTCAAACCTGTTGAGCTTTTCCTGCAACTTCTGTTTTTGTCACTTACAGCGTTGAGTTGAAATCCACAAACTTCTTTTTTCTGCAGGCAAAGAACGGGGCTGTGTGTGTTGACGGATTTAACTTTGAGATCGCTGACCCCAGTCACTCCAAGCGAGCGAATGACAATTCCCAATTATGTCTGGACAGAAATCACAGAAGCATAGGATCTCTCCAGTTTGGAAACAGGCCATTCCGCCCGACGAGTCGCTCAGTGGTTCTCACTGCTGCCTGACAGCGCTACTAGGGACCCAGGCTCGATTCCAACTGTCGGGAGTCGATTCCGTGTCGAGTTTGCACATTCTCCCAGAGTCTGCGTGGGTTTGCTCCGGTTTCCTCCCACAGTCCAAAGACGGGCAGGTCGAGTGAATTGGCCATTCTAAATTGTCATCGATGCATTATTCAGTGAGAAACGGGTCTGGGCGGGTTACTCTTCAGAGGATCGATGTGGACTTGTTGGGCTGAAGGGCCTGTTTCCACACTGTAGCCAATCTAATTTATTCTAATCTCGTCAACACCGACCCTGCAGAGAGCAATCGACCCAGATCCATTGCGCACACTGCATCATTCTCCATTGAATGCTGACTAATCCACCCTTCCGGGCCCGCACAATCACCGGACACAATGGGACAATGAAGCATGGCCAATCCCGCAAACGCTACACATCTTTGTACTGAGAGCGGTAACCGGAGCAGCCGGAGCAAACCCACGCGCGGGCAGAATGTTCAAACTGCACAGACGGTGACGCGAGGGTCGATTGGAACCTGTGTCCCAAGCGCTTTGAGTCAGCCAGTGTGAACCAATCAGCCGCGAGCGCTAAGCGCGGCGCCACCCGGCTCCATAGCTCAGCGGTTAGAGCACTGGTCTTGTAAACCAGGGGTCGTGAGTTCAAATCTCACTGGGGCCTCGTCAACCGTGCTGCCCGACCCGACCAAAGCCGACTCTGTTTCAACGCTCGGGATGAGACTGAGGAGCACTTTGTTGGAATCGCTCCACGCCAGTTTGTGGTCCAAGCGGCTCCTTTGGCAGCACGAGCGTTCACCCTCCAACCACCGGATGAACGAGTCGAGCTCAGAAAAAACCCTGTTGGTCTGACAGCTTGCTGCTGTTTTTGTCAATCAAGAGCTTGGGAATTGATGTCTGAAACACCAAGGTCATTGCCCTGAAGTGACAGACACCTGTCTCCTCTCAAACCTGTTGAGCTTTTCCTGCAACTTCTGTTTTTGTCACTTACAGCGTTGAGTTGAAATCCACAAACTTCTTTTTTCTGCAGGCAAAGAACGGGGCTGTGTGTGTTGACGGATTTAACTTTGAGATCGCTGACCCCAGTCACTCCAAGCGAGCGAATGACAATTCCCAATTATGTCTGGACAGAAATCACAGAAGCATAGGATCTCTCCAGTTTGGAAACAGGCCATTCCGCCCGACGAGTCGCTCAGTGGTTCTCACTGCTGCCTGACAGCGCTACTAGGGACCCAGGCTCGATTCCAACTGTCGGGAGTCGATTCCGTGTCGAGTTTGCACATTCTCCCAGAGTCTGCGTGGGTTTGCTCGGGTTTCCTCCCACAGTCCAAAGACGGGCAGGTCGAGTGAATTGGCCATTCTAAATTGTCATCGATGCATTATTCAGTGAGAAACGGGTCTGGGCGGGTTACTCTTCAGAGGATCGATGTGGACTTGTTGGGCTGAAGGGCCTGTTTCCACACTGTAGCCAATCTAATTTATTCTAATCTCGTCAACACCGACCCTGCAGAGAGCAATCGACCCAGATCCATTGCGCACACTGCATCATTCTCCATTGAATGCTGACTAATCCACCCTTCCGGGCCCGCACAATCACCGGACACAATGGGACAATGAAGCATGGCCAATCCCGCAAACGCTACACATCTTTGTACTGAGAGCGGTAACCGGAGCAGCCGGAGCAAACCCACGCGCGGGCAGAATGTTCAAACTGCACAGACGGTGACGCGAGGGTCGATTGGAACCTGTGTCCCAAGCGCTTTGAGTCAGCCAGTGTGAACCAATCAGCCGCGAGCGCTGAGTGCAGCGCCACCCGGCTCCATAGCTCAGCGGTTAGAGCACTGGTTTTGTAAACCAGGGGTCGTGAGTTCAAATCTCCCTGGGGCCTCGTCATCCGTGCTGCCCGACCCGGCCAGAGCCGACTCTGTTTCAACCCTCGGGTTTGAGACTGAGGAGCACTTTGTTGGAATCGCTCCACGCCAGTTTGTGGTCCAAGCGGCTCCTTTGGCAGCACGAGCGTTCACCCCCCAACCACCGGATGAACGAGTCGAGCTCAGAAAAAACCCTGTTGGTCTGACAGCTTGCTGCTGTTTTTGTCAATCAAGAGCTTGGGAATTGATGTCTGAAACACCAAGGTCATTACCCTGAAGTGACAGACACCTGTCTCCTCTCAAACCTGTTGAGCTTTTCCTGCAACTTCTGTTTTTGTCACTTACAGCGTTGAGTTGAAATCCACAAACTTCTTTTTTCTGCAGGCAAAGAACGGGGCTGTGTGTGTTGACGGATTTAACTTTGAGATCGCTGACCCCAGTCACTCCAAGCGAGCGAATGACAATTCCCAATTATGTCTGGACAGAAATCACAGAAGCATAGGATCTCTCCAGTTTGGAAACAGGCCATTCCGCCCGACGAGTCGCTCAGTGGTTCTCACTGCTGCCTGACAGCGCTACTAGGGACCCAGGCTCGATTCCAACTGTCGGGAGTCGATTCCGTGTCGAGTTTGCACATTCTCCCAGAGTCTGCGTGGGTTTGCTCGGGTTTCCTCCCACAGTCCAAAGACGGGCAGGTCGAGTGAATTGGCCATTCTAAATTGTCATCGATGCATTATTCAGTGAGAAACGGGTCTGGGCGGGTTACTCTTCAGAGGATCGATGTGGACTTGTTGGGCTGAAGGGCCTGTTTCCACACTGTAGCCAATCTAATTTATTCTAATCTCGTCAACACCGACCCTGCAGAGAGCAATCGACCCAGATCCATTGCGCACACTGCATCATTCTCCATTGAATGCTGACTAATCCACCCTTCCGGGCCCGCACAATCACCGGACACAATGGGACAATGAAGCATGGCCAATCCCGCAAACGCTACACATCTTTGTACTGAGAGCGGTAACCGGAGCAGCCGGAGCAAACCCACGCGCGGGCAGAATGTTCAAACTGCACAGACGGTGACGCGAGGGTCGATTGGAACCTGTGTCCCAAGCGCTTTGAGTCAGCCAGTGTGAACCAATCAGCCGCGAGCGCTGAGCGCAGCGCCACCCGGCTCCATAGCTCAGCGGTTAGAGCACTGGTTTTGTAAACCAGGGGTCGTGAGTTCAAATCTCACTGGGGCCTCGTCATTCGTGCTGCCCGACCCGGCCAGAGCCGACTCTGTTTCAACGCTCGGGTTTGAGACTGAGGAGCACTTTGTTGGAATCGCTCCACGCCAGTTTGTGGTCCAAGCGGCTCCTTTTGCAGCACGAGCGTTCACCCCCCAACCACCGGATGAACGAGTCGAGCTCAGAAAAAACCCTGTTGGTCTGACAGCTTGCTGCTGTTTTTGTCAATCAAGAGCTTGGGAATTGATGTCTGAAACACCAAGGTCATTACCCTGAAGTGACAGACACCTGTCTCCTCTCAAACCTGTTGAGCTTTTCCTGCAACTTCTGTTTTTGTCACTTACAGCGTTGAGTTGAAATCCACAAACTTCTTTTTTCTGCAGGCAAAGAACGGGGCTGTGTGTGTTGACGGATTTAACTTTGAGATCGCTGACCCCAGTCACTCCAAGCGAGCGAATGACAATTCCCAATTATGTCTGGACAGAAATCACAGAAGCATAGGATCTCTCCAGTTTGGAAACAGGCCATTCCGCCCGACGAGTCGCTCAGTGGTTCTCACTGCTGCCTGACAGCGCTACTAGGGACCCAGGCTCGATTCCAACTGTCGGGAGTCGATTCCGTGTCGAGTTTGCACATTCTCCCAGAGTCTGCGTGGGTTTGCTCGGGTTTCCTCCCACAGTCCAAAGACGGGCAGGTCGAGTGAATTGGCCATTCTAAATTGTCATCGATGCATTATTCAGTGAGAAACGGGTCTGGGCGGGTTACTCTTCAGAGGATCGATGTGGACTTGTTGGGCTGAAGGGCCTGTTTCCACACTGTAGCCAATCTAATTTATTCTAATCTCGTCAACACCGACCCTGCAGAGAGCAATCGACCCAGATCCATTGCGCACACTGCATCATTCTCCATTGAATGCTGACTAATCCACCCTTCCGGGCCCGCACAATCACCGGACACAATGGGACAATGAAGCATGGCCAATCCCGCAAACGCTACACATCTTTGTACTGAGAGCGGTAACCGGAGCAGCCGGAGCAAACCCACGCGCGGGCAGAATGTTCAAACTGCACAGACGGTGACGCGAGGGTCGATTGGAACCTGTGTCCCAAGCGCTTTGAGTCAGCCAGTGTGAACCAATCAGCCGCGAGCGCTAAGCGCGGCGCCACCCGGCTCCATAGCTCAGCGGTTAGAGCACTGGTCTTGTAAACCAGGGGTCGTGAGTTCAAGTCTCACTGGGGCCTCGTCAACCGTGCTGCCCGACCCGACCAAAGCCGACTCTGTTTCAACGCTCGGGATGAGACTGAGGAGCACTTTGTTGGAATCGCTCCACGCCAGTTTGTGGTCCAAGCGGCTCCTTTGGCAGCACGAGCGTTCACCCTCCAACCACCGGATGAACGAGTCGAGCTCAGAAAAAACCCTGTTGGTCTGACAGCTTGCTGCTGTTTTTGTCAATCAAGAGCTTGGGAATTGATGTCTGAAACACCAAGGTCATTGCCCTGAAGTGACAGACACCTGTCTCCTCTCAAACCTGTTGAGCTTTTCCTGCAACTTCTGTTTTTGTCACTTACAGCGTTGAGTTGAAATCCACAAACTTCTTTTTTCTGCAGGCAAAGAACGGGGCTGTGTGTGTTGACGGATTTAACTTTGAGATCGCTGACCCCAGTCACTCCAAGCGAGCGAATGACAATTCCCAATTATGTCTGGACAGAAATCACAGAAGCATAGGATCTCTCCAGTTTGGAAACAGGCCATTCCGCCCGACGAGTCGCTCAGTGGTTCTCACTGCTGCCTGACAGCGCTACTAGGGACCCAGGCTCGATTCCAACTGTCGGGAGTCGATTCCGTGTCGAGTTTGCACATTCTCCCAGAGTCTGCGTGGGTTTGCTCGGGTTTCCTCCCACAGTCCAAAGACGGGCAGGTCGAGTGAATTGGCCATTCTAAATTGTCATCGATGCATTATTCAGTGAGAAACGGGTCTGGGCGGGTTACTCTTCAGAGGATCGATGTGGACTTGTTGGGCTGAAGGGCCTGTTTCCACACTGTAGCCAATCTAATTTATTCTAATCTCGTCAACACCGACCCTGCAGAGAGCAATCGACCCAGATCCATTGCGCACACTGCATCATTCTCCATTGAATGCTGACTAATCCACCCTTCCGGGCCCGCACAATCACCGGACACAATGGGACAATGAAGCATGGCCAATCCCGCAAACGCTACACATCTTTGTACTGAGAGCGGTAACCGGAGCAGCCGGAGCAAACCCACGCGCGGGCAGAATGTTCAAACTGCACAGACGGTGACGCGAGGGTCGATTGGAACCTGTGTCCCAAGCGCTTTGAGTCAGCCAGTGTGAACCAATCAGCCGCGAGCGCTGAACGCAGCGCCACCCGGCTCCATAGCTCAGCGGTTAGAGCACTGGTCTTGTAAACCAGGGGTCGTGAGTTCAAATCTCACTGGGGCCTCGTCATCCGTGCTGCCCGGCCCGGCCAGAGCCGACTCTGTTTCAACGCTCGGGATGAGACTGAGGAGCACTTTGTTGGAATCGCTCCACGCCAGTTTGTGGTCCAAGCGGCTCCTTTGGCAGCACGAGCGTTCACCCTCCAACCACCGGATGAACGAGTCGAGCTCAGCAAAAACCCTGTTGGTCTGACAGCTTGCTGCTGTTTTTGTCAATCAAGAGCTTGGGAATTGATGTCTGAAACACCAAGGTCATTGCCCTGAAGTGACAGACACCTGTCTCCTCTCAAACCTGTTGAGCTTTTCCTGCAACTTCTGTTTTTGTCACTTACAGCGTTGAGTTGAAATCCACAAACTTCTTTTTTCTGCAGGCAAAGAACGGGGCTGTGTGTGTTGACGGATTTAACTTTGAGATCGCTGACCCCAGTCACTCCAAGCGAGCGAATGACAATTCCCAATTATGTCTGGACAGAAATCACAGAAGCATAGGATCTCTCCAGTTTGGAAACAGGCCATTCCGCCCGACGAGTCGCTCAGTGGTTCTCACTGCTGCCTGACAGCGCTACTAGGGACCCAGGCTCGATTCCAACTGTCGGGAGTCGATTCCGTGTCGAGTTTGCACATTCTCCCAGAGTCTGCGTGGGTTTGCTCGGGTTTCCTCCCACAGTCCAAAGACGGGCAGGTCGAGTGAATTGGCCATTCTAAATTGTCATCGATGCATTATTCAGTGAGAAACGGGTCTGGGCGGGTTACTCTTCAGAGGATCGATGTGGACTTGTTGGGCTGAAGGGCCTGTTTCCACACTGTAGCCAATCTAATTTATTCTAATCTCGTCAACACCGACCCTGCAGAGAGCAATCGACCCAGATCCATTGCGCACACTGCATCATTCTCCATTGAATGCTGACTAATCCACCCTTCCGGGCCCGCACAATCACCGGACACAATGGGACAATGAAGCATGGCCAATCCCGCAAACGCTACACATCTTTGTACTGAGAGCGGTAACCGGAGCAGCCGGAGCAAACCCACGCGCGGGCAGAATGTTCAAACTGCACAGACGGTGACGCGAGGGTCGATTGGAACCTGTGTCCCAAGCGCTTTGAGTCAGCCAGTGTGAACCAATCAGCCGCGAGCGCTAAGCGCAGCGCCACCCGGCTCCATAGCTCAGCGGTTAGAGCACTGGTCTTGTAAACCAGGGGTCGTGAGTTCAAATCTGACTGGGGCCTCGTCATCCGTGCTGCCCGACCCGGCCAGGCCCGACTCTGTTTCAACGCTCGGGTTTGAGACTGAGGAGCACTTTGTTGGAATCGCTCCACGCCAGTTTGTGGTCCAAGCGGCTCCTTTGGCAGCACGAGCGTTCACCCCCCAACCACCGGATGAACGAGTCGAGCTCAGAAAAAACCCTGTTGGTCTGACAGCTTGCTGCTGTTTTTGTCAATCAAGAGCTTGGGAATTGATGTCTGAAACACCAAGGTCATTGCCCTGAAGTGACAGACACCTGTCTCCTCTCAAACCTGTTGAGCTTTTCCTGCAACTTCTGTTTTTGTCACTTACAGCGTTGAGTTGAAATCCACAAACTTCTTTTTTCTGCAGGCAAAGAACGGGGCTGTGTGTGTTGACGGATTTAACTTTGAGATCGCTGACCCCAGTCACTCCAAGCGAGCGAATGACAATTCCCAATTATGTCTGGACAGAAATCACAGAAGCATAGGATCTCTCCAGTTTGGAAACAGGCCATTCCGCCCGACGAGTCGCTCAGTGGTTCTCACTGCTGCCTGACAGCGCTACTAGGGACCCAGGCTCGATTCCAACTGTCGGGAGTCGATTCCGTGTCGAGTTTGCACATTCTCCCAGAGTCTGCGTGGGTTTGCTCGGGTTTCCTCCCACAGTCCAAAGACGGGCAGGTCGAGTGAATTGGCCATTCTAAATTGTCATCGATGCATTATTCAGTGAGAAACGGGTCTGGGCGGGTTACTCTTCAGAGGATCGATGTGGACTTGTTGGGCTGAAGGGCCTGTTTCCACACTGTAGCCAATCTAATTTATTCTAATCTCGTCAACACCGACCCTGCAGAGAGCAATCGACCCAGATCCATTGCGCACACTGCATCATTCTCCATTGAATGCTGACTAATCCACCCTTCCGGGCCCGCACAATCACCGGACACAATGGGACAATGAAGCATGGCCAATCCCGCAAACGCTACACATCTTTGTACTGAGAGCGGTAACCGGAGCAGCCGGAGCAAACCCACGCGCGGGCAGAATGTTCAAACTGCACAGACGGTGACGCGAGGGTCGATTGGAACCTGTGTCCCAAGCGCTTTGAGTCAGCCAGTGTGAACCAATCAGCCGCGAGCGCTAAGCGCGGCGCCACCCGGCTCCATAGCTCAGCGGTTAGAGCACTGGTCTTGTAAACCAGGGGTCGTGAGTTCAAGTCTCACTGGGGCCTCGTCAACCGTGCTGCCCGACCCGACCAAAGCCGACTCTGTTTCAACGCTCGGGATGAGACTGAGGAGCACTTTGTTGGAATCGCTCCACGCCAGTTTGTGGTCCAAGCGGCTCCTTTGGCAGCACGAGCGTTCACCCTCCAACCACCGGATGAACGAGTCGAGCTCAGAAAAAACCCTGTTGGTCTGACAGCTTGCTGCTGTTTTTGTCAATCAAGAGCTTGGGAATTGATGTCTGAAACACCAAGGTCATTGCCCTGAAGTGACAGACACCTGTCTCCTCTCAAACCTGTTGAGCTTTTCCTGCAACTTCTGTTTTTGTCACTTACAGCGTTGAGTTGAAATCCACAAACTTCTTTTTTCTGCAGGCAAAGAACGGGGCTGTGTGTGTTGACGGATTTAACTTTGAGATCGCTGACCCCAGTCACTCCAAGCGAGCGAATGACAATTCCCAATTATGTCTGGACAGAAATCACAGAAGCATAGGATCTCTCCAGTTTGGAAACAGGCCATTCCGCCCGACGAGTCGCTCAGTGGTTCTCACTGCTGCCTGACAGCGCTACTAGGGACCCAGGCTCGATTCCAACTGTCGGGAGTCGATTCCGTGTCGAGTTTGCACATTCTCCCAGAGTCTGCGTGGGTTTGCTCGGGTTTCCTCCCACAGTCCAAAGACGGGCAGGTCGAGTGAATTGGCCATTCTAAATTGTCATCGATGCATTATTCAGTGAGAAACGGGTCTGGGCGGGTTACTCTTCAGAGGATCGATGTGGACTTGTTGGGCTGAAGGGCCTGTTTCCACACTGTAGCCAATCTAATTTATTCTAATCTCGTCAACACCGACCCTGCAGAGAGCAATCGACCCAGATCCATTGCGCACACTGCATCATTCTCCATTGAATGCTGACTAATCCACCCTTCCGGGCCCGCACAATCACCGGACACAATGGGACAATGAAGCATGGCCAATCCCGCAAACGCTACACATCTTTGTACTGAGAGCGGTAACCGGAGCAGCCGGAGCAAACCCACGCGCGGGCAGAATGTTCAAACTGCACAGACGGTGACGCGAGGGTCGATTGGAACCTGTGTCCCAAGCGCTTTGAGTCAGCCAGTGTGAACCAATCAGCCGCGAGCGCTGAGCGCAGCGCCACCCGGCTCCATAGCTCAGCGGTTAGAGCACTGGTCTTGTAAACCAGGGGTCGTGAGTTCAAATCTCACTGGGGCCTCGTCAACCGTGCTGCCCGACCCGACCAAAGCCGACTCTGTTTCAACGCTCGGGATGAGACTGAGGAGCACTTTGTTGGAATCGCTCCACGCCAGTTTGTGGTCCAAGCGGCTCCTTTGGCAGCACGAGCGTTCACCCTCCAACCACCGGATGAACGAGTCGAGCTCAGAAAAAACCCTGTTGGTCTGACCGCTTGCTGCTGTTTTTGTCAATCAAGAGCTTGGGAATTGATGTCTGAAACACCAAGGTCATTGCCCTGAAGTGACAGACACCTGTCTCCTCTCAAACCTGTTGAGCTTTTCCTGCAACTTCTGTTTTTGTCACTTACAGCGTTGAGTTGAAATCCACAAACTTCTTTTTTCTGCAGGCAAAGAACGGGGCTGTGTGTGTTGACGGATTTAACTTTGAGACAGCTGACCCCAGTCACTCCAAGCGAGCGAATGACAATTCCCAATTATGTCTGGACAGAAATCACAGAAGCATAGGATCTCTCCAGTTTGGAAACAGGCCATTCCGCCCGACGAGTCGCTCAGTGGTTCTCACTGCTGCCTGACAGCGCTACTAGGGACCCAGGCTCGATTCCAACTGTCGGGAGTCGATTCCGTGTCGAGTTTGCACATTCTCCCAGAGTCTGCGTGGGTTTGCTCGGGTTTCCTCCCACAGTCCAAAGACGGGCAGGTCGAGTGAATTGGCCATTCTAAATTGTCATCGATGCATTATTCAGTGAGAAACGGGTCTGGGCGGGTTACTCTTCAGAGGATCGATGTGGACTTGTTGGGCTGAAGGGCCTGTTTCCACACTGTAGCCAATCTAATTTATTCTAATCTCGTCAACACCGACCCTGCAGAGAGCAATCGACCCAGATCCATTGCGCACACTGCATCATTCTCCATTGAATGCTGACTAATCCACCCTTCCGGGCCCGCACAATCACCGGACACAATGGGACAATGAAGCATGGCCAATCCCGCAAACGCTACACATCTTTGTACTGAGAGCGGTAACCGGAGCAGCCGGAGCAAACCCACGCGCGGGCAGAATGTTCAAACTGCACAGACGGTGACGCGAGGGTCGATTGGAACCTGTGTCCCAAGCGCTTTGAGTCAGCCAGTGTGAACCAATCAGCCGCGAGCGCTAAGCGCGGCGCCACCCGGCTCCATAGCTCAGCGGTTAGAGCACTGGTCTTGTAAACCAGGGGTCGTGAGTTCAAATCTCACTGGGGCCTCGTCAACCGTGCTGCCCGACCCGACCAAAGCCGACTCTGTTTCAACGCTCGGGATGAGACTGAGGAGCACTTTGTTGGAATCGCTCCACGCCAGTTTGTGGTCCAAGCGGCTCCTTTGGCAGCACGAGCGTTCACCCTCCAACCACCGGATGAACGAGTCGAGCTCAGAAAAAACCCTGTTGGTCTGACCGCTTGCTGCTGTTTTTGTCAATCAAGAGCTTGGGAATTGATGTCTGAAACACCAAGGTCATTACCCAGAAGTGACAGACACCTGTCTCCTCTCAAACCTGTTGAGCTTTTCCTGCAACTTCTGTTTTTGTCACTTACAGCGTTGAGTTGAAATCCACAAACTTCTTTTTTCTGCAGGCAAAGAACGGGGCTGTGTGTGTTGACGGATTTAACTTTGAGATCGCTGACCCCAGTCACTCCAAGCGAGCGAATGACAATTCCCAATTATGTCTGGACAGAAATCACAGAAGCATAGGATCTCTCCAGTTTGGAAACAGGCCATTCCGCCCGACGAGTCGCTCAGTGGTTCTCACTGCTGCCTAACAGCGCTACTAGGGACCCAGGCTCGATTCCAACTGTCGGGAGTCGATTCCGTGTCGAGTTTGCACATTCTCCCAGAGTCTGCGTGGGTTTGCTCCGGTTTCCTCCCACAGTCCAAAGACGGGCAGGTCGAGTGAATTGGCCATTCTAAATTGTCATCGATGCATTATTCAGTGAGAAACGGGTCTGGGCGGGTTACTCTTCAGAGGATCGATGTGGACTTGTTGGGCTGAAGGGCCTGTTTCCACACTGTAGCCAATCTAATTTATTCTAATCTCGTCAACACCGACCCTGCAGAGAGCAATCGACCCAGATCCATTGCGCACACTGCATCATTCTCCATTGAATGCTGACTAATCCACCCTTCCGGGCCCGCACAATCACCGGACACAATGGGACAATGAAGCATGGCCAATCCCGCAAACGCTACACATCTTTGTACTGAGAGCGGTAACCGGAGCAGCCGGAGCAAACCCACGCGCGGGCAGAATGTTCAAACTGCACAGACGGTGACGCGAGGGTCGATTGGAACCTGTGTCCCAAGCGCTTTGAGTCAGCCAGTGTGAACCAATCAGCCGCGAGCGCTAAGCGCGGCGCCACCCGGCTCCATAGCTCAGCGGTTAGAGCACTGGTCTTGTAAACCAGGGGTCGTGAGTTCAAATCTCACTGGGGCCTCGTCAACCGTGCTGCCCGACCCGACCAAAGCCGACCCAGTTTCAACGCTCGGGATGAGACTGAGGAGCACTTTGTTGGAATCGCTCCACGCCAGTTTGTGGTCCAAGCGGCTCCTTTGGCAGCACGAGCGTTCACCCTCCAACCACCGGATGAACGAGTCGAGCTCAGAAAAAACCCTGTTGGTCTGACAGCTTGCTGCTGTTTTTGTCAATCAAGAGCTTGGGAATTGATGTCTGAAACACCAAGGTCATTGCCCTGAAGTGACAGACACCTGTCTCCTCTCAAACCTGTTGAGCTTTTCCTGCAACTTCTGTTTTTGTCACTTACAGCGTTGAGTTGAAATCCACAAACTTCTTTTTTCTGCAGGCAAAGAACGGGGCTGTGTGTGTTGACGGATTTAACTTTGAGATCGCTGACCCCAGTCACTCCAAGCGAGCGAATGACAATTCCCAATTATGTCTGGACAGAAATCACAGAAGCATAGGATCTCTCCAGTTTGGAAACAGGCCATTCCGCCCGACGAGTCGCTCAGTGGTTCTCACTGCTGCCTGACAGCGCTACTAGGGACCCAGGCTCGATTCCAACTGTCGGGAGTCGATTCCGTGTCGAGTTTGCACATTCTCCCAGAGTCTGCGTGGGTTTGCTCCGGTTTCCTCCCACAGTCCAAAGACGGGCAGGTCGAGTGAATTGGCCATTCTAAATTGTCATCGATGCATTATTCAGTGAGAAACGGGTCTGGGCGGGTTACTCTTCAGAGGATCGATGTGGACTTGTTGGGCTGAAGGGCCTGTTTCCACACTGTAGCCAATCTAATTTATTCTAATCTCGTCAACACCGACCCTGCAGAGAGCAATCGACCCAGATCCATTGCGCACACTGCATCATTCTCCATTGAATGCTGACTAATCCACCCTTCCGGGCCCGCACAATCACCGGACACAATGGGACAATGAAGCATGGCCAATCCCGCAAACGCTACACATCTTTGTACTGAGAGCGGTAACCGGAGCAGCCGGAGCAAACCCACGCGCGGGCAGAATGTTCAAACTGCACAGACGGTGACGCGAGGGTCGATTGGAACCTGTGTCCCAAGCGCTTTGAGTCAGCCAGTGTGAACCAATCAGCCGCGAGCGCTGAACGCAGCGCCACCCGGCTCCATAGCTCAGCGGTTAGAGCACTGGTCTTGTAAACCAGGGGTCGTGAGTTCAAATCTCACTGGGGCCTCGTCATCCGTGCTGCCCGGCCCGGCCAGAGCCGACTCTGTTTCAACGCTCGGGATGAGACTGAGGAGCACTTTGTTGGAATCGCTCCACGCCAGTTTGTGGTCCAAGCGGCTCCTTTGGCAGCACGAGCATTCACCCTCCAACCACCGGATGAACGAGTCGAGCTCAGAAAAAACCCTGTTGGTCTGACCGCTTGCTGCTGTTTTTGTCAATCAAGAGCTTGGGAATTGATGTCTGAAACACCAAGGTCATTGCCCTGAAGTGACAGACACCTGTCTCCTCTCAAACCTGTTGAGCTTTTCCTGCAACTTCTGTTTTTGTCACTTACAGCGTTGAGTTGAAATCCACAAACTTCTTTTTTCTGCAGGCAAAGAACGGGGCTGTGTGTGTTGACGGATTTAACTTTGAGATCGCTGACCCCAGTCACTCCAAGCGAGCGAATGACAATTCCCAATTATGTCTGGACAGAAATCACAGAAGCATAGGATCTCTCCAGTTTGGAAACAGGCCATTCCGCCCGACGAGTCGCTCAGTGGTTCTCACTGCTGCCTAACAGCGCTACTAGGGACCCAGGCTCGATTCCAACTGTCGGGAGTCGATTCCGTGTCGAGTTTGCACATTCTCCCAGAGTCTGCGTGGGTTTGCTCCGGTTTCCTCCCACAGTCCAAAGACGGGCAGGTCGAGTGAATTGGCCATTCTAAATTGTCATCGATGCATTATTCAGTGAGAAACGGGTCTGGGCGGGTTACTCTTCAGAGGATCGATGTGGACTTGTTGGGCTGAAGGGCCTGTTTCCACACTGTAGCCAATCTAATTTATTCTAATCTCGTCAACACCGACCCTGCAGAGAGCAATCGACCCAGATCCATTGCGCACACTGCATCATTCTCCATTGAATGCTGACTAATCCACCCTTCCGGGCCCGCACAATCACCGGACACAATGGGACAATGAAGCATGGCCAATCCCGCAAACGCTACACATCTTTGTACTGAGAGCGGTAACCGGAGCAGCCGGAGCAAACCCACGCGCGGGCAGAATGTTCAAACTGCACAGACGGTGACGCGAGGGTCGATTGGAACCTGTGTCCCAAGCGCTTTGAGTCAGCCAGTGTGAACCAATCAGCCGCGAGCGCTAAGCGCGGCGCCACCCGGCTCCATAGCTCAGCGGTTAGAGCACTGGTCTTGTAAACCAGGGGTCGTGAGTTCAAATCTCACGGGGGCCTCGTCAACCGTGCTGCCCGACCCGACCAAAGCCGACTCTGTTTCAACGCTCGGGATGAGACTGAGGAGCACTTTGTTGGAATCGCTCCACGCCAGTTTGTGGTCCAAGCGGCTCCTTTGGCAGCACGAGCGTTCACCCTCCAACCACCGGATGAACGAGTCGAGCTCAGAAAAAACCCTGTTGGTCTGACAGCTTGCTGCTGTTTTTGTCAATCAAGAGCTTGGGAATTGATGTCTGAAACACCAAGGTCATTGCCCTGAAGTGACAGACACCTGTCTCCTCTCAAACCTGTTGAGCTTTTCCTGCAACTTCTGTTTTTGTCACTTACAGCGTTGAGTTGAAATCCACAAACTTCTTATTTCTGCAGGCAAAGAACGGGGCTGTGTGTGTTGACGGATTTAACTTTGAGATCGCTGACCCCAGTCACTCCAAGCGAGCGAATGACAATTCCCAATTATGTCTGGACAGAAATCACAGAAGCATAGGATCTCTCCAGTTTGGAAACAGGCCATTCCGCCCGACGAGTCGCTCAGTGGTTCTCACTGCTGCCTGACAGCGCTACTAGGGACCCAGGCTCGATTCCAACTGTCGGGAGTCGATTCCGTGTCGAGTTTGCACATTCTCCCAGAGTCTGCGTGGGTTTGCTCGGGTTTCCTCCCACAGTCCAAAGACGGGCAGGTCGAGTGAATTGGCCATTCTAAATTGTCATCGATGCATTATTCAGTGAGAAACGGGTCTGGGCGGGTTACTCTTCAGAGGATCGATGTGGACTTGTTGGGCTGAAGGGCCTGTTTCCACACTGTAGCCAATCTAATTTATTCTAATCTCGTCAACACCGACCCTGCAGAGAGCAATCGACCCAGATCCATTGCGCACACTGCATCATTCTCCATTGAATGCTGACTAATCCACCCTTCCGGGCCCGCACAATCACCGGACACAATGGGACAATGAAGCATGGCCAATCCCGCAAACGCTACACATCTTTGTACTGAGAGCGGTAACCGGAGCAGCCGGAGCAAACCCACGCGCGGGCAGAATGTTCAAACTGCACAGACGGTGACGCGAGGGTCGATTGGAACCTGTGTCCCAAGCGCTTTGAGTCAGCCAGTGTGAACCAATCAGCCGCGAGCGCTGAACGGAGCGCCACCCGGCTCCATAGCTCAGCGGTTAGAGCACTGGTTTTGTAAACCAGGGGTCGTGAGTTCAAATCTCACTGGGGCCTCGTCATCCGTGCTGCCCGGCCCGGCCAGAGCCGACTCTGTTTCAACGCTCGGGATGAGACTGAGGAGCACTTTGTTGGAATCGCTCCACGCCAGTTTGTGGTCCAAGCGGCTCCTTTGGCAGCACGAGCGTTCACCCTCCAACCACCGGATGAACGAGTCGAGCTCAGAAAAAACCCTGTTGGTCTGACCGCTTGCTGCTGTTTTTGTCAATCAAGAGCTTGGGAATTGATGTCTGAAACACCAAGGTCATTACCCTGAAGTGACAGACACCTGTCTCCTCTCAAACCTGTTGAGCTTTTCCTGCAACTTCTGTTTTTGTCACTTACAGCGTTGAGTTGAAATCCACAAACTTCTTTTTTCTGCAGGCAAAGAACGGGGCTGTGTGTGTTGACGGATTTAACTTTGAGATCGCTGACCCCAGTCACTCTAAGCGAGCGAATGACAATTCCCAATTATGTCTGGACAGAAATCACAGAAGCATAGGATCTCTCCAGTTTGGAAACAGGCCATTCCGCCCGACGAGTCGCTCAGTGGTTCTCACTGCTGCCTGACAGCGCTACTAGGGACCCAGGCTCGATTCCAACTGTCGGGAGTCGATTCCGTGTCGAGTTTGCACATTCTCCCAGAGTCTGCGTGGGTTTGCTCGGGTTTCCTCCCACAGTCCAAAGACGTGCAGGTCGAGTGAATTGGCCATTCTAAATTGTCATCGATGCATTATTCAGTGAGAAACGGGTCTGGGCGGGTTACTCTTCAGTGGATCGATGTGGACTTGTTGGGCTGAAGGGCCTGTTTCCACACTGTAGCCAATCTAATTTATTCTAATCTCGTCAACACCGACCCTGCAGAGAGCAATCGACCCAGATCCATTGCGCACACTGCATCATTCTCCATTGAATGCTGACTAATCCACCCTTCCGGGCCCGCACAATCACCGGACACAATGGGACAATGAAGTATGGCCAATCCCGCAAACGCTACACATCTTTGTACTGAGAGCGGTAACCCGAGCAGCCGGAGCAAACCCACGCGCGGGCAGAATGTTCAAACTGCACAGACGGTGACGCGAGGGTCGATTGGAACCTGTGTCCCAAGCGCTTTGAGTCAGCCAGTGTGAACCAATCAGCCGCGAGCGCTAAGCGAGGCGCCACCCGGCTCCATAGCTCAGCGGTTAGAGCACTGGTCTTGTAAACCAGGGGTCGTGAGTTCAAATCTCACTGGGGCCTCGTCAACCGTGCTGCCCGACCCGACCAAAGCCGACTCTGTTTCAACGCTCGGGATGAGACTGAGGAGCACTTTGTTGGAATCGCTCCACGCCAGTTTGTGGTCCAAGCGGCTCCTTTGGCAGCACGAGCGTTCACCCTCCAACCACCGGATGAACGAGTCGAGCTCAGAAAAAACCCTGTTGGTCGGACAGCTTGCTGCTGTTTTTGTCAATCAAGAGCTTGGGAATTGATGTCTGAAACACCAAGGTCATTGCCCTGAAGTGACAGACACCTGTCTCCTCTCAAACCTGTTGAGCTTTTCCTGCAACTTCTGTTTTTGTCACTTACAGCGTTGAGTTGAAATCCACAAACTTCTTTTTTCTGCAGGCAAAGAACGGGGCTGTGTGTGTTGACGGATTTAACTTTGAGATCGCTGACCCCAGTCACTCCAAGCGAGCGAATGACAATTCCCAATTATGTCTGGACAGAAATCACAGAAGCATAGGATCTCTCCAGTTTGGAAACAGGCCATTCCGCCCGACGAGTCGCTCAGTGGTTCTCACTGCTGCCTGACAGCGCTACTAGGGACCCAGGCTCGATTCCAACTGTCGGGAGTCGATTCCGTGTCGAGTTTGCACATTCTCCCAGAGTCTGCGTGGGTTTGCTCGGGTTTCCTCCCACAGTCCAAAGACGGGCAGGTCGAGTGAATTGGCCATTCTAAATTGTCATCGATGCATTATTCAGTGAGAAACGGGTCTGGGCGGGTTACTCTTCAGAGGATCGATGTGGACTTGTTGGGCTGAAGGGCCTGTTTCCACACTGTAGCCAATCTAATTTATTCTAATCTCGTCAACACCGACCCTGCAGAGAGCAATCGACCCAGATCCATTGCGCACACTGCATCATTCTCCATTGAATGCTGACTAATCCACCCTTCCGGGCCCGCACAATCACCGGACACAATGGGACAATGAAGCATGGCCAATCCCGCAAACGCTACACATCTTTGTACTGAGAGCGGTAACCGGAGCAGCCGGAGCAAACCCACGCGCGGGCAGAATGTTCAAACTGCACAGACGGTGACGCGAGGGTCGATTGGAACCTGTGTCCCAAGCGCTTTGAGTCAGCCAGTGTGAACCAATCAGCCGCGAGCGCTGAGCGCAGCGCCACCCGGCTCCATAGCTCAGCGTTTAGAGCACTGGTTTTGTAAACCAGGGGTCGTGAGTTCAAATCTCACTGGGGCCTCGTCATCCGTGCTGCCCGACCCGGCCAGAGCCGACTCTGTTTCAACGCTCGGGTTTGAGACTGAGGAGCACTTTGTTGGAATCGCTCCACGCCAGTTTGTGGTCCAAGCGGCTCCTTTGGCAGCACGAGCGTTCACCCCCCAACCACCGGATGAACGAGTCGAGCTCAGAAAAAACCCTGTTGGTCTGACAGCTTGCTGCTGTTTTTGTCAATCAAGAGCTTGGGAATTGATGTCTGAAACACCAAGGTCATTACCCTGAAGTGACAGACACCTGTCTCCTCTCAAACCTGTTGAGCTTTTCCTGCAACTTCTGTTTTTGTCACTTACAGCGTTGAGTTGAAATCCACAAACTTCTTTTTTCTGCAGGCAAAGAACGGGGCTGTGTGTGTTGACGGATTTAACTTTGAGATCGCTGACCCCAGTCACTCCAAGCGAGCGAATGACAATTCCCAATTATGTCTGGACAGAAATCACAGAAGCATAGGATCTCTCCAGTTTGGAAACAGGCCATTCCGCCCGACGAGTCGCTCAGTGGTTCTCACTGCTGCCTGACAGCGCTACTAGGGACCCAGGCTCGATTCCAACTGTCGGGAGTCGATTCCGTGTCGAGTTTGCACATTCTCCCAGAGTCTGCGTGGGTTTGCTCGGGTTTCCTCCCACAGTCCAAAGACGGGCAGGTCGAGTGAATTGGCCATTCTAAATTGTCATCGATGCATTATTCAGTGAGAAACGGGTCTGGGCGGGTTACTCTTCAGAGGATCGATGTGGACTTGTTGGGCTGAAGGGCCTGTTTCCACACTGCCAATCTAATTTATTCTAATCTCGTCAACACCGACCCTGCAGAGAGCAATCGACCCAGATCCATTGCGCACACTGCATCATTCTCCATTGAATGCTGACTAATCCACCCTTCCGGGCCCGCACAATCACCGGACACAATGGGACAATGAAGCATGGCCAATCCCGCAAACGCGACACATCTTTGTACTGAGAGCGGTAACCGGAGCAGCCGGAGCAAACCCACGCGCGGGCAGAATGTTCAAACTGCACAGACGGTGACGCGAGGGTCGATTGGAACCTGTGTCCCAAGCGCTTTGAGTCAGCCAGTGTGAACCAATCAGCCGCGAGCGCTAAACGGAGCGCCACCCGGCTCCATAGCTCAGCGGTTAGAGCACTGGTTTTGTAAACCAGGGGTCGTGAGTTCAAATCTCACTGGGGCCTCGTCATCCGTGCTGCCCGGCCCGGCCAGAGCCGACTCTGTTTCAACGCTCGGGATGAGACTGAGGAGCACTTTGTTGGAATCGCTCCACGCCAGTTTGTGGTCCAAGCGGCTCCTTTGGCAGCACGAGCGTTCACCCTCCAACCACCGGATGAACGAGTCGAGCTCAGAAAAAACCCTGTTGGTCTGACCGCTTGCTGCTGTTTTTGTCAATCAAGAGCTTGGGAATTGATGTCTGAAACACCAAGGTCATTACCCTGAAGTGACAGACACCTGTCTCCTCTCAAACCTGTTGAGCTTTTCCTGCAACTTCTGTTTTTGTCACTTACAGCGTTGAGTTGAAATCCACAAACTTCTTTTTTCTGCAGGCAAAGAACGGGGCTGTGTGTGTTGACGGATTTAACTTTGAGATCGCTGACCCCAGTCACTCCAAGCGAGCGAATGACAATTCCCAATTATGTCTGGACAGAAATCACAGAAGCATAGGATCTCTCCAGTTTGGAAACAGGCCATTCCGCCCGACGAGTCGCTCAGTGGTTCTCACTGCTGCCTGACAGCGCTACTAGGGACCCAGGCTCGATTCCAACTGTCGGGAGTCGATTCCGTGTCGAGTTTGCACATTCTCCCAGAGTCTGCGTGGGTTTGCTCGGGTTTCCTCCCACAGTCCAAAGACGTGCAGGTCGAGTGAATTGGCCATTCTAAATTGTCATCGATGCATTATTCAGTGAGAAACGGGTCTGGGCGGGTTACTCTTCAGTGGATCGATGTGGACTTGTTGGGCTGAAGGGCCTGTTTCCACACTGTAGCCAATCTAATTTATTCTAATCTCGTCAACACCGACCCTGCAGAGAGCAATCGACCCAGATCCATTGCGCACACTGCATCATTCTCCATTGAATGCTGACTAATCCACCCTTCCGGGCCCGCACAATCACCGGACACAATGGGACAATGAAGCATGGCCAATCCCGCAAACGCTACACATCTTTGTACTGAGAGCGGTAACCGGAGCAGCCGGAGCAAACCCACGCGCGGGCAGAATGTTCAAACTGCACAGACGGTGACGCGAGGGTCGATTGGAACCTGTGTCCCAAGCGCTTTGAGTCAGCCAGTGTGAACCAATCAGCCGCGAGCGCTGAACGCGGCGCCACCCGGCTCCATAGCTCAGCGGTTAGAGCACTGGTCTTGTAAACCAGGGGTCGTGAGTTCAAATCTCACTGGGGCCTCGTCATCCGTGCTGCCCGGCCCGGCCAGAGCCGACTCTGTTTCAACGCTCGGGATGAGACTGAGGAGCTCTTTGTTGGAATCGCTCCACGCCAGTTTGTGGTCCAAGCGGCTCCTTTGGCAGCACGAGCATTCACCCTCCAACCACCGGATGAACGAGTCGGGCTCAGAAAAAACCCTGTTGGTCTGACCGCTTGCTGCTGTTTTTGTCAATCAAGAGCTTGGGAATTGATGTCTGAAACACCAAGGTCATTACCCTGAAGTGACAGACACCTGTCTCCTCTCAAACCTGTTGAGCTTTTCCTGCAACTTCTGTTTTTGTCACTTACAGCGTTGAGTTGAAATCCACAAACTTCTTTTTTCTGCAGGCAAAGAACGGGGCTGTGTGTGTTGACGGATTTAACTTTGAGATCGCTGACCCCAGTCACTCCAAGCGAGCGAATGACAATTCCCAATTATGTCTGGACAGAAATCACAGAAGCATAGGATCTCTCCAGTTTGGAAACAGGCCATTCCGCCCGACGAGTCGCTCAGTGGTTCTCACTGCTGCCTAACAGCGCTACTAGGGACCCAGGCTCGATTCCAACTGTCGGGAGTCGATTCCGTGTCGAGTTTGCACATTCTCCCAGAGTCTGCGTGGGTTTGCTCCGGTTTCCTCCCACAGTCCAAAGACGGGCAGGTCGAGTGAATTGGCCATTCTAAATTGTCATCGATGCATTATTCAGTGAGAAACGGGTCTGGGCGGGTTACTCTTCAGAGGATCGATGTGGACTTGTTGGGCTGAAGGGCCTGTTTCCACACTGTAGCCAATCTAATTTATTCTAATCTCGTCAACACCGACCCTGCAGAGAGCAATCGACCCAGATCCATTGCGCACACTGCATCATTCTCCATTGAATGCTGACTAATCCACCCTTCCGGGCCGGCACAATCACCGGACACAATGGGACAATGAAGCATGGCCAATCCCGCAAACGCTACACATCTTTGTACTGAGAGCGGTAACCGGAGCAGCCGGAGCAAACCCACGCGCGGGCAGAATGTTCAAACTGCACAGACGGTGACGCGAGGGTCGATTGGAACCTGTGTCCCAAGCGCTTTGAGTCAGCCAGTGTGAACCAATCAGCCGCGAGCGCTAAGCGAGGCGCCACCCGGCTCCATAGCTCAGCGGTTAGAGCACTGGTCTTGTAAACCAGGGGTCGTGAGTTCAAATCTCACTGGGGCCTCGTCAACCGTGCTGCCCGACCCGACCAAAGCCGACTCTGTTTCAACGCTCGGGATGAGACTGAGGAGCACTTTGTTGGAATCGCTCCACGCCAGTTTGTGGTCCAAGCGGCTCCTTTGGCAGCACGAGCGTTCACCCTCCAACCACCGGATGAACGAGTCGAGCTCAGAAAAAACCCTGTTGGTCGGACAGCTTGCTGCTGTTTTTGTCAATCAAGAGCTTGGGAATTGATGTCTGAAACACCAAGGTCATTGCCCTGAAGTGACAGACACCTGTCTCCTCTCAAACCTGTTGAGCTTTTCCTGCAACTTCTGTTTTTGTCACTTACAGCGTTGAGTTGAAATCCACAAACTTCTTTTTTCTGCAGGCAAAGAACGGGGCTGTGCGTGTTGACGGATTTAACTTTGAGATCGCTGACCCCAGTCACTCCAAGCGAGCGAATGACAATTCCCAATTATGTCTGGACAGAAATCACAGAAGCATAGGATCTCTCCAGTTTGGAAACAGGCCATTCCGCCCGACGAGTCGCTCAGTGGTTCTCACTGCTGCCTGACAGCGCTACTAGGGACCCAGGCTCGATTCCAACTGTCGGGAGTCGATTCCGTGTCGAGTTTGCACATTCTCCCAGAGTCTGCGTGGGTTTGCTCGGGTTTCCTCCCACAGTCCAAAGACGGGCAGGTCGAGTGAATTGGCCATTCTAAATTGTCATCGATGCATTATTCAGTGAGAAACGGGTCTGGGCGGGTTACTCTTCAGAGGATCGATGTGGACTTGTTGGGCTGAAGGGCCTGTTTCCACACTGTAGCCAATCTAATTTATTCTAATCTCGTCAACACCGACCCTGCAGAGAGCAATCGACCCAGATCCATTGCGCACACTGCATCATTCTCCATTGAATGCTGACTAATCCACCCTTCCGGGCCCGCACAATCACCGGACACAATGGGACAATGAAGCATGGCCAATCCCGCAAACGCTACACATCTTTGTACTGAGAGCGGTAACCGGAGCAGCCGGAGCAAACCCACGCGCGGGCAGAATGTTCAAACTGCACAGACGGTGACGCGAGGGTCGATTGGAACCTGTGTCCCAAGCGCTTTGAGTCAGCCAGTGTGAACCAATCAGCCGCGAGCGCTAAGCGAGGCGCCACCCGGCTCCATAGCTCAGCGGTTAGAGCACTGGTCTTGTAAACCAGGGGTCGTGAGTTCAAATCTCACTGGGGCCTCGTCAACCGTGCTGCCCGACCCGACCAAAGCCGACTCTGTTTCAACGCTCGGGATGAGACAGAGGAGCACTTTGTTGGAATCGCTCCACGCCAGTTTGTGGTCCAAGCGGCTCCTTTGGCAGCACGAGCGTTCACCCTCCAACCACCGGATGAACGAGTCGAGCTCAGAAAAAACCCTGTTGGTCGGACAGCTTGCTGCTGTTTTTGTCAATCAAGAGCTTGGGAATTGATGTCTGAAACACCAAGGTCATTGCCCTGAAGTGACAGACACCTGTCTCCTCTCAAACCTGTTGAGCTTTTCCTGCAACTTCTGTTTTTGTCACTTACAGCGTTGAGTTGAAATCCACAAACTTCTTTTTTCTGCAGGCAAAGAACGGGGCTGTGTGTGTTGACGGATTTAACTTTGAGATCGCTGACCCCAGTCACTCCAAGCGAGCGAATGACAATTCCCAATTATGTCTTGACAGAAATCACAGAAGCATAGGATCTCTCCAGTTTGGAAACAGGCCATTCCGCCCGACGAGTCGCTCAGTGGTTCTCACTGCTGCCTGACAGCGCTACTAGGGACCCAGGCTCGATTCCAACTGTCGGGAGTCGATTCCGTGTCGAGTTTGCACATTCTCCCAGAGTCTGCGTGGGTTTGCTCGGGTTTCCTCCCACAGTCCAAAGACGGGCAGGTCGAGTGAATTGGCCATTCTAAATTGTCATCGATGCATTATTCAGTGAGAAACGGGTCTGGGCGGGTTACTCTTCAGAGTATCGATGTGGACTTGTTGGGCTGAAGGGCCTGTTTCCACACTGTAGCCAATCTAATTTATTCTAATCTCGTCAACACCGACCCTGCAGAGAGCAATCGACCCAGATCCATTGCGCACACTGCATCATTCTCCATTGAATGCTGACTAATCCACCCTTCCGGGCCCGCACAATCACCGGACACAATGGGACAATGAAGCATGGCCAATCCCGCAAACGCTACACATCTTTGTACTGAGAGCGGTAACCGGAGCAGCCGGAGCAAACCCACGCGCGGGCAGAATGTTCAAACTGCACAGACGGTGACGCGAGGGTCGATTGGAACCTGTGTCCCAAGCGCTTTGAGTCAGCCAGTGTGAACCAATCAGCCGCGAGCGCTGAGCGCAGCGCTGCCCGGCTCCATAGCTCAGCGGTTAGAGCACTGGTCTTGTAAACCAGGGGTCGTGAGTTCAAATCTCACTGGGGCCTCGTCATCCGTGCTGCCCGACCCGGCCAGAGCCGACTCTGTTTCAACGCTCGGGATTTGAGACTGAGGAGCACTTTGTTGGAATCGCTCCACGCCAGTTTGTGGTCCAAGCGGCTCTTTTGGCAGCACGAGCATTCACCCTCCAACCACCGGATGAACGAGTCGAGCTCAGAAAAAACCCTGTTGGTCTGACCGCTTGCTGCTGTTTTTGTCAATCAAGAGCTTGGGAATTGATGTCTGAAACACCAAGGTCATTACCCTGAAGTGACAGACACCTGTCTCCTCTCAAACCTGTTGAGCTTTTCCTGCAACTTCTGTTTTTGTCACTTACAGCGTTGAGTTGAAATCCACAAACTTCTTTTTTCTGCAGGCAAAGAACGGGGCTGTGTGTGTTGACGGATTTAACTTTGAGATCGCTGACCCCAGTCACTCCAAGCGAGCGAATGACAATTCCCAATTATGTCTGGACAGAAATCACAGAAGCATAGGATCTCTCCAGTTTGGAAACAGGCCATTCCGCCCGACGAGTCGCTCAGTGGTTCTCACTGCTGCCTGACAGCGCTACTAGGGACCCAGGCTCGATTCCAACTGTCGGGAGTCGATTCCGTGTCGAGTTTGCACATTCTCCCAGAGTCTGCGTGGGTTTGCTCCGGTTTCCTCCCACAGTCCAAAGACGGGCAGGTCGAGTGAATTGGCCATTCTAAATTGTCATCGATGCATTATTCAGTGAGAAACGGGTCTGGGCGGGTTACTCTTCAGAGGATCGATGTGGACTTGTTGGGCTGAAGGGCCTGTTTCCACACTGTAGCCAATCTAATTTATTCTAATCTCGTCAACACCGACCCTGCAGAGAGCAATCGACCCAGATCCATTGCGCACACTGCATCATTCTCCATTGAATGCTGACTAATCCACCCTTCCGGGCCCGCACAATCACCGGACACAATGGGACAATGAAGCATGGCCAATCCCGCAAACGCTACACATCTTTGTACTGAGAGCGGTAACCGGAGCAGCCGGAGCAAACCCACGCGCGGGCAGAATGTTCAAACTGCACAGACGGTGACGCGAGGGTCGATTGGAACCTGTGTCCCAAGCGCTTTGAGTCAGCCAGTGTGAACCAATCAGCCGCGAGCGCTAAGCGCGGCGCCACCCGGCTCCATAGCTCAGCGGTTAGAGCACTGGTCTTGTAAACCAGGGGTCGTGAGTTCAAATCTCACTGGGGCCTCGTCAACCGTGCTGCCCGACCCGACCAAAGCCGACTCTGTTTCAACGCTCGGGATGAGACTGAGGAGCACTTTGTTGGAATCGCTCCACGCCAGTTTGTGGTCCAAGCGGCTCCTTTGGCAGCACGAGCGTTCACCCTCCAACCACCGGATGAACGAGTCGAGCTCAGAAAAAACCCTGTTGGTCTGACAGCTTGCTGCTGTTTTTGTCAATCAAGAGCTTGGGAATTGATGTCTGAAACACCAAGGTCATTACCCTGAAGTGACAGACACCTGTCTCCTCTCAAACCTGTTGAGCTTTTCCTGCAACTTCTGTTTTTGTCACTTACAGCGTTGAGTTGAAATCCACAAACTTCTTTTTTCTGCAGGCAAAGAACGGGGCTGTGTGTGTTGACGGATTTAACTTTGAGATCGCTGACCCCAGTCACTCCAAGCGAGCGAATGACAATTCCCAATTATGTCTGGACAGAAATCACAGAAGCATAGGATCTCTCCAGTTTGGAAACAGGCCATTCCGCCCGACGAGTCGCTCAGTGGTTCTCACTGCTGCCTAACAGCGCTACTAGGGACCCAGGCTCGATTCCAACTGTCGGGAGTCGATTCCGTGTCGAGTTTGCACATTCTCCCAGAGTCTGCGTGGGTTTGCTCCGGTTTCCTCCCACAGTCCAAAGACGGGCAGGTCGAGTGAATTGGCCATTCTAAATTGTCATCGATGCATTATTCAGTGAGAAACGGGTCTGGGCGGGTTACTCTTCAGAGGATCGATGTGGACTTGTTGGGCTGAAGGGCCTGTTTCCACACTGTAGCCAATCTAATTTATTCTAATCTCGTCAACACCGACCCTGCAGAGAGCAATCGACCCAGATCCATTGCGCACACTGCATCATTCTCCATTGAATGCTGACTAATCCACCCTTCCGGGCCCGCACAATCACCGGACACAATGGGACAATGAAGCATGGCCAATCCCGCAAACGCTACACATCTTTGTACTGAGAGCGGTAACCGGAGCAGCCGGAGCAAACCCACGCGCGGGCAGAATGTTCAAACTGCACAGACGGTGACGCGAGGGTCGATTGGAACCTGTGTCCCAAGCGCTTTGAGTCAGCCAGTGTGAACCAATCAGCCGCGAGCACTGAACGCAGCGCCACCCGGCTCCATAGCTCAGCGGTTAGAGCACTGGTCTTGTAAACCAGGGGTCGTGAGTTCAAATCTCACTGGGGCCTCGTCATCCGTGCTGCCCGGCCCGGCCAGAGCCGACTCTGTTTCAACGCTCGGGATGAGACTGAGGAGCACTTTGTTGGAATCGCTCCACGCCAGTTTGTGGTCCAAGCGGATCCTTTGGCAGCACGAGCATTCACCCTCCAACCACCGGATGAACGAGTCGAGCTCAGAAAAAACCCTGTTGGTCTGACCGCTTGCTGCTGTTTTTGTCAATCAAGAGCTTGGGAATTGATGTCTGAAACACCAAGATCATTACCCTGAAGTGACAGACACCTGTCTCCTCTCAAACCTGTTGAGCTTTTCCTGCAACTTCTGTTTTTGTCACTTACAGCGTTGAGTTGAAATCCACAAACTTCTTTTTTCTGCAGGCAAAGAACGGGGCTGTGTGTGTTGACGGATTTAACTTTGAGATCGCTGACCCCAGTCACTCCAAGCGAGCGAATGACAATTCCCAATTATGTCTGGACAGAAATCACAGAAGCATAGGATCTCTCCAGTTTGGAAACAGGCCATTCCGCCCGACGAGTCGCTCAGTGGTTCTCACTGCTGCCTAACAGCGCTACTAGGGACCCAGGCTCGATTCCAACTGTCGGGAGTCGATTCCGTGTCGAGTTTGCACATTCTCCCAGAGTCTGCGTGGGTTTGCTCCGGTTTCCTCCCACAGTCCAAAGACGGGCAGGTCGAGTGAATTGGCCATTCTAAATTGTCATCGATGCATTATTCAGTGAGAAACGGGTCTGGGCGGGTTACTCTTCAGAGGATCGATGTGGACTTGTTGGGCTGAAGGGCCTGTTTCCACACTGTAGCCAATCTAATTTATTCTAATCTCGTCAACACCGACCCTGCAGAGAGCAATCGACCCAGATCCATTGCGCACACTGCATCATTCTCCATTGAATGCTGACTAATCCACCCTTCCGGGCCCGCACAATCACCGGACACAATGGGACAATGAAGCATGGCCAATCCCGCAAACGCTACACATCTTTGTACTGAGAGCGGTAACCGGAGCAGCCGGAGCAAACCCACGCGCGGGCAGAATGTTCAAACTGCACAGACGGTGACGCGAGGGTCGATTGGAACCTGTGTCCCAAGCGCTTTGAGTCAGCCAGTGTGAACCAATCAGCCGCGAGCGCTGAGCGCAGCGCCACCCGGCTCCATAGCTCAGCGGTTAGAGCACTGGTCTTGTAAACCAGGGGTCGTGAGTTCAAATCTCACTGGGGCCTCGTCAACCGTGCTGCCCGACCCGACCAAAGCCGACTCTGTTTCAACGCTCGGGATGAGACTGAGGAGCACTTTGTTGGAATCGCTCCACGCCAGTTTGTGGTCCAAGCGGCTCCTTTGGCAGCACGAGCGTTCACCCTCCAACCACCGGATGAACGAGTCGAGCTCAGAAAAAACCCTGTTGGTCTGACAGCTTGCTGCTGTTTTTGTCAATCAAGAGCTTGGGAATTGATGTCTGAAACACCAAGGTCATTACCCTGAAGTGACAGACACCTGTCTCCTCTCAAACCTGTTGAGCTTTTCCTGCAACTTCTGTTTTTGTCACTTACAGCGTTGAGTTGAAATCCACAAACTTCTTTTTTCTGCAGGCAAAGAACGGGGCTGTGTGTGTTGACGGATTTAACTTTGAGATCGCTGACCCCAGTCACTCCAAGCGAGCGAATGACAATTCCCAATTATGTCTGGACAGAAATCACAGAAGCATAGGATCTCTCCAGTTTGGAAACAGGCCATTCCGCCCGACGAGTCGCTCAGTGGTTCTCACTGCTGCCTAACAGCGCTACTAGGGACCCAGGCTCGATTCCAACTGTCGGGAGTCGATTCCGTGTCGAGTTTGCACATTCTCCCAGAGTCTGCGTGGGTTTGCTCCGGTTTCCTCCCACAGTCCAAAGACGGGCAGGTCGAGTGAATTGGCCATTCTAAATTGTCATCGATGCATTATTCAGTGAGAAACGGGTCTGGGCGGGTTACTCTTCAGAGGATCGATGTGGACTTGTTGGGCTGAAGGGCCTGTTTCCACACTGTAGCCAATCTAATTTATTCTAATCTCGTCAACACCGACCCTGCAGAGAGCAATCGACCCAGATCCATTGCGCACACTGCATCATTCTCCATTGAATGCTGACTAATCCACCCTTCCGGGCCCGCACAATCACCGGACACAATGGGACAATGAAGCATGGCCAATCCCGCAAACGCTACACATCTTTGTACTGAGAGCGGTAACCGGAGCAGCCGGAGCAAACCCACGCGCGGGCAGAATGTTCAAACTGCACAGACGGTGACGCGAGGGTCGATTGGAACCTGTGTCCCAAGCGCTTTGAGTCAGCCAGTGTGAACCAATCAGCCGCGAGCGCTAAGCGCGGCGCCACCCGGCTCCATAGCTCAGCGGTTAGAGCACTGGTCTTGTAAACCAGGGGTCGTGAGTTCAAATCTCACTGGGGCCTCGTCAACCGTGCTGCCCGACCCGACCAAAGCCGACTCTGTTTCAACGCTCGGGATGAGACTGAGGAGCACTTTGTTGGAATCGCTCCACGCCAGTTTGTGGTCCAAGCGGCTCCTTTGGCAGCACGAGCGTTCACCCTCCAACCACCGGATGAACGAGTCGAGCTCAGAAAAAACCCTGTTGGTCTGACAGCTTGCTGCTGTTTTTGTCAATCAAGAGCTTGGGAATTGATGTCTGAAACACCAAGGTCATTGCCCTGAAGTGACAGACACCTGTCTCCTCTCAAACCTGTTGAGCTTTTCCTGCAACTTCTGTTTTTGTCACTTACAGCGTTGAGTTGAAATCCACAAACTTCTTTTTTCTGCAGGCAAAGAACGGGGCTGTGTGTGTTGACGGATTTAACTTTGAGATCGCTGACCCCAGTCACTCCAAGCGAGCGAATGACAATTCCCAATTATGTCTGGACAGAAATCACAGAAGCATAGGATCTCTCCAGTTTGGAAACAGGCCATTCCGCCCGACGAGTCGCTCAGTGGTTCTCACTGCTGCCTGACAGCGCTACTAGGGACCCAGGCTCGATTCCAACTGTCGGGAGTCGATTCCGTGTCGAGTTTGCACATTCTCCCAGAGTCTGCGTGGGTTTGCTCGGGTTTCCTCCCACAGTCCAAAGACGGGCAGGTCGAGTGAATTGGCCATTCTAAATTGTCATCGATGCATTATTCAGTGAGAAACGGGTCTGGGCGGGTTACTCTTCAGAGGATCGATGTGGACTTGTTGGGCTGAAGGGCCTGTTTCCACACTGTAGCCAATCTAATTTATTCTAATCTCGTCAACACCGACCCTGCAGAGAGCAATCGACCCAGATCCATTGCGCACACTGCATCATTCTCCATTGAATGCTGACTAATCCACCCTTCCGGGCCCGCACAATCACCGGACACAATGGGACAATGAAGCATGGCCAATCCCGCAAACGCTACACATCTTTGTACTGAGAGCGGTAACCGGAGCAGCCGGAGCAAACCCACGCGCGGGCAGAATGTTCAAACTGCACAGACGGTGACGCGAGGGTCGATTGGAACCTGTGTCCCAAGCGCTTTGAGTCAGCCAGTGTGAACCAATCAGCCGCGAGCGCTGAGCGCAGCGCCACCCGGCTCCATAGCTCAGCGGTTAGAGCACTGGTTTTGTAAACCAGGGGTCGTGAGTTCAAATCTCACTGGGGCCTCGTCATCCGTGCTGCCCGACCCGGCCAGAGCCGACTCTGTTTCAACGCTCGGGTTTGAGACTGAGGAGCACTTTGTTGGAATCGCTCCACGCCAGTTTGTGGTCCAAACGGCTCCTTTGGCAGCACGAGCGTTCACCCCCCAACCACCGGATGAACGAGTCGAGCTCAGAAAAAACCCTGTTGGTCTGACAGCTTGCTGCTGTTTTTGTCAATCAAGAGCTTGGGAATTGATGTCTGAAACACCAAGGTCATTACCCTGAAGTGACAGACACCTGTCTCCTCTCAAACCTGTTGAGCTTTTCCTGCAACTTCTGTTTTTGTCACTTACAGCGTTGAGTTGAAATCCACAAACTTCTTTCTTCTGCAGGCAAAGAACGGGGCTGTGTGTGTTGACGGATTTAACTTTGAGATCGCTGACCCCAGTCACTCCAAGCGAGCGAATGACAATTTCCAATTATGTCTGGACAGAAATCACAGAAGCATAGGATCTCTCCAGTTTGGAAACAGGCCATTCCGCCCGACGAGTCGCTCAGTGGTTCTCACTGCTGCCTGACAGCGCTACTAGGGACCCAGGCTCGATTCCAACTGTCGGGAGTCGATTCCGTGTCGAGTTTGCACATTCTCCCAGAGTCTGCGTGGGTTTGCTCGGGTTTCCTCCCACAGTCCAAAGACGGGCAGGTCGAGTGAATTGGCAATTCTAAATTGTCATCGATGCATTATTCAGTGAGAAACGGGTCTGGGCGGGTTACTCTTCAGAGGATCGATGTGGACTTGTTGGGCTGAAGGGCCTGTTTCCACACTGTAGCCAATCTAATTTATTCTAATCTCGTCAACACCGACCCTGCAGAGAGCAATCGACCCAGATCCATTGCGCACACTGCATCATTCTCCATTGAATGCTGACTAATCCACCCTTCCGGGCCCGCACAATCACCGGACACAATGGGACAATGAAGCATGGCCAATCCCGCAAACGCTACACATCTTTGTACTGAGAGCGGTAACCGGAGCAGCCGGAGCAAACCCACGCGCGGGCAGAATGTTCAAACTGCACAGACGGTGACGCGAGGGTCGATTGGAACCTGTGTCCCAAGCGCTTTGAGTCAGCCAGTGTGAACCAATCAGCCGCGAGCGCTGAGCGCAGCGCCACCCGGCTCCATAGCTCAGCGGTTAGAGCACTGGTTTTGTAAACCAGGGGTCGTGAGTTCAAATCTCACTGGGGCCTCGTCATCCGTGCTGCCCGACCCGGCCAGAGCCGACTCTGTTTCAACGCTCGGGTTTGAGACTGAGGAGCACTTTGTTGGAATCGCTCCACGCCAGTTTGTGGTCCAAGCGGCTCCTTTGGCAGCACGAGCGTTCACCCCCCAACCACCGGATGAACGAGTCGAGCTCAGAAAAAACCCTGTTGGTCTGACAGCTTGCTGCTGTTTTTGTCAATCAAGAGCTTGGGAATTGATGTCTGAAACACCAAGGTCATTACCCTGAAGTGACAGACACCTGTCTCCTCTCAAACCTGTTGAGCTTTTCCTGCAACTTCTGTTTTTGTCACTTACAGCGTTGAGTTGAAATCCACAAACTTCTTTTTTCTGCAGGCAAAGAACGGGGCTGTGTGTGTTGACGGATTTAACTTTGAGATCGCTGACCCCAGTCACTCCAAGCGAGCGAATGACAATTCCCAATTATGTCTGGACAGAAATCACAGAAGCATAGGATCTCTCCAGTTTGGAAACAGGCCATTCCGCCCGACGAGTCGCTCAGTGGTTCTCACTGCTGCCTAACAGCGCTACTAGGGACCCAGGCTCGATTCCAACTGTCGGGAGTCGATTCCGTGTCGAGTTTGCACATTCTCCCAGAGTCTGCGTGGGTTTGCTCCGGTTTCCTCCCACAGTCCAAAGACGGGCAGGTCGAGTGAATTGGCCATTCTAAATTGTCATCGATGCATTATTCAGTGAGAAACGGGTCTGGGCGGGTTACTCTTCAGAGGATCGATGTGGACTTGTTGGGCTGAAGGGCCTGTTTCCACACTGTAGCCAATCTAATTTATTCTAATCTCGTCAACACCGACCCTGCAGAGAGCAATCGACCCAGATCCATTGCGCACACTGCATCATTCTCCATTGAATGCTGACTAATCCACCCTTCCGGGCCCGCACAATCACCGGACACAATGGGACAATGAAGCATGGCCAATCCCGCAAACGCTACACATCTTTGTACTGAGAGCGGTAACCGGAGCAGCCGGAGCAAACCCACGCGCGGGCAGAATGTTCAAACTGCACAGACGGTGATGCGAGGGTCGATTGGAACCTGTGTCCCAAGCGCTTTGAGTCAGCCAGTGTGAACCAATCAGCCGCGAGCGCTTAGCGCGGCGCCACCCGGCTCCATAGCTCAGCGGTTAGAGCACTGGTCTTGTAAACCAGGGGTCGTGAGTTCAAGTCTCACTGGGGCCTCGTCAACCGTGCTGCCCGACCCGACCAAAGCCGACTCTGTTTCAACGCTCGGGATGAGACTGAGGAGCACTTTGTTGGAATCGCTCCACGCCAGTTTGTGGTCCAAGCGGCTCCTTTGGCAGCACGAGCGTTCACCCTCCAACCACCGGATGAACGAGTCGAGCTCAGAAAAAACCCTGTTGGTCTGACAGCTTGCTGCTGTTTTTGTCAATCAAGAGCTTGGGAATTGATGTCTGAAACACCAAGGTCATTGCCCTGAAGTGACAGACACCTGTCTCCTCTCAAACCTGTTGAGCTTTTCCTGCAACTTCTGTTTTTGTCACTTACAGCGTTGAGTTGAAATCCACAAACTTCTTTTTTCTGCAGGCAAAGAACGGGGCTGTGTGTGTTGACGGATTTAACTTTGAGATCGCTGACCCCAGTCACTCCAAGCGAGCGAATGACAATTCCCAATTATGTCTGGACAGAAATCACAGAAGCATAGGATCTCTCCAGTTTGGAAACAGGCCATTCCGCCCGACGAGTCGCTCAGTGGTTCTCACTGCTGCCTGACAGCGCTACTAGGGACCCAGGCTCGATTCCAACTGTCGGGAGTCGATTCCGTGTCGAGTTTGCACATTCTCCCAGAGTCTGCGTGGGTTTGCTCGGGTTTCCTCCCACAGTCCAAAGACGGGCAGGTCGAGTGAATTGGCCATTCTAAATTGTCATCGATGCATTATTCAGTGAGAAACGGGTCTGGGCGGGTTACTCTTCAGAGGATCGATGTGGACTTGTTGGGCTGAAGGGCCTGTTTCCACACTGTAGCCAATCTAATTTATTCTAATCTCGTCAACACCGACCCTGCAGAGAGCAATCGACCCAGATCCATTGCACACACTGCATCATTCTCCATTGAATGCTGACTAATCCACCCTTCCGGGCCCGCACAATCACCGGACACAATGGGACAATGAAGCATGGCCAATCCCGCAAACGCTACACATCTTTGTACTGAGAGCGGTAACCGGAGCAGCCGGAGCAAACCCACGCGCGGGCAGAATGTTCAAACTGCACAGACGGTGACGCGAGGGTCGATTGGAACCTGTGTCCCAAGCGCTTTGAGTCAGCCAGTGTGAACCAATCAGCCGCGAGCGCTGAACGCGGCGCCACCCGGCTCCATAGCTCAGCGGTTAGAGCACTGGTCTTGTAAACCAGGGGTCGTGAGTTCCAATCTCACTGGGGCCTCGTCAACCGTGCTGCCCGACCCGACCAAAGCCGACTCTGTTTCAACGCTCGGGATGAGACTGAGGAGCACTTTGTTGGAATCGCTCCACGCCAGTTTGTGGTCCAAGCGGCTCCTTTGGCAGCACGAGCGTTCACCCTCCAACCACCGGATGAACGAGTCGAGCTCAGAAAAAACCCTGTTGGTCTGACAGCTTGCTGCTGTTTTTGTCAATCAAGAGCTTGGGAATTGATGTCTGAAACACCAAGGTCATTGCCCTGAAGTGACAGACACCTGTCTCCTCTCAAACCTGTTGAGCTTTTCCTGCAACTTCTGTTTTTGTCACTTACAGCGTTGAGTTGAAATCCACAAACTTCTTTTTTCTGCAGGCAAAGAACGGGGCTGTGTGTGTTGACGGATTTAACTTTGAGATCGCTGACCCCAGTCACTCCAAGCGAGCGAATGACAATTCCCAATTATGTCTGGACAGAAATCACAGAAGCATAGGATCTCTCCAGTTTGGAAACAGGCCATTCCGCCCGACGAGTCGCTCAGTGGTTCTCACTGCTGCCTAACAGCGCTACTAGGGACCCAGGCTCGATTCCAACTGTCGGGAGTCGATTCCGTGTCGAGTTTGCACATTCTCCCAGAGTCTGCGTGGGTTTGCTCCGGTTTCCTCCCACAGTCCAAAGACGGGCAGGTCGAGTGAATTGGCCATTCTAAATTGTCATCGATGCATTATTCAGTGAGAAACGGGTCTGGGCGGGTTACTCTTCAGAGGATCGATGTGGACTTGTTGGGCTGAAGGGCCTGTTTCCACACTGTAGCCAATCTAATTTATTCTAATCTCGTCAACACCGACCCTGCAGAGAGCAATCGACCCAGATCCATTGCGCACACTGCATCATTCTCCATTGAATGCTGACTAATCCACCCTTCCGGGCCCGCACAATCACCGGACACAATGGGACAATGAAGCATGGCCAATCCCGCAAACGCTACACATCTTTGTACTGAGAGCGGTAACCGGAGCAGCCGGAGCAAACCCACGCGCGGGCAGAATGTTCAAACTGCACAGACGGTGACGCGAGGGTCGATTGGAACCTGTGTCCCAAGCGCTTTGAGTCAGCCAGTGTGAACCAATCAGCCGCGAGCGCTGAGCGCAGCGCCACCCGGCTCCATAGCTCAGCGGTTAGAGCACTGGTCTTGTAAACCAGGGGTCGTGAGTTCAAATCTCACTGGGGCCTCGTCAACCGTGCTGCCCGACCCGACCAAAGCCGACTCTGTTTCAACGCTCGGGATGAGACTGAGGAGCACTTTGTTGGAATCGCTCCACGCCAGTTTGTGGTCCAAGCGGCTCCTTTGGCAGCACGAGCGCTCACCCTCCAACCACCGGATGAACGAGTCGAGCTCAGAAAAAACCCTGTTGGTCTGACAGCTTGCTGCTGTTTTTGTCAATCAAGAGCTTGGGAATTGATGTCTGAAACACCAAGGTCATTACCCTGAAGTGACAGACACCTGTCTCCTCTCAAACCTGTTGAGCTTTTCCTGCAACTTCTGTTTTTGTCACTTACAGCGTTGAGTTGAAATCCACAAACTTCTTTTTTCTGCAGGCAAAGAACGGGGCTGTGTGTGTTGACGGATTTAACTTTGAGATCGCTGACCCCAGTCACTCCAAGCGAGCGAATGACAATTCCCAATTATGTCTGGACAGAAATCACAGAAGCATAGGATCTCTCCAGTTTGGAAACAGGCCATTCCGCCCGACGAGTCGCTCAGTGGTTCTCACTGCTGCCTAACAGCGCTACTAGGGACCCAGGCTCGATTCCAACTGTCGGGAGTCGATTCCGTGTCGAGTTTGCACATTCTCCCAGAGTCTGCGTGGGTTTGCTCCGGTTTCCTCCCACAGTCCAAAGACGGGCAGGTCGAGTGAATTGGCCATTCTAAATTGTCATCGATGCATTATTCAGTGAGAAACGGGTCTGGGCGGGTTACTCTTCAGAGGATCGATGTGGACTTGTTGGGCTGAAGGGCCTGTTTCCACACTGTAGCCAATCTAATTTATTCTAATCTCGTCAACACCGACCCTGCAGAGAGCAATCGACCCAGATCCATTGCGCACACTGCATCATTCTCCATTGAATGCTGACTAATCCACCCTTCCGGGCCCGCACAATCACCGGACACAATGGGACAATGAAGCATGGCCAATCCCGCAAACGCTACACATCTTTGTACTGAGAGCGGTAACCGGAGCAGCCGGAGCAAACCCACGCGCGGGCAGAATGTTCAAACTGCACAGACGGTGACGCGAGGGTCGATTGGAACCTGTGTCCCAAGCGCTTTGAGTCAGCCAGTGTGAACCAATCAGCCGCGAGCGCTAAGCGCGGCGCCACCCGGCTCCATAGCTCAGCGGTTAGAGCACTGGTCTTGTAAACCAGGGGTCGTGAGTTCAAATCTCACTGGGGCCTCGTCAACCGTGCTGCCCGACCCGACCAAAGCCGACTCTGTTTCAACGCTCGGGATGAGACTGAGGAGCACTTTGTTGGAATCGCTCCACGCCAGTTTGTGGTCCAAGCGGCTCCTTTGGCAGCACGAGCGTTCACCCTCCAACCACCGGATGAACGAGTCGAGCTCAGAAAAAACCCTGTTGGTCTGACAGCTTGCTGCTGTTTTTGTCAATCAAGAGCTTGGGAATTGATGTCTGAAACACCAAGGTCATTGCCCTGAAGTGACAGACACCTGTCTCCTCTCAAACCTGTTGAGCTTTTCCTGCAACTTCTGTTTTTGTCACTTACAGCGTTGAGTTGAAATCCACAAACTTCTTTTTTCTGCAGGCAAAGAACGGGGCTATGTGTGTTGACGGATTTAACTTTGAGATCGCTGACCCCAGTCACTCCAAGCGAGCGAATGACAATTCCCAATTATGTCTGGACAGAAATCACAGAAGCATAGGATCTCTCCAGTTTGGAAACAGGCCATTCCGCCCGACGAGTCGCTCAGTGGTTCTCACTGCTGCCTGACAGCGCTACTAGGGACCCAGGCTCGATTCCAACTGTCGGGAGTCGATTCCGTGTCGAGTTTGCACATTCTCCCAGAGTCTGCGTGGGTTTGCTCGGGTTTCCTCCCACAGTCCAAAGACGGGCAGGTCGAGTGAATTGGCCATTCTAAATTGTCATCGATGCATTATTCAGTGAGAAACGGGTCTGGGCGGGTTACTCTTCAGAGGATCGATGTGGACTTGTTGGGCTGAAGGGCCTGTTTCCACACTGTAGCCAATCTAATTTATTCTAATCTCGTCAACACCGACCCTGCAGAGAGCAATCGACCCAGATCCATTGCGCACACTGCATCATTCTCCATTGAATGCTGACTAATCCACCCTTCCGGGCCCGCACAATCACCGGACACAATGGGACAATGAAGCATGGCCAATCCCGCAAACGCTACACATCTTTGTACTGAGAGCGGTAACCGGAGCAGCCGGAGCAAACCCACGCGCGGGCAGAATGTTCAAACTGCACAGACGGTGACGCGAGGGTCGATTGGAACCTGTGTCCCAAGCGCTTTGAGTCAGCCAGTGTGAACCAATCAGCCGCGAGCGCTGAGCGCAGCGCCACCCGGCTCCATAGCTCAGCGGTTAGAGCACTGGTTTTGTAAACCAGGGGTCGTGAGTTCAAATCTCACTGGGGCCTCGTCATCCGTGCTGCCCGACCCGGCCAGAGCCGACTCTGTTTCAACGCTCGGGTTTGAGACTGAGGAGCACTTTGTTGGAATCGCTCCACGCCAGTTTGTGCTCCAAGCGGCTCCTTTGGCAGCACGAGCGTTCACCCCCCAACCACCGGATGAACGAGTCGAGCTCAGAAAAAACCCTGTTGGTCTGACAGCTTGCTGCTGTTTTTGTCAATCAAGAGCTTGGGAATTGATGTCTGAAACACCAAGGTCATTACCCTGAAGTGACAGACACCTGTCTCCTCTCAAACCTGTTGAGCTTTTCCTGCAACTTCTGTTTTTGTCACTTACAGCGTTGAGTTGAAATCCACAAACTTCTTTTTTCTGCAGGCAAAGAACGGGGCTGTGTGTGTTGACGGATTTAACTTTGAGATCGCTGACCCCAGTCACTCCAAGCGAGCGAATGACAATTCCCAATTATGTCTGGACAGAAATCACAGAAGCATAGGATCTCTCCAGTTTGGAAACAGGCCATTCCGCCCGACGAGTCGCTCAGTGGTTCTCACTGCTGCCTGACAGCGCTACTAGGGACCCAGGCTCGATTCCAACTGTCGGGAGTCGATTCCGTGTCGAGTTTGCACATTCTCCCAGAGTCTGCGTGGGTTTGCTCGGGTTTCCTCCCACAGTCCAAAGACGGGCAGGTCGAGTGAATTGGCCATTCTAAATTGTCATCGATGCATTATTCAGTGAGAAACGGGTCTGGGCGGGTTACTCTTCAGAGGATCGATGTGGACTTGTTGGGCTGAAGGGCCTGTTTCCACACTGTAGCCAATCTAATTTATTCTAATCTCGTCAACACCGACCCTGCAGAGAGCAATCGACCCAGATCCATTGCGCACACTGCATCATTCTCCATTGAATGCTGACTAATCCACCCTTCCGGGCCCGCACAATCACCGGACACAATGGGACAATGAAGCATGGCCAATCCCGCAAACGCTACACATCTTTGTACTGAGAGCGGTAACCGGAGCAGCCGGAGCAAACCCACGCGCGGGCAGAATGTTCAAACTGCACAGACGGTGACGCGAGGGTCGATTGGAACCTGTGTCCCAAGCGCTTTGAGTCAGCCAGTGTGAACCAATCAGCCGCGAGCGCTAAGCGCGGCGCCACCCGGCTCCATAGCTCAGCGGTTAGAGCACTGGTCTTGTAAACCAGGGGTCGTGAGTTCAAATCTCACTGGGGCCTCGTCAACCGTGCTGCCCGACCCGACCAAAGCCGACTCTGTTTCAACGCTCGGGATGAGACTGAGGAGCACTTTGTTGGAATCGCTCCACGCCAGTTTGTGGTCCAAGCGGCTCCTTTGGCAGCACGAGCGTTCACCCTCCAACCACCGGATGAACGAGTCGAGCTCAGAAAAAACCCTGTTGGTCTGACCGCTTGCTGCTGTTTTTGTCAATCAAGAGCTTGGGAATTGATGTCTGAAACACCAAGGTCATTACCCTGAAGTGACAGACACCTGTCTCCTCTCAAACCTGTTGAGCTTTTCCTGCAACTTCTGTTTTTGTCACTTACAGCGTTGAGTTGAAATCCACAAACTTCTTTTTTCTGCAGGCAAAGAACGGGGCTGTGTGTGTTGACGGATTTAACTTTGAGATCGCTGACCCCAGTCACTCCAAGCGAGCGAATGACAATTCCCAATTATGTCTGGACAGAAATCACAGAAGCATAGGATCTCTCCAGTTTGGAAACAGGCCATTCCGCCCGACGAGTCGCTCAGTGGTTCTCACTGCTGCCTGACAGCGCTACTAGGGACCCAGGCTCGATTCCAACTGTCGGGAGTCGATTCCGTGTCGAGTTTGCACATTCTCCCAGAGTCTGCGTGGGTTTGCTCGGGTTTCCTCCCACAGTCCAAAGACGGGCAGGTCGAGTGAATTGGCCATTCTAAATTGTCATCGATGCATTATTCAGTGAGAAACGGGTCTGGGCGGGTTACTCTTCAGAGGATCGATGTGGACTTGTTGGGCTGAAGGGCCTGTTTCCACACTGTAGCCAATCTAATTTATTCTAATCTCGTCAACACCGACCCTGCAGAGAGCAATCGACCCAGATCCATTGCGCACACTGCATCATTCTCCATTGAATGCTGACTAATCCACCCTTCCGGGCCCGCACAATCACCGGACACAACGGGACAATGAAGCATGGCCAATCCCGCAAACGCTACACATCTTTGTACTGAGAGCGGTAACCGGAGCAGCCGGAGCAAACCCACGCGCGGGCAGAATGTTCAAACTGCACAGACGGTGACGCGAGGGTCGATTGGAACCTGTGTCCCAAGCGCTTTGAGTCAGCCAGTGTGAACCAATCAGCCGCGAGCGCTAAGCGCGGCGCCACCCGGCTCCATAGCTCAGCGGTTAGAGCACTGGTCTTGTAAACCAGGGGTCGTGAGTTCAAATCTCACTGGGGCCTCGTCAACCGTGCTGCCCGACCCGACCAAAGCCGACTCTGTTTCAACGCTCGGGATGAGACTGAGGAGCACTTTGTTGGAATCGCTCCACGCCAGTTTGTGGTCCAAGCGGCTCCTTTGGCAGCACGAGCGTTCACCCTCCAACCACCGGATGAACGAGTCGAGCTCAGAAAAAACCCTGTTGGTCTGACCGCTTGCTGCTGTTTTTGTCAATCAAGAGCTTGGGAATTGATGTCTGAAACACCAAGGTCATTACCCTGAAGTGACAGACACCTGTCTCCTCTCAAACCTGTTGAGCTTTTCCTGCAACTTCTGTTTTTGTCACTTACAGCGTTGAGTTGAAATCCACAAACTTCTTTTTTCTGCAGGCAAAGAACGGGGCTGTGTGTGTTGACGGATTTAACTTTGAGATCGCTGACCCCAGTCACTCCAAGCGAGCGAATGACAATTCCCAATTATGTCTGGACAGAAATCACAGAAGCATAGGATCTCTCCAGTTTGGAAACAGGCCATTCCGCCCGACGAGTCGCTCAGTGGTTCTCACTGCTGCCTAACAGCGCTACTAGGGACCCAGGCTCGATTCCAACTGTCGGGAGTCGATTCCGTGTCGAGTTTGCACATTCTCCCAGAGTCTGCGTGGGTTTGCTCCGGTTTCCTCCCACAGTCCAAAGACGGGCAGGTCGAGTGAATTGGCCATTCTAAATTGTCATCGATGCATTATTCAGTGAGAAACGGGTCTGGGCGGGTTACTCTTCAGAGGATCGATGTGGACTTGTTGGGCTGAAGGGCCTGTTTCCACACTGTAGCCAATCTAATTTATTCTAATCTCGTCAACACCGACCCTGCAGAGAGCAATCGACCCAGATCCATTGCGCACACTGCATCATTCTCCATTGAATGCTGACTAATCCACCCTTCCGGGCCCGCACAATCACCGGACACAATGGGACAATGAAGCATGGCCAATCCCGCAAACGCTACACATCTTTGTACTGAGAGCGGTAACCGGAGCAGCCGGAGCAAACCCACGCGCGGGCAGAATGTTCAAACTGCACAGACGGTGACGCGAGGGTCGATTGGAACCTGTGTCCCAAGCGCTTTGAGTCAGCCAGTGTGAACCAATCAGCCGCGAGCGCTAAGCGCGGCGCCACCCGGCTCCATAGCTCAGCGGTTAGAGCACTGGTCTTGTAAACCAGGGGTCGTGAGTTCAAATCTCACTGGGGCCTCGTCAACCGTGCTGCCCGACCCGACCAAAGCCGACTCTGTTTCAACGCTCGGGATGAGACTGAGGAGCACTTTGTTGGAATCGCTCCACGCCAGTTTGTGGTCCAAGCGGCTCCTTTGGCAGCACGAGCATTCACCCTCCAACCACCGGATGAACGAGTCGAGCTCAGAAAAAACCCTGTTGGTCTGACCGCTTGCTGCTGTTTTTGTCAATCAAGAGCTTGGGAATTGATGTCTGAAACACCAAGGTCATTACCCTGAAGTGACAGACACCTGTCTCCTCTCAAACCTGTTGAGCTTTTCCTGCAACTTCTGTTTTTGTCACTTACAGCGTTGAGTTGAAATCCACAAACTTCTTTTTTCTGCAGGCAAAGAACGGGGCTGTGTGTGTTGACGGATTTAACTTTGAGATCGCTGACCCCAGTCACTCCAAGCGAGCGAATGACAATTCCCAATTATGTCTGGACAGAAATCACAGAAGCATAGGATCTCTCCAGTTTGGAAACAGGCCATTCCGCCCGACGAGTCGCTCAGTGGTTCTCACTGCTGCCTAACAGCGCTACTAGGGACCCAGGCTCGATTCCAACTGTCGGGAGTCGATTCCGTGTCGAGTTTGCACATTCTCCCAGAGTCTGCGTGGGTTTGCTCCGGTTTCCTCCCACAGTCCAAAGACGGGCAGGTCGAGTGAATTGGCCATTCTAAATTGTCATCGATGCATTATTCAGTGAGAAACGGGTCTGGGCGGGTTACTCTTCAGAGGATCGATGTGGACTTGTTGGGCTGAAGGGCCTGTTTCCACACTGTAGCCAATCTAATTTATTCTAATCTCGTCAACACCGACCCTGCAGAGAGCAATCGACCCAGATCCATTGCGCACACTGCATCATTCTCCATTGAATGCTGACTAATCCACCCTTCCGGGCCCGCACAATCACCGGACACAATGGGACAATGAAGCATGGCCAATCCCGCAAACGCTACACATCTTTGTACTGAGAGCGGTAACCGGAGCAGCCGGAGCAAACCCACGCGCGGGCAGAATGTTCAAACTGCACAGACGGTGACGCGAGGGTCGATTGGAACCTGTGTCCCAAGCCCTTTGAGTCAGCCAGTGTGAACCAATCAGCCGCGAGCGCTGAGCGCGGCGCCACCCGGCTCCATAGCTCAGCGGTTAGAGCACTGGTCTTGTAAACCAGGGGTCGTGAGTTCAAATCTCACTGGGGCCTCGTCAACCGTGCTGCCCGACCCGACCAAAGCCGACTCTGTTTCAACGCTCGGGAATCGCTCCACGCCAGTTTGTGGTCCAAGCGGCTCCTTTGGCAGCACGAGCGTTCACCCTCCAACCACCGGATGAACGAGTCGAGCTCAGAAAAAACCCTGTTGGTCTGACAGCTTGCTGCTGTTTTTGTCAATCAAGAGCTTGGGAATTGATGTCTGAAACACCAAGGTCATTGCCCTGAAGTGACAGACACCTGTCTCCTCTCAAACCTGTTGAGCTTTTCCTGCAACTTCTGTTTTTGTCACTTACAGCGTTGAGTTGAAATCCACAAACTTCTTTTTTCTGCAGGCAAAGAACGGGGCTGTGTGTGTTGACGGATTTAACTTTGAGATCGCTGACCCCAGTCACTCCAAGCGAGCGAATGACAATTCCCAATTATGTCTGGACAGAAATCACAGAAGCATAGGATCTCTCCAGTTTGGAAACAGGCCATTCCGCCCGACGAGTCGCTCAGTGGTTCTCACTGCTGCCTGACATCGCTACTACGGACCCAGGCTCGATTCCAACTGTCGGGAGTCGATTCCGTGTCGAGTTTGCACATTCTCCCAGAGTCTGCGTGGGTTTGCTCGGGTTTCCTCCCACAGTCCAAAGACGGGCAGGTCGAGTGAATTGGCCATTCTAAATTGTCATCGATGCATTATTCAGTGAGAAACGGGTCTGGGCGGGTTACTCTTCAGAGGATCGATGTGGACTTGTTGGGCTGAAGGGCCTGTTTCCACACTGTAGCCAATCTAATTTATTCTAATCTCGTCAACACCGACCCTGCAGAGAGCAATCGACCCAGATCCATTGCGCACACTGCATCATTCTCCATTGAATGCTGACTAATCCACCCTTCCGGGCCCGCACAATCACCGGACACAATGGGACAATGAAGCATGGCCAATCCCGCAAACGCTACACATCTTTGTACTGAGAGCGGTAACCGGAGCAGCCGGAGCAAACCCACGCGCGGGCAGAATGTTCAAACTGCACAGACGGTGACGCGAGGGTCGATTGGAACCTGTGTCCCAAGCGCTTTGAGTCAGCCAGTGTGAACCAATCAGCCGCGAGCGCTAAGCACGGCGCCACCCGGCTCCATAGCTCAGCGGTTAGAGCACTGGTCTTGTAAACCAGGGGTCGTGAGTTCAAATCTCACTGGGGCCTCGTCAACCGTGCTGCCCGACCCGACCAAAGCCGACTCTGTTTCAACGCTCGGGATGAGACTGAGGAGCACTTTGTTGGAATCGCTCCACGCCAGTTTGTGGTCCAAGCGGCTCCTTTGGCAGCACGAGCGTTCACCCTCCAACCACCGGATGAACGAGTCGAGCTCAGAAAAAACCCTGTTGGTCTGACCGCTTGCTGCTGTTTTTGTCAATCAAGAGCTTGGGAATTGATGTCTGAAACACCAAGGTCATTACCCTGAAGTGACAGACACCTGTCTCCTCTCAAACCTGTTGAGCTTTTCCTGCAACTTCTGTTTTTGTCACTTACAGCGTTGAGTTGAAATCCACAAACTTCTTTTTTCTGCAGGCAAAGAACGGGGCTGTGTGTGTTGACGGATTTAACTTTGAGATCGCTGACCCCAGTCACTCCAAGCGAGCGAATGACAATTCCCAATTATGTCTGGACAGAAATCACAGAAGCATAGGATCTCTCCAGTTTGGAAACAGGCCATTCCGCCCGACGAGTCGCTCAGTGGTTCTCACTGCTGCCTAACAGCGCTACTAGGGACCCAGGCTCGATTCCAACTGTCGGGAGTCGATTCCGTGTCGAGTTTGCACATTCTCCCAGAGTCTGCGTGGGTTTGCTCCGGTTTCCTCCCACAGTCCAAAGACGGGCAGGTCGAGTGAATTGGCCATTCTAAATTGTCATCGATGCATTATTCAGTGAGAAACGGGTCTGGGCGGGTTACTCTTCAGAGGATCGATGTGGACTTGTTGGGCTGAAGGGCCTGTTTCCACACTGTAGCCAATCTAATTTATTCTAATCTCGTCAACACCGACCCTGCAGAGAGCAATCGACCCAGATCCATTGCGCACACTGCATCATTCTCCATTGAATGCTGACTAATCCACCCTTCCGGGCCCGCACAATCACCGGACACAATGGGACAATGAAGCATGGCCAATCCCGCAAACGCTACACATCTTTGTACTGAGAGCGGTAACCGGAGCAGCCGGAGCAAACCCACGCGCGGGCAGAATGTTCAAACTGCACAGACGGTGACGCGAGGGTCGATTGGAACCTGTGTCCCAAGCGCTTTGAGTCAGCCAGTGTGAACCAATCAGCCGCGAGCGCTAAGCGCGGCGCCACCCGGCTCCATAGCTCAGCGGTTAGAGCACTGGTCTTGTAAACCAGGGGTCGTGAGTTCAAATCTCACTGGGGCCTCGTCAACCGTGCTGCCCGACCCGACCAAAGCCGACTCTGTTTCAACGCTCGGGATGAGACTGAGGAGCACTTTGTTGGAATCGCTCCACGCCAGTTTGTGGTCCAAGCGGCTCCTTTGGCAGCACGAGCATTCACCCTCCAACCACCGGATGAACGAGTCGAGCTCAGAAAAAACCCTGTTGGTCTGACCGCTTGCTGCTGTTTTTGTCAATCAAGAGCTTGGGAATTGATGTCTGAAACACCAAGGTCATTACCCTGAAGTGACAGACACCTGTCTCCTCTCAAACCTGTTGAGCTTTTCCTGCAACTTCTGTTTTTGTCACTTACAGCGTTGAGTTGAAATCCACAAACTTCTTTTTTCTGCAGGCAAAGAACGGGGCTGTGTGTGTTGACGGATTTAACTTTGAGATCGCTGACCCCAGTCACTCCAAGCGAGCGAATGACAATTCCCAATTATGTCTGGACAGAAATCACAGAAGCATAGGATCTCTCCAGTTTGGAAACAGGCCATTCCGCCCGACGAGTCGCTCAGTGGTTCTCACTGCTGCCTAACAGCGCTACTAGGGACCCAGGCTCGATTCCAACTGTCGGGAGTCAATTCCGTGTCGAGTTTGCACATTCTCCCAGAGTCTGCGTGGGTTTGCTCCGGTTTCCTCCCACAGTCCAAAGACGGGCAGGTCGAGTGAATTGGCCATTCTAAATTGTCATCGATGCATTATTCAGTGAGAAACGGGTCTGGGCGGGTTACTCTTCAGAGGATCGATGTGGACTTGTTGGGCTGAAGGGCCTGTTTCCACACTGTAGCCAATCTAATTTATTCTAATCTCGTCAACACCGACCCTGCAGAGAGCAATCGACCCAGATCCATTGCGCACACTGCATCATTCTCCATTGAATGCTGACTAATCCACCCTTCCGGGCCCGCACAATCACCGGACACAATGGGACAATGAAGCATGGCCAATCCCGCAAACGCTACACATCTTTGTACTGAGAGCGGTAACCGGAGCAGCCGGAGCAAACCCACGCGCGGGCAGAATGTTCAAACTGCACAGACGGTGACGCGAGGGTCGATTGGAACCTGTGTCCCAAGCCCTTTGAGTCAGCCAGTGTGAACCAATCAGCCGCGAGCGCTGAGCGCGGCGCCACCCGGCTCCATAGCTCAGCGGTTAGAGCACTGGTCTTGTAAACCAGGGGTCGTGAGTTCAAATCTCACTGGGGCCTCGTCAACCGTGCTGCCCGACCCGACCAAAGCCGACTCTGTTTCAACGCTCGGGAATCGCTCCACGCCAGTTTGTGGTCCAAGCGGCTCCTTTGGCAGCACGAGCGTTCACCCTCCAACCACCGGATGAACGAGTCGAGCTCAGAAAAAACCCTGTTGGTCTGACAGCTTGCTGCTGTTTTTGTCAATCAAGAGCTTGGGAATTGATGTCTGAAACACCAAGGTCATTGCCCTGAAGTGACAGACACCTGTCTCCTCTCAAACCTGTTGAGCTTTTCCTGCAACTTCTGTTTTTGTCACTTACAGCGTTGAGTTGAAATCCACAAACTTCTTTTTTCTGCAGGCAAAGAACGGGGCTGTGTGTGTTGACGGATTTAACTTTGAGATCGCTGACCCCAGTCACTCCAAGCGAGCGAATGACAATTCCCAATTATGTCTGGACAGAAATCACAGAAGCATAGGATCTCTCCAGTTTGGAAACAGGCCATTCCGCCCGACGAGTCGCTCAGTGGTTCTCACTGCTGCCTGACATCGCTACTACGGACCCAGGCTCGATTCCAACTGTCGGGAGTCGATTCCGTGTCGAGTTTGCACATTCTCCCAGAGTCTGCGTGGGTTTGCTCGGGTTTCCTCCCACAGTCCAAAGACGGGCAGGTCGAGTGAATTGGCCATTCTAAATTGTCATCGATGCATTATTCAGTGAGAAACGGGTCTGGGCGGGTTACTCTTCAGAGGATCGATGTGGACTTGTTGGGCTGAAGGGCCTGTTTCCACACTGTAGCCAATCTAATTTATTCTAATCTCGTCAACACCGACCCTGCAGAGAGCAATCGACCCAGATCCATTGCGCACACTGCATCATTCTCCATTGAATGCTGACTAATCCACCCTTCCGGGCCCGCACAATCACCGGACACAATGGGACAATGAAGCATGGCCAATCCCGCAAACGCTACACATCTTTGTACTGAGAGCGGTAACCGGAGCAGCCGGAGCAAACCCACGCGCGGGCAGAATGTTCAAACTGCACAGACGGTGACGCGAGGGTCGATTGGAACCTGTGTCCCAAGCGCTTTGAGTCAGCCAGTGTGAACCAATCAGCCGCGAGCGCTAAGCACGGCGCCACCCGGCTCCATAGCTCAGCGGTTAGAGCACTGGTCTTGTAAACCAGGGGTCGTGAGTTCAAATCTCACTGGGGCCTCGTCAACCGTGCTGCCCGACCCGACCAAAGCCGACTCTGTTTCAACGCTCGGGATGAGACTGAGGAGCACTTTGTTGGAATCGCTCCACGCCAGTTTGTGGTCCAAGCGGCTCCTTTGGCAGCACGAGCGTTCACCCTCCAACCACCGGATGAACGAGTCGAGCTCAGAAAAAACCCTGTTGGTCTGACCGCTTGCTGCTGTTTTTGTCAATCAAGAGCTTGGGAATTGATGTCTGAAACACCAAGGTCATTACCCTGAAGTGACAGACACCTGTCTCCTCTCAAACCTGTTGAGCTTTTCCTGCAACTTCTGTTTTTGTCACTTACAGCGTTGAGTTGAAATCCACAAACTTCTTTTTTCTGCAGGCAAAGAACGGGGCTGTGTGTGTTGACGGATTTAACTTTGAGATCGCTGACCCCAGTCACTCCAAGCGAGCGAATGACAATTCCCAATTATGTCTGGACAGAAATCACAGAAGCATAGGATCTCTCCAGTTTGGAAACAGGCCATTCCGCCCGACGAGTCGCTCAGTGGTTCTCACTGCTGCCTAACAGCGCTACTAGGGACCCAGGCTCGATTCCAACTGTCGGGAGTCGATTCCGTGTCGAGTTTGCACATTCTCCCAGAGTCTGCGTGGGTTTGCTCCGGTTTCCTCCCACAGTCCAAAGACGGGCAGGTCGAGTGAATTGGCCATTCTAAATTGTCATCGATGCATTATTCAGTGAGAAACGGGTCTGGGCGGGTTACTCTTCAGAGGATCGATGTGGACTTGTTGGGCTGAAGGGCCTGTTTCCACACTGTAGCCAATCTAATTTATTCTAATCTCGTCAACACCGACCCTGCAGAGAGCAATCGACCCAGATCCATTGCGCACACTGCATCATTCTCCATTGAATGCTGACTAATCCACCCTTCCGGGCCCGCACAATCACCGGACACAATGGGACAATGAAGCATGGCCAATCCCGCAAACGCTACACATCTTTGTACTGAGAGCGGTAACCGGAGCAGCCGGAGCAAACCCACGCGCGGGCAGAATGTTCAAACTGCACAGACGGTGACGCGAGGGTCGATTGGAACCTGTGTCCCAAGCGCTTTGAGTCAGCCAGTGTGAACCAATCAGCCGCGAGCGCTGAGCGCGGCGACACCCGGCTCCATAGCTCAGCGGTTAGAGCACTGGTCTTGTAAACCAGGGGTCGTGAGTTCAAATCTCACTGGGGCCTCGTCAACCGTGCTGCCCGACCCGACCAAAGCCGACTCTGTTTCAACGCTCGGGATGAGACTGAGGAGCACTTTGTTGGAATCGCTCCACGCCAGTTTGTGGTCCAAGCGGCTCCTTTGGCAGCACGAGCGTTCACCCTCCAACCACCGGATGAACGAGTCGAGCTCAGAAAAAACCCTGTTGGTCTGACAGCTTGCTGCTGTTTTTGTCAATCAAGAGCTTGGGAATTGATGTCTGAAACACCAAGGTCATTGCCCTGAAGTGACAGACACCTGTCTCCTCTCAAACCTGTTGAGCTTTTCCTGCAACTTCTGTTTTTGTCACTTACAGCGTTGAGTTGAAATCCACAAACTTCTTTTTTCTGCAGGCAAAGAACGGGGCTGTGTGTGTTGACGGATTTAACTTTGAGATCGCTGACCCCAGTCACTCCAAGCGAGCGAATGACAATTCCCAATTATGTCTGGACAGAAATCACAGAAGCATAGGATCTCTCCAGTTTGGAAACAGGCCATTCCGCCCGACGAGTCGCTCAGTGGTTCTCACTGCTGCCTGACAGCGCTACTAGGGACCCAGGCTCGATTCCAACTGTCGGGAGTCGATTCCGTGTCGAGTTTGCACATTCTCCCAGAGTCTGCGTGGGTTTGCTCCGGTTTCCTCCCACAGTCCAAAGACGGGCAGGTCGAGTGAATTGGCCATTCTAAATTGTCATCGATGCATTATTCAGTGAGAAACGGGTCTGGGCGGGTTACTCTTCAGAGGATCGATGTGGACTTGTTGGGCTGAAGGGCCTGTTTCCACACTGTAGCCAATCTAATTTATTCTAATCTCGTCAACACCGACCCTGCAGAGAGCAATCGACCCAGATCCATTGCGCACACTGCATCATTCTCCATTGAATGCTGACTAATCCACCCTTCCGGGCCCGCACAATCACCGGACACAATGGGACAATGAAGCATGGCCAATCCCGCAAACGCTACACATCTTTGTACTGAGAGCGGTAACCGGAGCAGCCGGAGCAAACCCACGCGCGGGCAGAATGTTCAAACTGCACAGACGGTGACGCGAGGGTCGATTGGAACCTGTGTCCCAAGCGCTTTGAGTCAGCCAGTGTGAACCAATCAGCCGCGAGCGCTGAACGCAGCGCCACCCGGCTCCATAGCTCAGCGGTTAGAGCACTGGTCTTGTAAACCAGGGGTCGTGAGTTCAAATCTCACTGGGGCCTCGTCATCCGTGCTGCCCGGCGCGGCCAGAGCCGACTCTGTTTCAACGCTCGGGATGAGACTGAGGAGCACTTTGTTGGAATCGCTCCACGCCAGTTTGTGGTCCAAGCGGCTCCTTTGGCAGCACGAGCGTTCACCCTCCAACCACCGGATGAACGAGTCGAGCTCAGAAAAAACCCTGTTGGTCTGACCGCTTGCTGCTGTTTTTGTCAATCAAGAGCTTGGGAATTGATGTCTGAAACACCAAGGTCATTGCCCTGAAGTGACAGACACCTGTCTCCTCTCAAACCTGTTGAGCTTTTCCTGCAACTTCTGTTTTTGTCACTTACAGCGTTGAGTTGAAATCCACAAACTTCTTTTTTCTGCAGGCAAAGAACGGGGCTGTGTGTGTTGACGGATTTAACTTTGAGATCGCTGACCCCAGTCACTCCAAGCGAGCGAATGACAATTCCCAATTATGTCTGGACAGAAATCACAGAAGCATAGGATCTCTCCAGTTTGGAAACAGGCCATTCCGCCCGACGAGTCGCTCAGTGGTTCTCACTGCTGCCTGACAGCGCTACTAGGGACCCAGGCTCGATTCCAACTGTCGGGAGTCGATTCCGTGTCGAGTTTGCACATTCTCCCAGAGTCTGCGTGGGTTTGCTCCGGTTTCCTCCCACAGTCCAAAGACGGGCAGGTCGAGTGAATTGGCCATTCTAAATTGTCATCGATGCATTATTCAGTGAGAAACGGGTCTGGGCGGGTTACTCTTCAGAGGATCGATGTGGACTTGTTGGGCTGAAGGGCCTGTTTCCACACTGTAGCCAATCTAATTTATTCTAATCTCGTCAACACCGACCCTGCAGAGAGCAATCGACCCAGATCCATTGCGCACACTGCATCATTCTCCATTGAATGCTGACTAATCCACCCTTCCGGGCCCGCACAATCACCGGACACAATGGGACAATGAAGCATGGCCAATCCCGCAAACGCTACACATCTTTGTACTGAGAGCGGTAACCGGAGCAGCCGGAGCAAACCCACGCGCGGGCAGAATGTTCAAACTGCACAGACGGTGACGCGAGGGTCGATTGGAACCTGTGTCCCAAGCGCTTTGAGTCAGCCAGTGTGAACCAATCAGCCGCGAGCGCTGAACGCAGCGCCACCCGGCTCCATAGCTCAGCGGTTAGAGCACTGGTCTTGTAAACCAGGGGTCGTGAGTTCAAATCTCACTGGGGCCTCGTCATCCGTGCTGCCCGGCCCGGCCAGAGCCGACTCTGTTTCAACGCTCGGGATGAGACTGAGGAGCACTTTGTTGGAATCGCTCCACGCCAGTTTGTGGTCCAAGCGGCTCCTTTGGCAGCACGAGCGTTCACCCTCCAACCACCGGATGAACGAGTCGAGCTCAGAAAAAACCCTGTTGGTCTGACCGCTTGCTGCTGTTTTTGTCAATCAAGAGCTTGGGAATTGATGTCTGAAACACCAAGGTCATTGCCCTGAAGTGACAGACACCTGTCTCCTCTCAAACCTGTTGAGCTTTTCCTGCAACTTCTGTTTTTGTCACTTACAGCGTTGAGTTGAAATCCACAAACTTCTTTTTTCTGCAGGCAAAGAACGGGGCTGTGTGTGTTGACGGATTTAACTTTGAGATTGCTGACCCCAGTCACTCCAAGCGAGCGAATGACAATTCCCAATTATGTCTGGACAGAAATCACAGAAGCATAGGATCTCTCCAGTTTGGAAACAGGCCATTCCGCCCGACGAGTCGCTCAGTGGTTCTCACTGCTGCCTGACAGCGCTACTAGGGACCCAGGCTCGATTCCAACTGTCGGGAGTCGATTCCGTGTCGAGTTTGCACATTCTCCCAGAGTCTGCGTGGGTTTGCTCCGGTTTCCTCCCACAGTCCAAAGACGGGCAGGTCGAGTGAATTGGCCATTCTAAATTGTCATCGATGCATTATTCAGTGAGAAACGGGTCTGGGCGGGTTACTCTTCAGAGGATCGATGTGGACTTGTTGGGCTGAAGGGCCTGTTTCCACACTGTAGCCAATCTAATTTATTCTAATCTCGTCAACACCGACCCTGCAGAGAGCAATCGACCCAGATCCATTGCGCACACTGCATCATTCTCCATTGAATGCTGACTAATCCACCCTTCCGGGCCCGCACAATCACCGGACACAATGGGACAATGAAGCATGGCCAATCCCGCAAACGCTACACATCTTTGTACTGAGAGCGGTAACCGGAGCAGCCGGAGCAAACCCACGCGCGGGCAGAATGTTCAAACTGCACAGACGGTGACGCGAGGGTCGATTGGAACCTGTGTCCCAAGCGCTTTGAGTCAGCCAGTGTGAACCAATCAGCCGCGAGCGCTAGGCGCGGCGCCACCCGGCTCCATAGCTCAGCGGTTAGAGCACTGGTCTTGTAAACCAGGGGTCGTGAGTTCAAATCTCACGGGGGCCTCGTCAACCGTGCTGCCCGACCCGACCAAAGCCGACTCTGTTTCAACGCTCGGGATGAGACTGAGGAGCACTTTGTTGGAATCGCTCCACGCCAGTTTGTGGTCCAAGCGGCTCCTTTGGCAGCACGAGCGTTCACCCTCCAACCACCGGATGAACGAGTCGAGCTCAGAAAAAACCCTGTTGGTCTGACAGCTTGCTGCTGTTTTTGTCAATCAAGAGCTTGGGAATTGATGTCTGAAACACCAAGGTCATTGCCCTGAAGTGACAGACACCTGTCTCCTCTCAAACCTGTTGAGCTTTTCCTGCAACTTCTGTTTTTGTCATTTACAGCGTTGAGTTGAAATCCACAAACTTCTTTTTTCTGCAGGCAAAGAACGGGGCTGTGTGTGTTGACGGATTTAACTTTGAGATTGCTGACCCCAGTCACTCCAAGCGAGCGAATGACAATTCCCAATTATGTCTGGACAGAAATCACAGAAGCATAGGATCTCTCCAGTTTGGAAACAGGCCATTCCGCCCGACGAGTCGCTCAGTGGTTCTCACTGCTGCCTGACAGCGCTACTAGGGACCCAGGCTCGATTCCAACTGTCGGGAGTCGATTCCGTGTCGAGTTTGCACATTCTCCCAGAGTCTGCGTGGGTTTGCTCGGGTTTCCTCCCACAGTCCAAAGACGGGCAGGTCGAGTGAATTGGCCATTCTAAATTGTCATCGATGCATTATTCAGTGAGAAACGGGTCTGGGCGGGTTACTCTTCAGAGGATCGATGTGGACTTGTTGGGCTGAAGGGCCTGTTTCCACACTGTAGCCAATCTAATTTATTCTAATCTCGTCAACACCGACCCTGCAGAGAGCAATCGACCCAGATCCATTGCGCACACTGCATCATTCTCCATTGAATGCTGACTAATCCACCCTTCCGGGCCCGCACAATCACCGGACACAATGGGACAATGAAGCATGGCCAATCCCGCAAACGCTACACATCTTTGTACTGAGAGCGGTAACCGGAGCAGCCGGAGCAAACCCACGCGCGGGCAGAATGTTCAAACTGCACAGACGGTGACGCGAGGGTCGATTGGAACCTGTGTCCCAAGCGCTTTGAGTCAGCCAGTGTGAACCAATCAGCCGCGAGCGCTGAACGCAGCGCCACCCGGCTCCATAGCTCAGCGGTTAGAGCACTGGTCTTGTAAACCAGGGGTCGTGAGTTCAAATCTCACTGGGGCCTCGTCATCCGTGCTGCCCGGCCCGGCCAGAGCCGACTCTGTTTCAACGCTCGGGATGAGACTGAGGAGCACTTTGTTGGAATCGCTCCACGCCAGTTTGTGGTCCAAGCGGCTCCTTTGGCAGCACGAGCGTTCACCCTCCAACCACCGGATGAACGAGTCGAGCTCAGAAAAAACCCTGTTGGTCTGACCGCTTGCTGCTGTTTTTGTCAATCAAGAGCTTGGGAATTGATGTCTGAAACACCAAGGTCATTGCCCTGAAGTGACAGACACCTGTCTCCTCTCAAACCTGTTGAGCTTTTCCTGCAACTTCTGTTTTTGTCACTTACAGCGTTGAGTTGAAATCCACAAACTTCTTTTTTCTGCAGGCAAAGAACGGGGCTGTGTGTGTTGACGGATTTAACTTTGAGATCGCTGACCCCAGTCACTCCAAGCGAGCGAATGACAATTCCCAATTATGTCTGGACAGAAATCACAGAAGCATAGGATCTCTCCAGTTTGGAAACAGGCCATTCCGCCCGACGAGTCGCTCAGTGGTTCTCACTGCTGCCTGACAGCGCTACTAGGGACCCAGGCTCGATTCCAACTGTCGGGAGTCGATTCCGTGTCGAGTTTGCACATTCTCCCAGAGTCTGCGTGGGTTTGCTCGGGTTTCCTCCCACAGTCCAAAGACGGGCAGGTCGAGTGAATTGGCCATTCTAAATTGTCATCGATGCATTATTCAGTGAGAAACGGGTCTGGGCGGGTTACTCTTCAGAGGATCGATGTGGACTTGTTGGGCTGAAGGGCCTGTTTCCACACTGTAGCCAATCTAATTTATTCTAATCTCGTCAACACCGACCCTGCAGAGAGCAATCGACCCAGATCCATTGCGCACACTGCATCATTCTCCATTGAATGCTGACTAATCCACCCTTCCGGGCCCGCACAATCACCGGACACAATGGGACAATGAAGCATGGCCAATCCCGCAAACGCTACACATCTTTGTACTGAGAGCGGTAACCGGAGCAGCCGGAGCAAACCCACGCGCGGGCAGAATGTTCAAACTGCACAGACGGTGACGCGAGGGTCGATTGGAACCTGTGTCCCAAGCGCTTTGAGTCAGCCAGTGTGAACCAATCAGCCGCGAGCGCTAAGCGCGGCGCCACCCGGCTCCATAGCTCAGCGGTTAGAGCACTGGTCTTGTAAACCAGGGGTCGTGAGTTCAAATCTCACTGGGGCCTCGTCAACCGTGCTGCCCGACCCGACCAAAGCCGACTCTGTTTCAACGCTCGGGATGAGACTGAGGAGCACTTTGTTGGAATCGCTCCACGCCAGTTTGTGGTCCAAGCGGCTCCTTTGGCAGCACGAGCGTTCACCCTCCAACCACCGGATGAACGAGTCGAGCTCAGAAAAAACCCTGTTGGTCTGACCGCTTGCTGCTGTTTTTGTCAATCAAGAGCTTGGGAATTGATGTCTGAAACACCAAGGTCATTACCCTGAAGTGACAGACACCTGTCTCCTCTCAAACCTGTTGAGCTTTTCCTGCAACTTCTGTTTTTGTCACTTACAGCGTTGAGTTGAAATCCACAAACTTCTTTTTTCTGCAGGCAAAGAACGGGGCTGTGTGTGTTGACGGATTTAACTTTGAGATCGCTGACCCCAGTCACTCCAAGCGAGCGAATGACAATTCCCAATTATGTCTGGACAGAAATCACAGAAGCATAGGATCTCTCCAGTTTGGAAACAGGCCATTCCGCCCGACGAGTCGCTCAGTGGTTCTCACTGCTGCCTGACAGCGCTACTAGGGACCCAGGCTCGATTCCAACTGTCGGGAGTCGATTCCGTGTCGAGTTTGCACATTCTCCCAGAGTCTGCGTGGGTTTGCTCGGGTTTCCTCCCACAGTCCAAAGACGGGCAGGTCGAGTGAATTGGCCATTCTAAATTGTCATCGATGCATTATTCAGTGAGAAACGGGTCTGGGCGGGTTACTCTTCAGAGGATCGATGTGGACTTGTTGGGCTGAAGGGCCTGTTTCCACACTGTAGCCAATCTAATTTATTCTAATCTCGTCAACACCGACCCTGCAGAGAGCAATCGACCCAGATCCATTGCGCACACTGCATCATTCTCCATTGAATGCTGACTAATCCACCCTTCCGGGCCCGCACAATCACCGGACACAATGGGACAATGAAGCATGGCCAATCCCGCAAACGCTACACATCTTTGTACTGAGAGCGGTAACCGGAGCAGCCGGAGCAAACCCACGCGCGGGCAGAATGTTCAAACTGCACAGACGGTGACGCGAGGGTCGATTGGAACCTGTGTCCCAAGCGCTTTGAGTCAGCCAGTGTGAACCAATCAGCCGCGAGCGCTAAGCGCGGCGCCACCCGGCTCCATAGCTCAGCGGTTAGAGCACTGGTCTTGTAAACCAGGGGTCGTGAGTTCAAATCTCACTGGGGCCTCGTCAACCGTGCTGCCCGACCCGACCAAAGCCGACTCTGTTTCAACGCTCGGGATGAGACTGAGGAGCACTTTGTTGGAATCGCTCCACGCCAGTTTGTGGTCCAAGCGGCTCCTTTGGCAGCACGAGCGTTCACCCTCCAACCACCGGATGAACGAGTCGAGCTCAGAAAAAACCCTGTTGGTCTGACCGCTTGCTGCTGTTTTTGTCAATCAAGAGCTTGGGAATTGATGTCTGAAACACCAAGGTCATTACCCTGAAGTGACAGACACCTGTCTCCTCTCAAACCTGTTGAGCTTTTCCTGCAACTTCTGTTTTTGTCACTTACAGCGTTGAGTTGAAATCCACAAACTTCTTTTTTCTGCAGGCAAAGAACGGGGCTGTGTGTGTTGACGGATTTAACTTTGAGATCGCTGACCCCAGTCACTCCAAGCGAGCGAATGACAATTCCCAATTATGTCTGGACAGAAATCACAGAAGCATAGGATCTCTCCAGTTTGGAAACAGGCCATTCCGCCCGACGAGTCGCTCAGTGGTTCTCACTGCTGCCTAACAGCGCTACTAGGGACCCAGGCTCGATTCCAACTGTCGGGAGTCGATTCCGTGTCGAGTTTGCACATTCTCCCAGAGTCTGCGTGGGTTTGCTCCGGTTTCCTCCCACAGTCCAAAGACGGGCAGGTCGAGTGAATTGGCCATTCTAAATTGTCATCGATGCATTATTCAGTGAGAAACGGGTCTGGGCGGGTTACTCTTCAGAGGATCGATGTGGACTTGTTGGGCTGAAGGGCCTGTTTCCACACTGTAGCCAATCTAATTTATTCTAATCTCGTCAACACCGACCCTGCAGAGAGCAATCGACCCAGATCCATTGCGCACACTGCATCATTCTCCATTGAATGCTGACTAATCCACCCTTCCGGGCCCGCACAATCACCGGACACAATGGGACAATGAAGCATGGCCAATCCCGCAAACGCTACACATCTTTGTACTGAGAGCGGTAACCGGAGCAGCCGGAGCAAACCCACGCGCGGGCAGAATGTTCAAACTGCACAGACGGTGACGCGAGGGTCGATTGGAACCTGTGTCCCAAGCGCTTTGAGTCAGCCAGTGTGAACCAATCAGCCGCGAGCGCTAAGCGCGGCGCCACCCGGCTCCATAGCTCAGCGGTTAGAGCACTGGTCTTGTAAACCAGGGGTCGTGAGTTCAAATCTCACTGGGGCCTCGTCAACCGTGCTGCCCGACCCGACCAAAGCCGACTCTGTTTCAACACTCGGGATGAGACTGAGGAGCACTTTGTTGGAATCGCTCCACGCCAGTTTGTGGTCCAAGCGGCTCCTTTGGCAGCACGAGCGTTCACCCTCCAACCACCGGATGAACGAGTCGAGCTCAGAAAAAACCCTGTTGGTCTGACCGCTTGCTGCTGTTTTTGTCAATCAAGAGCTTGGGAATTGATGTCTGAAACACCAAGGTCATTGCCCTGAAGTGACAGACACCTGTCTCCTCTCAAACCTGTTGAGCTTTTCCTGCAACTTCTGTTTTTGTCACTTACAGCGTTGAGTTGAAATCCACAAACTTCTTTTTTCTGCAGGCAAAGAACGGGGCTGTGTGTGTTGACGGATTTAACTTTGAGATCGCTGACCCCAGTCACTCCAAGCGAGCGAATGACAATTCCCAATTATGTCTGGACAGAAATCACAGAAGCATAGGATCTCTCCAGTTTGGAAACAGGCCATTCCGCCCGACGAGTCGCTCAGTGGTTCTCACTGCTGCCTGACAGCGCTACTAGGGACCCAGGCTCGATTCCAACTGTCGGGAGTCGATTCCGTGTCGAGTTTGCACATTCTCCCAGAGTCTGCGTGGGTTTGCTCGGGTTTCCTCCCACAGTCCAAAGACGGGCAGGTCGAGTGAATTGGCCATTCTAAATTGTCATCGATGCATTATTCAGTGAGAAACGGGTCTGGGCGGGTTACTCTTCAGAGGATCGATGTGGACTTGTTGGGCTGAAGGGCCTGTTTCCACACTGTAGCCAATCTAATTTATTCTAATCTCGTCAACACCGACCCTGCAGAGAGCAATCGACCCAGATCCATTGCGCACACTGCATCATTCTCCATTGAATGCTGACTAATCCACCCTTCCGGGCCCGCACAATCACCGGACACAATGGGACAATGAAGCATGGCCAATCCCGCAAACGCTACACATCTTTGTACTGAGAGCGGTAACCGGAGCAGCCGGAGCAAACCCACGCGCGGGCAGAATGTTCAAACTGCACAGACGGTGACGCGAGGGTCGATTGGAACCTGTGTCCCAAGCGCTTTGAGTCAGCCAGTGTGAACCAATCAGCCGCGAGCTGCTGAGCGCAGCGGCACCCGGCTCCATAGCTCAGCGGTTAGAGCACTGGTCTTGTAAACCAGGGGTCGTGAGTTCAAATCTCACTGGGGCCTCGTCATCCGTGCTGCCCGCCCCGGCCAGAGCCGACTCTGTTTCAACGCTCGGGATGAGACTGAGGAGCACTTTGTTGAAATCGCTCCACGCCAGTTTGTGGTCCAAGCGGCTCCTTTGGCAGCACGAGCATTCACCCTCCAACCACCGGATGAACGAGTCGAGCTCAGAAAAAACCCTGTTGGTCTGACCGCTTGCTGCTGTTTTTGTCAATCAAGAGCTTGGGAATTGATGTCTGAAACACCAAGGTCATTACCCTGAAGTGACAGACACCTGTCTCCTCTCAAACCTGTTGAGCTTTTCCTGCAACTTCTGTTTTTGTCACTTACAGCGTTGAGTTGAAATCCACAAACTTCTTTTTTCTGCAGGCAAAGAACGGGGCTGTGTGTGTTGACGGATTTAACTTTGAGATCGCTGACCCCAGTCACTCCAAGCGAGCGAATGACAATTCCCAATTATGTCTGGACAGAAATCACAGAAGCATAGGATCTCTCCAGTTTGGAAACAGGCCATTCCGCCCGACGAGTCGCTCAGTGGTTCTCACTGCTGCCTAACAGCGCTACTAGGGACCCAGGCTCGATTCCAACTGTCGGGAGTCGATTCCGTGTCGAGTTTGCACATTCTCCCAGAGTCTGCGTGGGTTTGCTCCGGTTTCCTCCCACAGTCCAAAGACGGGCAGGTCGAGTGAATTGGCCATTCTAAATTGTCATCGATGCATTATTCAGTGAGAAACGGGTCTGGGCGGGTTACTCTTCAGAGGATCGATGTGGACTTGTTGGGCTGAAGGGCCTGTTTCCACACTGTAGCCAATCTAATTTATTCTAATCTCGTCAACACCGACCCTGCAGAGAGCAATCGACCCAGATCCATTGCGCACACTGCATCATTCTCCATTGAATGCTGACTAATCCACCCTTCCGGGCCCGCACAATCACCGGACACAATGGGACAATGAAGCATGGCCAATCCCGCAAACGCTACACATCTTTGTACTGAGAGCGGTAACCGGAGCAGCCGGAGCAAACCCACGCGCGGGCAGAATGTTCAAACTGCACAGACGGTGACGCGAGGGTCGATTGGAACCTGTGTCCCAAGCGCTTTGAGTCAGCCAGTGTGAACCAATCAGCCGCGAGCGCTGAGCGCGGCGCCACCCGGCTCCATAGCTCAGCGGTTAGAGCACTGGTCTTGTAAACCAGGGGTCGTAAGTTCAAATCTCACTGGGGCCTCGTCAACCGTGCTGCCCGACCCGACCAAAGCCGACTCTGTTTCAACGCTCGGGAATCGCTCCACGCCAGTTTGTGGTCCAAGCGGCTCCTTTGGCAGCACGAGCGTTCACCCTCCAACCACCGGATGAACGAGTCGAGCTCAGAAAAAACCCTGTTGGTCTGACAGCTTGCTGCTGTTTTTGTCAATCAAGAGCTTGGGAATTGATGTCTGAAACACCAAGGTCATTGCCCTGAAGTGACAGACACCTGTCTCCTCTCAAACCTGTTGAGCTTTTCCTGCAACTTCTGTTTTTGTCACTTACAGCGTTGAGTTGAAATCCACAAACTTCTTTTTTCTGCAGGCAAAGAACGGGGCTGTGTGTGTTGACGGATTTAACTTTGAGATCGCTGACCCCAGTCACTCCAAGCGAGCGAATGACAATTCCCAATTATGTCTGGACAGAAATCACAGAAGCATAGGATCTCTCCAGTTTGGAAACAGGCCATTCCGCCCGACGAGTCGCTCAGTGGTTCTCACTGCTGCCTGACATCGCTACTACGGACCCAGGCTCGATTCCAACTGTCGGGAGTCGATTCCGTGTCGAGTTTGCACATTCTCCCAGAGTCTGCGTGGGTTTGCTCGGGTTTCCTCCCACAGTCCAAAGACGGGCAGGTCGAGTGAATTGGCCATTCTAAATTGTCATCGATGCATTATTCAGTGAGAAACGGGTCTGGGCGGGTTACTCTTCAGAGGATCGATGTGGACTTGTTGGGCTGAAGGGCCTGTTTCCACACTGTAGCCAATCTAATTTATTCTAATCTCGTCAACACCGACCCTGCAGAGAGCAATCGACCCAGATCCATTGCGCACACTGCATCATTCTCCATTGAATGCTGACTAATCCACCCTTCCGGGCCCGCACAATCACCGGACACAATGGGACAATGAAGCATGGCCAATCCCGCAAACGCTACACATCTTTGTACTGAGAGCGGTAACCGGAGCAGCCGGAGCAAACCCACGCGCGGGCAGAATGTTCAAACTGCACAGACGGTGACGCGAGGGTCGATTGGAACCTGTGTCCCAAGCGCTTTGAGTCAGCCAGTGTGAACCAATCAGCCGCGAGCGCTAAGCACGGCGCCACCCGGCTCCATAGCTCAGCGGTTAGAGCACTGGTCTTGTAAACCAGGGGTCGTGAGTTCAAATCTCACTGGGGCCTCGTCAACCGTGCTGCCCGACCCGACCAAAGCCGACTCTGTTTCAACGCTCGGGATGAGACTGAGGAGCACTTTGTTGGAATCGCTCCACGCCAGTTTGTGGTCCAAGCGGCTCCTTTGGCAGCACGAGCGTTCACCCTCCAACCACCGGATGAACGAGTCGAGCTCAGAAAAAACCCTGTTGGTCTGACCGCTTGCTGCTGTTTTTGTCAATCAAGAGCTTGGGAATTGATGTCTGAAACACCAAGGTCATTACCCTGAAGTGACAGACACCTGTCTCCTCTCAAACCTGTTGAGCTTTTCCTGCAACTTCTGTTTTTGTCACTTACAGCGTTGAGTTGAAATCCACAAACTTCTTTTTTCTGCAGGCAAAGAACGGGGCTGTGTGTGTTGACGGATTTAACTTTGAGATCGCTGACCCCAGTCACTCCAAGCGAGCGAATGACAATTCCCAATTATGTCTGGACAGAAATCACAGAAGCATAGGATCTCTCCAGTTTGGAAACAGGCCATTCCGCCCGACGAGTCGCTCAGTGGTTCTCACTGCTGCCTAACAGCGCTACTAGGGACCCAGGCTCGATTCCAACTGTCGGGAGTCGATTCCGTGTCGAGTTTGCACATTCTCCCAGAGTCTGCGTGGGTTTGCTCGGGTTTCCTCCCACAGTCCAAAGACGGGCAGGTCGAGTGAATTGGCCATTCTAAATTGTCATCGATGCATTATTCAGTGAGAAACGGGTCTGGGCGGGTTACTCTTCAGAGGATCGATGTGGACTTGTTGGGCTGAAGGGCCTGTTTCCACACTGTAGCCAATCTAATTTATTCTAATCTCGTCAACACCGACCCTGCAGAGAGCAATCGACCCAGATCCATTGCGCACACTGCATCATTCTCCATTGAATGCTGACTAATCCACCCTTCCGGGCCCGCACAATCACCGGACACAATGGGACAATGAAGCATGGCCAATCCCGCAAACGCTACACATCTTTGTACTGAGAGCGGTAACCGGAGCAGCCGGAGCAAACCCACGCGCGGGCAGAATGTTCAAACTGCACAGACGGTGACGCGAGGGTCGATTGGAACCTGTGTCCCAAGCGCTTTGAGTCAGCCAGTGTGAACCAATCAGCCGCGAGCGCTGAGCGCGGCGCCACCCGGCTCCATAGCTCAGCGGTTAGAGCACTGGTCTTGTAAACCAGGGGTCGTGAGTTCAAATCTCACTGGGGCCTCGTCAACCGTGCTGCCCGACCCGACCAAAGCCGACTCTGTTTCAACGCTCGGGATGAGACTGAGGAGCACTTTGTTGGAATCGCTCCACGCCAGTTTGTGGTCCAAGCGGCTCCTTTGGCAGCACGAGCGTTCACCCTCCAACCACCGGATGAACGAGTCGAGCTCAGAAAAAACCCTGTTGGTCTGACAGCTTGCTGCTGTTTTTGTCAATCAAGAGCTTGGGAATTGATGTCTGAAACACCAAGGTCATTGCCCTGAAGTGACAGACACCTGTCTCCTCTCAAACCTGTTGAGCTTTTCCTGCAACTTCTGTTTTTGTCACTTACAGCGTTGAGTTGAAATCCACAAACTTCTTTTTTCTGCAGGCAAAGAACGGGGCTGTGTGTGTTGACGGATTTAACTTTGAGATCGCTGACCCCAGTCACTCCAAGCGAGCGAATGACAATTCCCAATTATGTCTGGACAGAAATCACAGAAGCATAGGATCTCTCCAGTTTGGAAACAGGCCATTCCGCCCGACGAGTCGCTCAGTGGTTCTCACTGCTGCCTGACAGCGCTACTAGGGACCCAGGCTCGATTCCAACTGTCGGGAGTCGATTCCGTGTCGAGTTTGCACATTCTCCCAGAGTCTGCGTGGGTTTGCTCCGGTTTCCTCCCACAGTCCAAAGACGGGCAGGTCGAGTGAATTGGCCATTCTAAATTGTCATCGATGCATTATTCAGTGAGAAACGGGTCTGGGCGGGTTACTCTTCAGAGGATCGATGTGGACTTGTTGGGCTGAAGGGCCTGTTTCCACACTGTAGCCAATCTAATTTATTCTAATCTCGTCAACACCGACCCTGCAGAGAGCAATCGACCCAGATCCATTGCGCACACTGCATCATTCTCCATTGAATGCTGACTAATCCACCCTTCCGGGCCCGCACAATCACCGGACACAATGGGACAATGAAGCATGGCCAATCCCGCAAACGCTACACATCTTTGTACTGAGAGCGGTAACCGGAGCAGCCGGAGCAAACCCACGCGCGGGCAGAATGTTCAAACTGCACAGACGGTGACGCGAGGGTCGATTGGAACCTGTGTCCCAAGCGCTTTGAGTCAGCCAGTGTGAACCAATCAGCCGCGAGCGCTGAACGCAGCGCCACCCGGCTCCATAGCTCAGCGGTTAGAGCACTGGTCTTGTAAACCAGGGGTCGTGAGTTCAAATCTCACTGGGGCCTCGTCATCCGTGCTGCCCGGCCCGGCCAGAGCCGACTCTGTTTCAACGCTCGGGATGAGACTGAGGAGCACTTTGTTGGAATCGCTCCACGCCAGTTTGTGGTCCAAGCGGCTCCTTTGGCAGCACGAGCGTTCACCCTCCAACCACCGGATGAACGAGTCGAGCTCAGAAAAAACCCTGTTGGTCTGACCGCTTGCTGCTGTTTTTGTCAATCAAGAGCTTGGGAATTGATGTCTGAAACACCAAGGTCATTGCCCTGAAGTGACAGACACCTGTCTCCTCTCAAACCTGTTGAGCTTTTCCTGCAACTTCTGTTTTTGTCACTTACAGCGTTGAGTTGAAATCCACAAACTTCTTTTTTCTGCAGGCAAAGAACGGGGCTGTGTGTGTTGACGGATTTAACTTTGAGATCGCTGACCCCAGTCACTCCAAGCGAGCGAATGACAATTCCCAATTATGTCTGGACAGAAATCACAGAAGCATAGGATCTCTCCAGTTTGGAAACAGGCCATTCCGCCCGACGAGTCGCTCAGTGGTTCTCACTGCTGCCTGACAGCGCTACTAGGGACCCAGGCTCGATTCCAACTGTCGGGAGTCGATTCCGTGTCGAGTTTGCACATTCTCCCAGAGTCTGCGTGGGTTTGCTCGGGTTTCCTCCCACAGTCCAAAGACGGGCAGGTCGAGTGAATTGGCCATTCTAAATTGTCATCGATGCATTATTCAGTGAGAAACGGGTCTGGGCGGGTTACTCTTCAGAGGATCGATGTGGACTTGTTGGGCTGAAGGGCCTGTTTCCACACTGTAGCCAATCTAATTTATTCTAATCTCGTCAACACCGACCCTGCAGAGAGCAATCGACCCAGATCCATTGCGCACACTGCATCATTCTCCATTGAATGCTGACTAATCCACCCTTCCGGGCCCGCACAATCACCGGACACAATGGGACAATGAAGCATGGCCAATCCCGCAAACGCTACACATCTTTGTACTGAGAGCGGTAACCGGAGCAGCCGGAGCAAACCCACGCGCGGGCAGAATGTTCAAACTGCACAGACGGTGACGCGAGGGTCGATTGGAACCTGTGTCCCAAGCGCTTTGAGTCAGCCAGTGTGAACCAATCAGCCGCGAGCTGCTGAGCGCAGCGGCACCCGGCTCCATAGCTCAGCGGTTAGAGCACTGGTCTTGTAAACCAGGGGTCGTGAGTTCAAATCTCACTGGGGCCTCGTCATCCGTGCTGCCCGCCCCGGCCAGAGCCGACTCTGTTTCAACGCTCGGGATGAGACTGAGGAGCACTTTGTTGAAATCGCTCCACGCCAGTTTGTGGTCCAAGCGGCTCCTTTGGCAGCACGAGCATTCACCCTCCAACCACCGGATGAACGAGTCGAGCTCAGAAAAAACCCTGTTGGTCTGACCGCTTGCTGCTGTTTTTGTCAATCAAGAGCTTGGGAATTGATGTCTGAAACACCAAGGTCATTACCCTGAAGTGACAGACACCTGTCTCCTCTCAAACCTGTTGAGCTTTTCCTGCAACTTCTGTTTTTGTCACTTACAGCGTTGAGTTGAAATCCACAAACTTCTTTTTTCTGCAGGCAAAGAACGGGGCTGTGTGTGTTGACGGATTTAACTTTGAGATCGCTGACCCCAGTCACTCCAAGCGAGCGAATGACAATTCCCAATTATGTCTGGACAGAAATCACAGAAGCATAGGATCTCTCCAGTTTGGAAACAGGCCATTCCGCCCGACGAGTCGCTCAGTGGTTCTCACTGCTGCCTAACAGCGCTACTAGGGACCCAGGCTCGATTCCAACTGTCGGGAGTCGATTCCGTGTCGAGTTTGCACATTCTCCCAGAGTCTGCGTGGGTTTGCTCCGGTTTCCTCCCACAGTCCAAAGACGGGCAGGTCGAGTGAATTGGCCATTCTAAATTGTCATCGATGCATTATTCAGTGAGAAACGGGTCTGGGCGGGTTACTCTTCAGAGGATCGATGTGGACTTGTTGGGCTGAAGGGCCTGTTTCCACACTGTAGCCAATCTAATTTATTCTAATCTCGTCAACACCGACCCTGCAGAGAGCAATCGACCCAGATCCATTGCGCACACTGCATCATTCTCCATTGAATGCTGACTAATCCACCCTTCCGGGCCCGCACAATCACCGGACACAATGGGACAATGAAGCATGGCCAATCCCGCAAACGCTACACATCTTTGTACTGAGAGCGGTAACCGGAGCAGCCGGAGCAAACCCACGCGCGGGCAGAATGTTCAAACTGCACAGACGGTGACGCGAGGGTCGATTGGAACCTGTGTCCCAAGCGCTTTGAGTCAGCCAGTGTGAACCAATCAGCCGCGAGCGCTGAGCGCGGCGCCACCCGGCTCCATAGCTCAGCGGTTAGAGCACTGGTCTTGTAAACCAGGGGTCGTAAGTTCAAATCTCACTGGGGCCTCGTCAACCGTGCTGCCCGACCCGACCAAAGCCGACTCTGTTTCAACGCTCGGGAATCGCTCCACGCCAGTTTGTGGTCCAAGCGGCTCCTTTGGCAGCACGAGCGTTCACCCTCCAACCACCGGATGAACGAGTCGAGCTCAGAAAAAACCCTGTTGGTCTGACAGCTTGCTGCTGTTTTTGTCAATCAAGAGCTTGGGAATTGATGTCTGAAACACCAAGGTCATTGCCCTGAAGTGACAGACACCTGTCTCCTCTCAAACCTGTTGAGCTTTTCCTGCAACTTCTGTTTTTGTCACTTACAGCGTTGAGTTGAAATCCACAAACTTCTTTTTTCTGCAGGCAAAGAACGGGGCTGTGTGTGTTGACGGATTTAACTTTGAGATCGCTGACCCCAGTCACTCCAAGCGAGCGAATGACAATTCCCAATTATGTCTGGACAGAAATCACAGAAGCATAGGATCTCTCCAGTTTGGAAACAGGCCATTCCGCCCGACGAGTCGCTCAGTGGTTCTCACTGCTGCCTGACATCGCTACTACGGACCCAGGCTCGATTCCAACTGTCGGGAGTCGATTCCGTGTCGAGTTTGCACATTCTCCCAGAGTCTGCGTGGGTTTGCTCGGGTTTCCTCCCACAGTCCAAAGACGGGCAGGTCGAGTGAATTGGCCATTCTAAATTGTCATCGATGCATTATTCAGTGAGAAACGGGTCTGGGCGGGTTACTCTTCAGAGGATCGATGTGGACTTGTTGGGCTGAAGGGCCTGTTTCCACACTGTAGCCAATCTAATTTATTCTAATCTCGTCAACACCGACCCTGCAGAGAGCAATCGACCCAGATCCATTGCGCACACTGCATCATTCTCCATTGAATGCTGACTAATCCACCCTTCCGGGCCCGCACAATCACCGGACACAATGGGACAATGAAGCATGGCCAATCCCGCAAACGCTACACATCTTTGTACTGAGAGCGGTAACCGGAGCAGCCGGAGCAAACCCACGCGCGGGCAGAATGTTCAAACTGCACAGACGGTGACGCGAGGGTCGATTGGAACCTGTGTCCCAAGCGCTTTGAGTCAGCCAGTGTGAACCAATCAGCCGCGAGCGCTAAGCACGGCGCCACCCGGCTCCATAGCTCAGCGGTTAGAGCACTGGTCTTGTAAACCAGGGGTCGTGAGTTCAAATCTCACTGGGGCCTCGTCAACCGTGCTGCCCGACCCGACCAAAGCCGACTCTGTTTCAACGCTCGGGATGAGACTGAGGAGCACTTTGTTGGAATCGCTCCACGCCAGTTTGTGGTCCAAGCGGCTCCTTTGGCAGCACGAGCGTTCACCCTCCAACCACCGGATGAACGAGTCGAGCTCAGAAAAAACCCTGTTGGTCTGACCGCTTGCTGCTGTTTTTGTCAATCAAGAGCTTGGGAATTGATGTCTGAAACACCAAGGTCATTACCCTGAAGTGACAGACACCTGTCTCCTCTCAAACCTGTTGAGCTTTTCCTGCAACTTCTGTTTTTGTCACTTACAGCGTTGAGTTGAAATCCACAAACTTCTTTTTTCTGCAGGCAAAGAACGGGGCTGTGTGTGTTGACGGATTTAACTTTGAGATCGCTGACCCCAGTCACTCCAAGCGAGCGAATGACAATTCCCAATTATGTCTGGACAGAAATCACAGAAGCATAGGATCTCTCCAGTTTGGAAACAGGCCATTCCGCCCGACGAGTCGCTCAGTGGTTCTCACTGCTGCCTAACAGCGCTACTAGGGACCCAGGCTCGATTCCAACTGTCGGGAGTCGATTCCGTGTCGAGTTTGCACATTCTCCCAGAGTCTGCGTGGGTTTGCTCGGGTTTCCTCCCACAGTCCAAAGACGGGCAGGTCGAGTGAATTGGCCATTCTAAATTGTCATCGATGCATTATTCAGTGAGAAACGGGTCTGGGCGGGTTACTCTTCAGAGGATCGATGTGGACTTGTTGGGCTGAAGGGCCTGTTTCCACACTGTAGCCAATCTAATTTATTCTAATCTCGTCAACACCGACCCTGCAGAGAGCAATCGACCCAGATCCATTGCGCACACTGCATCATTCTCCATTGAATGCTGACTAATCCACCCTTCCGGGCCCGCACAATCACCGGACACAATGGGACAATGAAGCATGGCCAATCCCGCAAACGCTACACATCTTTGTACTGAGAGCGGTAACCGGAGCAGCCGGAGCAAACCCACGCGCGGGCAGAATGTTCAAACTGCACAGACGGTGACGCGAGGGTCGATTGGAACCTGTGTCCCAAGCGCTTTGAGTCAGCCAGTGTGAACCAATCAGCCGCGAGCGCTGAGCGCGGCGCCACCCGGCTCCATAGCTCAGCGGTTAGAGCACTGGTCTTGTAAACCAGGGGTCGTGAGTTCAAATCTCACTGGGGCCTCGTCAACCGTGCTGCCCGACCCGACCAAAGCCGACTCTGTTTCAACGCTCGGGATGAGACTGAGGAGCACTTTGTTGGAATCGCTCCACGCCAGTTTGTGGTCCAAGCGGCTCCTTTGGCAGCACGAGCGTTCACCCTCCAACCACCGGATGAACGAGTCGAGCTCAGAAAAAACCCTGTTGGTCTGACAGCTTGCTGCTGTTTTTGTCAATCAAGAGCTTGGGAATTGATGTCTGAAACACCAAGGTCATTGCCCTGAAGTGACAGACACCTGTCTCCTCTCAAACCTGTTGAGCTTTTCCTGCAACTTCTGTTTTTGTCACTTACAGCGTTGAGTTGAAATCCACAAACTTCTTTTTTCTGCAGGCAAAGAACGGGGCTGTGTGTGTTGACGGATTTAACTTTGAGATCGCTGACCCCAGTCACTCCAAGCGAGCGAATGACAATTCCCAATTATGTCTGGACAGAAATCACAGAAGCATAGGATCTCTCCAGTTTGGAAACAGGCCATTCCGCCCGACGAGTCGCTCAGTGGTTCTCACTGCTGCCTGACAGCGCTACTAGGGACCCAGGCTCGATTCCAACTGTCGGGAGTCGATTCCGTGTCGAGTTTGCACATTCTCCCAGAGTCTGCGTGGGTTTGCTCCGGTTTCCTCCCACAGTCCAAAGACGGGCAGGTCGAGTGAATTGGCCATTCTAAATTGTCATCGATGCATTATTCAGTGAGAAACGGGTCTGGGCGGGTTACTCTTCAGAGGATCGATGTGGACTTGTTGGGCTGAAGGGCCTGTTTCCACACTGTAGCCAATCTAATTTATTCTAATCTCGTCAACACCGACCCTGCAGAGAGCAATCGACCCAGATCCATTGCGCACACTGCATCATTCTCCATTGAATGCTGACTAATCCACCCTTCCGGGCCCGCACAATCACCGGACACAATGGGACAATGAAGCATGGCCAATCCCGCAAACGCTACACATCTTTGTACTGAGAGCGGTAACCGGAGCAGCCGGAGCAAACCCACGCGCGGGCAGAATGTTCAAACTGCACAGACGGTGACGCGAGGGTCGATTGGAACCTGTGTCCCAAGCGCTTTGAGTCAGCCAGTGTGAACCAATCAGCCGCGAGCGCTGAACGCAGCGCCACCCGGCTCCATAGCTCAGCGGTTAGAGCACTGGTCTTGTAAACCAGGGGTCGTGAGTTCAAATCTCACTGGGGCCTCGTCATCCGTGCTGCCCGGCCCGGCCAGAGCCGACTCTGTTTCAACGCTCGGGATGAGACTGAGGAGCACTTTGTTGGAATCGCTCCACGCCAGTTTGTGGTCCAAGCGGCTCCTTTGGCAGCACGAGCGTTCACCCTCCAACCACCGGATGAACGAGTCGAGCTCAGAAAAAACCCTGTTGGTCTGACCGCTTGCTGCTGTTTTTGTCAATCAAGAGCTTGGGAATTGATGTCTGAAACACCAAGGTCATTGCCCTGAAGTGACAGACACCTGTCTCCTCTCAAACCTGTTGAGCTTTTCCTGCAACTTCTGTTTTTGTCACTTACAGCGTTGAGTTGAAATCCACAAACTTCTTTTTTCTGCAGGCAAAGAACGGGGCTGTGTGTGTTGACGGATTTAACTTTGAGATCGCTGACCCCAGTCACTCCAAGCGAGCGAATGACAATTCCCAATTATGTCTGGACAGAAATCACAGAAGCATAGGATCTCTCCAGTTTGGAAACAGGCCATTCCGCCCGACGAGTCGCTCAGTGGTTCTCACTGCTGCCTGACAGCGCTACTAGGGACCCAGGCTCGATTCCAACTGTCGGGAGTCGATTCCGTGTCGAGTTTGCACATTCTCCCAGAGTCTGCGTGGGTTTGCTCGGGTTTCCTCCCACAGTCCAAAGACGGGCAGGTCGAGTGAATTGGCCATTCTAAATTGTCATCGATGCATTATTCAGTGAGAAACGGGTCTGGGCGGGTTACTCTTCAGAGGATCGATGTGGACTTGTTGGGCTGAAGGGCCTGTTTCCACACTGTAGCCAATCTAATTTATTCTAATCTCGTCAACACCGACCCTGCAGAGAGCAATCGACCCAGATCCATTGCGCACACTGCATCATTCTCCATTGAATGCTGACTAATCCACCCTTCCGGGCCCGCACAATCACCGGACACAATGGGACAATGAAGCATGGCCAATCCCGCAAACGCTACACATCTTTGTACTGAGAGCGGTAACCGGAGCAGCCGGAGCAAACCCACGCGCGGGCAGAATGTTCAAACTGCACAGACGGTGACGCGAGGGTCGATTGGAACCTGTGTCCCAAGCGCTTTGAGTCAGCCAGTGTGAACCAATCAGCCGCGAGCGCTAATCGCGGCGCCACCCGGCTCCATAGCTCAGCGGTTAGAGCACTGGTCTTGTAAACCAGGGGTCGTGAGTTCAAATCTCACTGGGGCCTCGTCAACCGTGCTGCCCGACCCGACCAAAGCCGACTCTGTTTCAACACTCGGGATGAGACTGAGGAGCACTTTGTTGGAATCGCTCCACGCCAGTTTGTGGTCCAAGCGGCTCCTTTGGCAGCACGAGCGTTCACCCTCCAACCACCGGATGAACGAGTCGAGCTCAGAAAAAACCCTGTTGGTCTGACCGCTTGCTGCTGTTTTTGTCAATCAAGAGCTTGGGAATTGATGTCTGAAACACCAAGGTCATTGCCCTGAAGTGACAGACACCTGTCTCCTCTCAAACCTGTTGAGCTTTTCCTGCAACTTCTGTTTTTGTCACTTACAGCGTTGAGTTGAAATCCACAAACTTCTTTTTTCTGCAGGCAAAGAACGGGGCTGTGTGTGTTGACGGATTTAACTTTGAGATCGCTGACCCCAGTCACTCCAAGCGAGCGAATGACAATTCCCAATTATGTCTGGACAGAAATCACAGAAGCATAGGATCTCTCCAGTTTGGAAACAGGCCATTCCGCCCGACGAGTCGCTCAGTGGTTCTCACTGCTGCCTGACAGCGCTACTAGGGACCCAGGCTCGATTCCAACTGTCGGGAGTCGATTCCGTGTCGAGTTTGCACATTCTCCCAGAGTCTGCGTGGGTTTGCTCGGGTTTCCTCCCACAGTCCAAAGACGGGCAGGTCGAGTGAATTGGCCATTCTAAATTGTCATCGATGCATTATTCAGTGAGAAACGGGTCTGGGCGGGTTACTCTTCAGAGGATCGATGTGGACTTGTTGGGCTGAAGGGCCTGTTTCCACACTGTAGCCAATCTAATTTATTCTAATCTCGTCAACACCGACCCTGCAGAGAGCAATCGACCCAGATCCATTGCGCACACTGCATCATTCTCCATTGAATGCTGACTAATCCACCCTTCCGGGCCCGCACAATCACCGGACACAATGGGACAATGAAGCATGGCCAATCCCGCAAACGCTACACATCTTTGTACTGAGAGCGGTAACCGGAGCAGCCGGAGCAAACCCACGCGCGGGCAGAATGTTCAAACTGCACAGACGGTGACGCGAGGGTCGATTGGAACCTGTGTCCCAAGCGCTTTGAGTCAGCCAGTGTGAACCAATCAGCCGCGAGCTGCTGAGCGCAGCGGCACCCGGCTCCATAGCTCAGCGGTTAGAGCACTGGTCTTGTAAACCAGGGGTCGTGAGTTCAAATCTCACTGGGGCCTCGTCATCCGTGCTGCCCGCCCCGGCCAGAGCCGACTCTGTTTCAACGCTCGGGATGAGACTGAGGAGCACTTTGTTGAAATCGCTCCACGCCAGTTTGTGGTCCAAGCGGCTCCTTTGGCAGCACGAGCATTCACCCTCCAACCACCGGATGAACGAGTCGAGCTCAGAAAAAACCCTGTTGGTCTGACCGCTTGCTGCTGTTTTTGTCAATCAAGAGCTTGGGAATTGATGTCTGAAACACCAAGGTCATTACCCTGAAGTGACAGACACCTGTCTCCTCTCAAACCTGTTGAGCTTTTCCTGCAACTTCTGTTTTTGTCACTTACAGCGTTGAGTTGAAATCCACAAACTTCTTTTTTCTGCAGGCAAAGAACGGGGCTGTGTGTGTTGACGGATTTAACTTTGAGATCGCTGACCCCAGTCACTCCAAGCGAGCGAATGACAATTCCCAATTATGTCTGGACAGAAATCACAGAAGCATAGGATCTCTCCAGTTTGGAAACAGGCCATTCCGCCCGACGAGTCGCTCAGTGGTTCTCACTGCTGCCTAACAGCGCTACTAGGGACCCAGGCTCGATTCCAACTGTCGGGAGTCGATTCCGTGTCGAGTTTGCACATTCTCCCAGAGTCTGCGTGGGTTTGCTCCGGTTTCCTCCCACAGTCCAAAGACGGGCAGGTCGAGTGAATTGGCCATTCTAAATTGTCATCGATGCATTATTCAGTGAGAAACGGGTCTGGGCGGGTTACTCTTCAGAGGATCGATGTGGACTTGTTGGGCTGAAGGGCCTGTTTCCACACTGTAGCCAATCTAATTTATTCTAATCTCGTCAACACCGACCCTGCAGAGAGCAATCGACCCAGATCCATTGCGCACACTGCATCATTCTCCATTGAATGCTGACTAATCCACCCTTCCGGGCCCGCACAATCACCGGACACAATGGGACAATGAAGCATGGCCAATCCCGCAAACGCTACACATCTTTGTACTGAGAGCGGTAACCGGAGCAGCCGGAGCAAACCCACGCGCGGGCAGAATGTTCAAACTGCACAGACGGTGACGCGAGGGTCGATTGGAACCTGTGTCCCAAGCGCTTTGAGTCAGCCAGTGTGAACCAATCAGCCGCGAGCGCTGAGCGCGGCGCCACCCGGCTCCATAGCTCAGCGGTTAGAGCACTGGTCTTGTAAACCAGGGGTCGTGAGTTCAAATCTCACTGGGGCCTCGTCATCCGTGCTGCCCGGCCCGGCCAGAGCCGACTCTGTTTCAACGCTCGGGATGAGACTGAGGAGCACTTTGTTGGAATCGCTCCACGCCAGTTTGTGGTCCAAGCGGCTCCTTTGGCAGCACGAGCGTTCACCCTCCAACCACCGGATGAACGAGTCGAGCTCAGAAAAAACCCTGTTGGTCTGACCGCTTGCTGCTGTTTTTGTCAATCAAGAGCTTGGGAATTGATGTCTGAAACACCAAGGTCATTGCCCTGAAGTGACAGACACCTGTCTCCTCTCAAACCTGTTGAGCTTTTCCTGCAACTTCTGTTTTTGTCACTTACAGCGTTGAGTTGAAATCCACAAACTTCTTTTTTCTGCAGGCAAAGAACGGGGCTGTGTGTGTTGACGGATTTAACTTTGAGATCGCTGACCCCAGTCACTCCAAGCGAGCGAATGACAATTCCCAATTATGTCTGGACAGAAATCACAGAAGCATAGGATCTCTCCAGTTTGGAAACAGGCCATTCCGCCCGACGAGTCGCTCAGTGGTTCTCACTGCTGCCTGACAGCGCTACTAGGGACCCAGGCTCGATTCCAACTGTCGGGAGTCGATTCCGTGTCGAGTTTGCACATTCTCCCAGAGTCTGCGTGGGTTTGCTCCGGTTTCCTCCCACAGTCCAAAGACGGGCAGGTCGAGTGAATTGGCCATTCTAAATTGTCATCGATGCATTATTCAGTGAGAAACGGGTCTGGGCGGGTTACTCTTCAGAGGATCGATGTGGACTTGTTGGGCTGAAGGGCCTGTTTCCACACTGTAGCCAATCTAATTTATTCTAATCTCGTCAACACCGACCCTGCAGAGAGCAATCGACCCAGATCCATTGCGCACACTGCATCATTCTCCATTGAATGCTGACTAATCCACCCTTCCGGGCCCGCACAATCACCGGACACAATGGGACAATGAAGCATGGCCAATCCCGCAAACGCTACACATCTTTGTACTGAGAGCGGTAACCGGAGCAGCCGGAGCAAACCCACGCGCGGGCAGAATGTTCAAACTGCACAGACGGTGACGCGAGGGTCGATTGGAACCTGTGTCCCAAGCGCTTTGAGTCAGCCAGTGTGAACCAATCAGCCGCGAGCGCTAGGCGCGGCGCCACCCGGCTCCATAGCTCAGCGGTTAGAGCACTGGTCTTGTAAACCAGGGGTCGTGAGTTCAAATCTCACGGGGGCCTCGTCAACCGTGCTGCCCGACCCGACCAAAGCCGACTCTGTTTCAACGCTCGGGATGAGACTGAGGAGCACTTTGTTGGAATCGCTCCACGCCAGTTTGTGGTCCAAGCGGCTCCTTTGGCAGCACGAGCGTTCACCCTCCAACCACCGGATGAACGAGTCGAGCTCAGAAAAAACCCTGTTGGTCTGACAGCTTGCTGCTGTTTTTGTCAATCAAGAGCTTGGGAATTGATGTCTGAAACACCAAGGTCATTGCCCTGAAGTGACAGACACCTGTCTCCTCTCAAACCTGTTGAGCTTTTCCTGCAACTTCTGTTTTTGTCACTTACAGCGTTGAGTTGAAATCCACAAACTTCTTTTTTCTGCAGGCAAAGAACGGGGCTGTGTGTGTTGACGGATTTAACTTTGAGATCGCTGACCCCAGTCACTCCAAGCGAGCGAATGACAATTCCCAATTATGTCTGGACAGAAATCACAGAAGCATAGGATCTCTCCAGTTTGGAAACAGGCCATTCCGCCCGACGAGTCGCTCAGTGGTTCTCACTGCTGCCTGACAGCGCTACTAGGGACCCAGGCTCGATTCCAACTGTCGGGAGTCGATTCCGTGTCGAGTTTGCACATTCTCCCAGAGTCTGCGTGGGTTTGCTCGGGTTTCCTCCCACAGTCCAAAGACGGGCAGGTCGAGTGAATTGGCCATTCTAAATTGTCATCGATGCATTATTCAGTGAGAAACGGGTCTGGGCGGGTTACTCTTCAGAGGATCGATGTGGACTTGTTGGGCTGAAGGGCCTGTTTCCACACTGTAGCCAATCTAATTTATTCTAATCTCGTCAACACCGACCCTGCAGAGAGCAATCGACCCAGATCCATTGCGCACACTGCATCATTCTCCATTGAATGCTGACTAATCCACCCTTCCGGGCCCGCACAATCACCGGACACAATGGGACAATGAAGCATGGCCAATCCCGCAAACGCTACACATCTTTGTACTGAGAGCGGTAACCGGAGCAGCCGGAGCAAACCCACGCGCGGGCAGAATGTTCAAACTGCACAGACGGTGACGCGAGGGTCGATTGGAACCTGTGTCCCAAGCGCTTTGAGTCAGCCAGTGTGAACCAATCAGCCGCGAGCGCTGAACGCAGCGCCACCCGGCTCCATAGCTCAGCGGTTAGAGCACTGGTCTTGTAAACCAGGGGTCGTGAGTTCAAATCTCACTGGGGCCTCGTCATCCGTGCTGCCCGGCCCGGCCAGAGCCGACTCTGTTTCAACGCTCGGGATGAGACTGAGGAGCACTTTGTTGGAATCGCTCCACGCCAGTTTGTGGTCCAAGCGGCTCCTTTGGCAGCACGAGCGTTCACCCTCCAACCACCGGATGAACGAGTCGAGCTCAGAAAAAACCCTGTTGGTCTGACCGCTTGCTGCTGTTTTTGTCAATCAAGAGCTTGGGAATTGATGTCTGAAACACCAAGGTCATTGCTCTGAAGTGACAGACACCTGTCTCCTCTCAAACCTGTTGAGCTTTTCCTGCAACTTCTGTTTTTGTCACTTACAGCGTTGAGTTGAAATCCACAAACTTCTTTTTTCTGCAGGCAAAGAACGGGGCTGTGTGTGTTGACGGATTTAACTTTGAGATCGCTGACCCCAGTCACTCCAAGCGAGCGAATGACAATTCCCAATTATGTCTGGACAGAAATCACAGAAGCATAGGATCTCTCCAGTTTGGAAACAGGCCATTCCGCCCGACGAGTCGCTCAGTGGTTCTCATTGCTGCCTGACAGCGCTACTAGGGACCCAGGCTCGATTCCAACTGTCGGGAGTCGATTCCGTGTCGAGTTTGCACATTCTCCCAGAGTCTGCGTGGGTTTGCTCCGGTTTCCTCCCACAGTCCAAAGACGGGCAGGTCGAGTGAATTGGCCATTCTAAATTGTCATCGATGCATTATTCAGTGAGAAACGGGTCTGGGCGGGTTACTCTTCAGAGGATCGATGTGGACTTGTTGGGCTGAAGGGCCTGTTTCCACACTGTAGCCAATCTAATTTATTCTAATCTCGTCAACACCGACCCTGCAGAGAGCAATCGACCCAGATCCATTGCGCACACTGCATCATTCTCCATTGAATGCTGACTAATCCACCCTTCCGGGCCCGCACAATCACCGGACACAATGGGACAATGAAGCATGGCCAATCCCGCAAACGCTACACATCTTTGTACTGAGAGCGGTAACCGGAGCAGCCGGAGCAAACCCACGCGCGGGCAGAATGTTCAAACTGCACAGACGGTGACGCGAGGGTCGATTGGAACCTGTGTCCCAAGCGCTTTGAGTCAGCCAGTGTGAACCAATCAGCCGCGAGCGCTAAGCGCGGCGCCACCCGGCTCCATAGCTCAGCGGTTAGAGCACTGGTCTTGTAAACCAGGGGTCGTGAGTTCAAATCTCACGGGGGCCTCGTCAACCGTGCTGCCCGACCCGACCAAAGCCGACTCTGTTTCAACGCTCGGGATGAGACTGAGGAGCACTTTGTTGGAATCGCTCCACGCCAGTTTGTGGTCCAAGCGGCTCCTTTGGCAGCACGAGCGTTCACCCTCCAACCACCGGATGAACGAGTCGAGCTCAGAAAAAACCCTGTTGGTCTGACAGCTTGCTGCTGTTTTTGTCAATCAAGAGCTTGGGAATTGATGTCTGAAACACCAAGGTCATTGCCCTGAAGTGACAGACACCTGTCTCCTCTCAAACCTGTTGAGCTTTTCCTGCAACTTCTGTTTTTGTCACTTACAGCGTTGAGTTGAAATCCACAAACTTCTTTTTTCTGCAGGCAAAGAACGGGGCTGTGTGTGTTGACGGATTTAACTTTGAGATCGCTGACCCCAGTCACTCCAAGCGAGCGAATGACAATTCCCAATTATGTCTGGACAGAAATCACAGAAGCATAGGATCTCTCCAGTTTGGAAACAGGCCATTCCGCCCGACGAGTCGCTCAGTGGTTCTCACTGCTGCCTGACAGCGCTACTAGGGACCCAGGCTCGATTCCAACTGTCGGGAGTCGATTCCGTGTCGAGTTTGCACATTCTCCCAGAGTCTGCGTGGGTTTGCTCGGGTTTCCTCCCACAGTCCAAAGACGGGCAGGTCGAGTGAATTGGCCATTCTAAATTGTCATCGATGCATTATTCAGTGAGAAACGGGTCTGGGCGGGTTACTCTTCAGAGGATCGATGTGGACTTGTTGGGCTGAAGGGCCTGTTTCCACACTGTAGCCAATCTAATTTATTCTAATCTCGTCAACACCGACCCTGCAGAGAGCAATCGACCCAGATCCATTGCGCACACTGCATCATTCTCCATTGAATGCTGACTAATCCACCCTTCCGGGCCCGCACAATCACCGGACACAATGGGACAATGAAGCATGGCCAATCCCGCAAACGCTACACATCTTTGTACTGAGAGCGGTAACCGGAGCAGCCGGAGCAAACCCACGCGCGGGCAGAATGTTCAAACTGCACAGACGGTGACGCGAGGGTCGATTGGAACCTGTGTCCCAAGCGCTTTGAGTCAGCCAGTGTGAACCAATCAGCCGCGAGCGCTGAGCGCGGCGCCACCCGGCTCCATAGCTCAGCGGTTAGAGCACTGGTCTTGTAAACCAGGGGTCGTGAGTTCAAATCTCACTGGGGCCTCGTCAACCGTGCTGCCCGACCCGACCAAAGCCGACTCTGTTTCAACGCTCGGGATGAGACTGAGGAGCACTTTGTTGGAATCGCTCCACGCCAGTTTGTGGTCCAAGCGGCTCCTTTGGCAGCACGAGCGTTCACCCTCCAACCACCGGATGAACGAGTCGAGCTCAGAAAAAACCCTGTTGGTCTGACAGCTTGCTGCTGTTTTTGTCAATCAAGAGCTTGGGAATTGATGTCTGAAACACCAAGGTCATTGCCCTGAAGTGACAGACACCTGTCTCCTCTCAAACCTGTTGAGCTTTTCCTGCAACTTCTGTTTTTGTCACTTACAGCGTTGAGTTGAAATCCACAAACTTCTTTTTTCTGCAGGCAAAGAACGGGGCTGTGTGTGTTGACGGATTTAACTTTGAGATCGCTGACCCCAGTCACTCCAAGCGAGCGAATGACAATTCCCAATTATGTCTGGACAGAAATCACAGAAGCATAGGATCTCTCCAGTTTGGAAACAGGCCATTCCGCCCGACGAGTCGCTCAGTGGTTCTCACTGCTGCCTGACAGCGCTACTAGGGACCCAGGCTCGATTCCAACTGTCGGGAGTCGATTCCGTGTCGAGTTTGCACATTCTCCCAGAGTCTGCGTGGGTTTGCTCGGGTTTCCTCCCACAGTCCAAAGACGGGCAGGTCGAGTGAATTGGCCATTCTAAATTGTCATCGATGCATTATTCAGTGAGAAACGGGTCTGGGCGGGTTACTCTTCAGAGGATCGATGTGGACTTGTTGGGCTGAAGGGCCTGTTTCCACACTGTAGCCAATCTAATTTATTCTAATCTCGTCAACACCGACCCTGCAGAGAGCAATCGACCCAGATCCATTGCGCACACTGCATCATTCTCCATTGAATGCTGACTAATCCACCCTTCCGGGCCCGCACAATCACCGGACACAATGGGACAATGAAGCATGGCCAATCCCGCAAACGCTACACATCTTTGTACTGAGAGCGGTAACCGGAGCAGCCGGAGCAAACCCACGCGCGGGCAGAATGTTCAAACTGCACAGACGGTGACGCGAGGGTCGATTGGAACCTGTGTCCCAAGCGCTTTGAGTCAGCCAGTGTGAACCAATCAGCCGCGAGCTGCTGAGCGCAGCGGCACCCGGCTCCATAGCTCAGCGGTTAGAGCACTGGTCTTGTAAACCAGGGGTCGTGAGTTCAAATCTCACTGGGGCCTCGTCATCCGTGCTGCCCGGCCCGGCCAGAGCCGACTCTGTTTCAACGCTCGGGATGAGACTGAGGAGCACTTTGTTGGAATCGCTCCACGCCAGTTTGTGGTCCAAGCGGCTCCTTTGGCAGCACGAGCATTCACCCTCCAACCACCGGATGAACGAGTCGAGCTCAGAAAAAACCCTGTTGGTCTGACCGCTTGCTGCTGTTTTTGTCAATCAAGAGCTTGGGAATTGATTTCTGAAACACCAAGGTCATTACCCTGAAGTGACAGACACCTGTCTCCTCTCAAACCTGTTGAGCTTTTCCTGCAACTTCTGTTTTTGTCACTTACAGCGTTGAGTTGAAATCCACAAACTTCTTTTTTCTGCAGGCAAAGAACGGGGCTGTGTGTGTTGACGGATTTAACTTTGAGATCGCTGACCCCAGTCACTCCAAGCGAGCGAATGACAATTCCCAATTATGTCTGGACAGAAATCACAGAAGCATAGGATCTCTCCAGTTTGGAAACAGGCCATTCCGCCCGACGAGTCGCTCAGTGGTTCTCACTGCTGCCTAACAGCGCTACTAGGGACCCAGGCTCGATTCCAACTGTCGGGAGTCGATTCCGTGTCGAGTTTGCACATTCTCCCAGAGTCTGCGTGGGTTTGCTCCGGTTTCCTCCCACAGTCCAAAGACGGGCAGGTCGAGTGAATTGGCCATTCTAAATTGTCATCGATGCATTATTCAGTGAGAAACGGGTCTGGGCGGGTTACTCTTCAGAGGATCGATGTGGACTTGTTGGGCTGAAGGGCCTGTTTCCACACTGTAGCCAATCTAATTTATTCTAATCTCGTCAACACCGACCCTGCAGAGAGCAATCGACCCAGATCCATTGCGCACACTGCATCATTCTCCATTGAATGCTGACTAATCCACCCTTCCGGGCCCGCACAATCACCGGACACAATGGGACAATGAAGCATGGCCAATCCCGCAAACGCTACACATCTTTGTACTGAGAGCGGTAACCGGAGCAGCCGGAGCAAACCCACGCGCGGGCAGAATGTTCAAACTGCACAGACGGTGACGCGAGGGTCGATTGGAACCTGTGTCCCAAGCGCTTTGAGTCAGCCAGTGTGAACCAATCAGCCGCGAGCGCTGAGCGCGGCGCCACCCGGCTCCATAGCTCAGCGGTTAGAGCACTGGTCTTGTAAACCAGGGGTCGTGAGTTCAAATCTCACTGGGGCCTCGTCAACCGTGCTGCCCGACCCGACCAAAGCCGACTCTGTTTCAACGCTCGGGATGAGACTGAGGAGCACTTTGTTGGAATCGCTCCACGCCAGTTTGTGGTCCAAGCGGCTCCTTTGGCAGCACGAGCGTTCACCCTCCAACCACCGGATGAACGAGTCGAGCTCAGAAAAAACCCTGTTGGTCTGACAGCTTGCTGCTGTTTTTGTCAATCAAGAGCTTGGGAATTGATGTCTGAAACACCAAGGTCATTGCCCTGAAGTGACAGACACCTGTCTCCTCTCAAACCTGTTGAGCTTTTCCTGCAACTTCTGTTTTTGTCACTTACAGCGTTGAGTTGAAATCCACAAACTTCTTTTTTCTGCAGGCAAAGAACGGGGCTGTGTGTGTTGACGGATTTAACTTTGAGATCGCTGACCCCAGTCACTCCAAGCGAGCGAATGACAATTCCCAATTATGTCTGGACAGAAATCACAGAAGCATAGGATCTCTCCAGTTTGGAAACAGGCCATTCCGCCCGACGAGTCGCTCAGTGGTTCTCACTGCTGCCTGACAGCGCTACTAGGGACCCAGGCTCGATTCCAACTGTCGGGAGTCGATTCCGTGTCGAGTTTGCACATTCTCCCAGAGTCTGCGTGGGTTTGCTCGGGTTTCCTCCCACAGTCCAAAGACGGGCAGGTCGAGTGAATTGGCCATTCTAAATTGTCATCGATGCATTATTCAGTGAGAAACGGGTCTGGGCGGGTTACTCTTCAGAGGATCGATGTGGACTTGTTGGGCTGAAGGGCCTGTTTCCACACTGTAGCCAATCTAATTTATTCTAATCTCGTCAACACCGACCCTGCAGAGAGCAATCGACCCAGATCCATTGCGCACACTGCATCATTCTCCATTGAATGCTGACTAATCCACCCTTCCGGGCCCGCACAATCACCGGACACAATGGGACAATGAAGCATGGCCAATCCCGCAAACGCTACACATCTTTGTACTGAGAGCGGTAACCGGAGCAGCCGGAGCAAACCCACGCGCGGGCAGAATGTTCAAACTGCACAGACGGTGACGCGAGGGTCGATTGGAACCTGTGTCCCAAGCGCTTTGAGTCAGCCAGTGTGAACCAATCAGCCGCGAGCGCTGAGCGCGGCGCCACCCGGCTCCATAGCTCAGCGGTTAGAGCACTGGTCTTGTAAACCAGGGGTCGTGAGTTCAAATCTCACTGGGGCCTCGTCAACCGTGCTGCCCGACCCGACCAAAGCCGACTCTGTTTCAACGCTCGGGAATCGCTCCACGCCAGTTTGTGGTCCAAGCGGCTCCTTTGGCAGCACGAGCGTTCACCCTCCAACCACCGGATGAACGAGTCGAGCTCAGAAAAAACCCTGTTGGTCTGACAGCTTGCTGCTGTTTTTGTCAATCAAGAGCTTGGGAATTGATGTCTGAAACACCAAGGTCATTGCCCTGAAGTGACAGACACCTGTCTCCTCTCAAACCTGTTGAGCTTTTCCTGCAACTTCTGTTTTTGTCACTTACAGCGTTGAGTTGAAATCCACAAACTTCTTTTTTCTGCAGGCAAAGAACGGGGCTGTGTGTGTTGACGGATTTAACTTTGAGATCGCTGACCCCAGTCACTCCAAGCGAGCGAATGACAATTCCCAATTATGTCTGGACAGAAATCACAGAAGCATAGGATCTCTCCAGTTTGGAAACAGGCCATTCCGCCCGACGAGTCGCTCAGTGGTTCTCACTGCTGCCTGACATCGCTACTACGGACCCAGGCTCGATTCCAACTGTCGGGAGTCGATTCCGTGTCGAGTTTGCACATTCTCCCAGAGTCTGCGTGGGTTTGCTCGGGTTTCCTCCCACAGTCCAAAGACGGGCAGGTCGAGTGAATTGGCCATTCTAAATTGTCATCGATGCATTATTCAGTGAGAAACGGGTCTGGGCGGGTTACTCTTCAGAGGATCGATGTGGACTTGTTGGGCTGAAGGGCCTGTTTCCACACTGTAGCCAATCTAATTTATTCTAATCTCGTCAACACCGACCCTGCAGAGAGCAATCGACCCAGATCCATTGCGCACACTGCATCATTCTCCATTGAATGCTGACTAATCCACCCTTCCGGGCCCGCACAATCACCGGACACAATGGGACAATGAAGCATGGCCAATCCCGCAAACGCTACACATCTTTGTACTGAGAGCGGTAACCGGAGCAGCCGGAGCAAACCCACGCGCGGGCAGAATGTTCAAACTGCACAGACGGTGACGCGAGGGTCGATTGGAACCTGTGTCCCAAGCGCTTTGAGTCAGCCAGTGTGAACCAATCAGCCGCGAGCGCTGAGCGCGGCGCCACCCGGCTCCATAGCTCAGCGGTTAGAGCACTGGTCTTGTAAACCAGGGGTCGTGAGTTCAAATCTCACTGGGGCCTCGTCAACCGTGCTGCCCGACCCGACCAAAGCCGACTCTGTTTCAACGCTCGGGATGAGACTGAGGAGCACTTTGTTGGAATCGCTCCACGCCAGTTTGTGGTCCAAGCGGCTCCTTTGGCAGCACGAGCGTTCACCCTCCAACCACCGGATGAACGAGTCGAGCTCAGAAAAAACCCTGTTGGTCTGACAGCTTGCTGCTGTTTTTGTCAATCAAGAGCTTGGGAATTGATGTCTGAAACACCAAGGTCATTGCCCTGAAGTGACAGACACCTGTCTCCTCTCAAACCTGTTGAGCTTTTCCTGCAACTTCTGTTTTTGTCACTTACAGCGTTGAGTTGAAATCCACAAACTTCTTTTTTCTGCAGGCAAAGAACGGGGCTGTGTGTGTTGACGGATTTAACTTTGAGATCGCTGACCCCAGTCACTCCAAGCGAGCGAATGACAATTCCCAATTATGTCTGGACAGAAATCACAGAAGCATAGGATCTCTCCAGTTTGGAAACAGGCCATTCCGCCCGACGAGTCGCTCAGTGGTTCTCACTGCTGCCTGACAGCGCTACTAGGGACCCAGGCTCGATTCCAACTGTCGGGAGTCGATTCCGTGTCGAGTTTGCACATTCTCCCAGAGTCTGCGTGGGTTTGCTCGGGTTTCCTCCCACAGTCCAAAGACGGGCAGGTCGAGTGAATTGGCCATTCTAAATTGTCATCGATGCATTATTCAGTGAGAAACGGGTCTGGGCGGGTTACTCTTCAGAGGATCGATGTGGACTTGTTGGGCTGAAGGGCCTGTTTCCACACTGTAGCCAATCTAATTTATTCTAATCTCGTCAACACCGACCCTGCAGAGAGCAATCGACCCAGATCCATTGCGCACACTGCATCATTCTCCATTGAATGCTGACTAATCCACCCTTCCGGGCCCGCACAATCACCGGACACAATGGGACAATGAAGCATGGCCAATCCCGCAAACGCTACACATCTTTGTACTGAGAGCGGTAACCGGAGCAGCCGGAGCAAACCCACGCGCGGGCAGAATGTTCAAACTGCACAGACGGTGACGCGAGGGTCGATTGGAACCTGTGTCCCAAGCGCTTTGAGTCAGCCAGTGTGAACCAATCAGCCGCGAGCGCTGAACGCAGCGCCACCCGGCTCCATAGCTCAGCGGTTAGAGCACTGGTCTTGTAAACCAGGGGTCGTGAGTTCAAATCTCACTGGGGCCTCGTCATCCGTGCTGCCCGGCCCGGCCAGAGCCGACTCTGTTTCAACGCTCGGGATGAGACTGAGGAGCACTTTGTTGGAATCGCTCCACGCCAGTTTGTGGTCCAAGCGGCTCCTTTGGCAGCACGAGCGTTCACCCTCCAACCACCGGATGAACGAGTCGAGCTCAGAAAAAACCCTGTTGGTCTGACCGCTTGCTGCTGTTTTTGTCAATCAAGAGCTTGGGAATTGATGTCTGAAACACCAAGGTCATTGCCCTGAAGTGACAGACACCTGTCTCCTCTCAAACCTGTTGAGCTTTTCCTGCAACTTCTGTTTTTGTCACTTACAGCGTTGAGTTGAAATCCACAAACTTCTTTTTTCTGCAGGCAAAGAACGGGGCTGTGTGTGTTGACGGATTTAACTTTGAGATCGCTGACCCCAGTCACTCCAAGCGAGCGAATGACAATTCCCAATTATGTCTGGACAGAAATCACAGAAGCATAGGATCTCTCCAGTTTGGAAACAGGCCATTCCGCCCGACGAGTCGCTCAGTGGTTCTCACTGCTGCCTGACAGCGCTACTAGGGACCCAGGCTCGATTCCAACTGTCGGGAGTCGATTCCGTGTCGAGTTTGCACATTCTCCCAGAGTCTGCGTGGGTTTGCTCCGGTTTCCTCCCACAGTCCAAAGACGGGCAGGTCGAGTGAATTGGCCATTCTAAATTGTCATCGATGCATTATTCAGTGAGAAACGGGTCTGGGCGGGTTACTCTTCAGAGGATCGATGTGGACTTGTTGGGCTGAAGGGCCTGTTTCCACACTGTAGCCAATCTAATTTATTCTAATCTCGTCAACACCGACCCTGCAGAGAGCAATCGACCCAGATCCATTGCGCACACTGCATCATTCTCCATTGAATGCTGACTAATCCACCCTTCCGGGCCCGCACAATCACCGGACACAATGGGACAATGAAGCATGGCCAATCCCGCAAACGCTACACATCTTTGTACTGAGAGCGGTAACCGGAGCAGCCGGAGCAAACCCACGCGCGGGCAGAATGTTCAAACTGCACAGACGGTGACGCGAGGGTCGATTGGAACCTGTGTCCCAAGCGCTTTGAGTCAGCCAGTGTGAACCAATCAGCCGCGAGCGCTGAACGCAGCGCCACCCGGCTCCATAGCTCAGCGGTTAGAGCACTGGTCTTGTAAACCAGGGGTCGTGAGTTCAAATCTCACTGGGGCCTCGTCATCCGTGCTGCCCGGCCCGGCCAGAGCCGACTCTGTTTCAACGCTCGGGATGAGACTGAGGAGCACTTTGTTGGAATCGCTCCACGCCAGTTTGTGGTCCAAGCGGCTCCTTTGGCAGCACGAGCGTTCACCCTCCAACCACCGGATGAACGAGTCGAGCTCAGAAAAAACCCTGTTGGTCTGACCGCTTGCTGCTGTTTTTGTCAATCAAGAGCTTGGGAATTGATGTCTGAAACACCAAGGTCATTGCCCTGAAGTGACAGACACCTGTCTCCTCTCAAACCTGTTGAGCTTTTCCTGCAACTTCTGTTTTTGTCACTTACAGCGTTGAGTTGAAATCCACAAACTTCTTTTTTCTGCAGGCAAAGAACGGGGCTGTGTGTGTTGACGGATTTAACTTTGAGATCGCTGACCCCAGTCACTCCAAGCGAGCGAATGACAATTCCCAATTATGTCTGGACAGAAATCACAGAAGCATAGGATCTCTCCAGTTTGGAAACAGGCCATTCCGCCCGACGAGTCGCTCAGTGGTTCTCACTGCTGCCTGACAGCGCTACTAGGGACCCAGGCTCGATTCCAACTGTCGGGAGTCGATTCCGTGTCGAGTTTGCACATTCTCCCAGAGTCTGCGTGGGTTTGCTCCGGTTTCCTCCCACAGTCCAAAGACGGGCAGGTCGAGTGAATTGGCCATTCTAAATTGTCATCGATGCATTATTCAGTGAGAAACGGGTCTGGGCGGGTTACTCTTCAGAGGATCGATGTGGACTTGTTGGGCTGAAGGGCCTGTTTCCACACTGTAGCCAATCTAATTTATTCTAATCTCGTCAACACCGACCCTGCAGAGAGCAATCGACCCAGATCCATTGCGCACACTGCATCATTCTCCATTGAATGCTGACTAATCCACCCTTCCGGGCCCGCACAATCACCGGACACAATGGGACAATGAAGCATGGCCAATCCCGCAAACGCTACACATCTTTGTACTGAGAGCGGTAACCGGAGCAGCCGGAGCAAACCCACGCGCGGGCAGAATGTTCAAACTGCACAGACGGTGACGCGAGGGTCGATTGGAACCTGTGTCCCAAGCGCTTTGAGTCAGCCAGTGTGAACCAATCAGCCGCGAGCGCTAGGCGCGGCGCCACCCGGCTCCATAGCTCAGCGGTTAGAGCACTGGTCTTGTAAACCAGGGGTCGTGAGTTCAAATCTCACGGGGGCCTCGTCAACCGTGCTGCCCGACCCGACCAAAGCCGACTCTGTTTCAACGCTCGGGATGAGACTGAGGAGCACTTTGTTGGAATCGCTCCACGCCAGTTTGTGGTCCAAGCGGCTCCTTTGGCAGCACGAGCGTTCACCCTCCAACCACCGGATGAACGAGTCGAGCTCAGAAAAAACCCTGTTGGTCTGACAGCTTGCTGCTGTTTTTGTCAATCAAGAGCTTGGGAATTGATGTCTGAAACACCAAGGTCATTGCCCTGAAGTGACAGACACCTGTCTCCTCTCAAACCTGTTGAGCTTTTCCTGCAACTTCTGTTTTTGTCACTTACAGCGTTGAGTTGAAATCCACAAACTTCTTTTTTCTGCAGGCAAAGAACGGGGCTGTGTGTGTTGACGGATTTAACTTTGAGATCGCTGACCCCAGTCACTCCAAGCGAGCGAATGACAATTCCCAATTATGTCTGGACAGAAATCACAGAAGCATAGGATCTCTCCAGTTTGGAAACAGGCCATTCCGCCCGACGAGTCGCTCAGTGGTTCTCACTGCTGCCTGACAGCGCTACTAGGGACCCAGGCTCGATTCCAACTGTCGGGAGTCGATTCCGTGTCGAGTTTGCACATTCTCCCAGAGTCTGCGTGGGTTTGCTCGGGTTTCCTCCCACAGTCCAAAGACGGGCAGGTCGAGTGAATTGGCCATTCTAAATTGTCATCGATGCATTATTCAGTGAGAAACGGGTCTGGGCGGGTTACTCTTCAGAGGATCGATGTGGACTTGTTGGGCTGAAGGGCCTGTTTCCACACTGTAGCCAATCTAATTTATTCTAATCTCGTCAACACCGACCCTGCAGAGAGCAATCGACCCAGATCCATTGCGCACACTGCATCATTCTCCATTGAATGCTGACTAATCCACCCTTCCGGGCCCGCACAATCACCGGACACAATGGGACAATGAAGCATGGCCAATCCCGCAAACGCTACACATCTTTGTACTGAGAGCGGTAACCGGAGCAGCCGGAGCAAACCCACGCGCGGGCAGAATGTTCAAACTGCACAGACGGTGACGCGAGGGTCGATTGGAACCTGTGTCCCAAGCGCTTTGAGTCAGCCAGTGTGAACCAATCAGCCGCGAGCGCTGAACGCAGCGCCACCCGGCTCCATAGCTCAGCGGTTAGAGCACTGGTCTTGTAAACCAGGGGTCGTGAGTTCAAATCTCACTGGGGCCTCGTCATCCGTGCTGCCCGGCCCGGCCAGAGCCGACTCTGTTTCAACGCTCGGGATGAGACTGAGGAGCACTTTGTTGGAATCGCTCCACGCCAGTTTGTGGTCCAAGCGGCTCCTTTGGCAGCACGAGCGTTCACCCTCCAACCACCGGATGAACGAGTCGAGCTCAGAAAAAACCCTGTTGGTCTGACCGCTTGCTGCTGTTTTTGTCAATCAAGAGCTTGGGAATTGATGTCTGAAACACCAAGGTCATTGCCCTGAAGTGACAGACACCTGTCTCCTCTCAAACCTGTTGAGCTTTTCCTGCAACTTCTGTTTTTGTCACTTACAGCGTTGAGTTGAAATCCACAAACTTCTTTTTTCTGCAGGCAAAGAACGGGGCTGTGTGTGTTGACGGATTTAACTTTGAGATCGCTGACCCCAGTCACTCCAAGCGAGCGAATGACAATTCCCAATTATGTCTGGACAGAAATCACAGAAGCATAGGATCTCTCCAGTTTGGAAACAGGCCATTCCGCCCGACGAGTCGCTCAGTGGTTCTCATTGCTGCCTGACAGCGCTACTAGGGACCCAGGCTCGATTCCAACTGTCGGGAGTCGATTCCGTGTCGAGTTTGCACATTCTCCCAGAGTCTGCGTGGGTTTGCTCCGGTTTCCTCCCACAGTCCAAAGACGGGCAGGTCGAGTGAATTGGCCATTCTAAATTGTCATCGATGCATTATTCAGTGAGAAACGGGTCTGGGCGGGTTACTCTTCAGAGGATCGATGTGGACTTGTTGGGCTGAAGGGCCTGTTTCCACACTGTAGCCAATCTAATTTATTCTAATCTCGTCAACACCGACCCTGCAGAGAGCAATCGACCCAGATCCATTGCGCACACTGCATCATTCTCCATTGAATGCTGACTAATCCACCCTTCCGGGCCCGCACAATCACCGGACACAATGGGACAATGAAGCATGGCCAATCCCGCAAACGCTACACATCTTTGTACTGAGAGCGGTAACCGGAGCAGCCGGAGCAAACCCACGCGCGGGCAGAATGTTCAAACTGCACAGACGGTGACGCGAGGGTCGATTGGAACCTGTGTCCCAAGCGCTTTGAGTCAGCCAGTGTGAACCAATCAGCCGCGAGCGCTAAGCGCGGCGCCACCCGGCTCCATAGCTCAGCGGTTAGAGCACTGGTCTTGTAAACCAGGGGTCGTGAGTTCAAATCTCACGGGGGCCTCGTCAACCGTGCTGCCCGACCCGACCAAAGCCGACTCTGTTTCAACGCTCGGGATGAGACTGAGGAGCACTTTGTTGGAATCGCTCCACGCCAGTTTGTGGTCCAAGCGGCTCCTTTGGCAGCACGAGCGTTCACCCTCCAACCACCGGATGAACGAGTCGAGCTCAGAAAAAACCCTGTTGGTCTGACAGCTTGCTGCTGTTTTTGTCAATCAAGAGCTTGGGAATTGATGTCTGAAACACCAAGGTCATTGCCCTGAAGTGACAGACACCTGTCTCCTCTCAAACCTGTTGAGCTTTTCCTGCAACTTCTGTTTTTGTCACTTACAGCGTTGAGTTGAAATCCACAAACTTCTTTTTTCTGCAGGCAAAGAACGGGGCTGTGTGTGTTGACGGATTTAACTTTGAGATCGCTGACCCCAGTCACTCCAAGCGAGCGAATGACAATTCCCAATTATGTCTGGACAGAAATCACAGAAGCATAGGATCTCTCCAGTTTGGAAACAGGCCATTCCGCCCGACGAGTCGCTCAGTGGTTCTCACTGCTGCCTGACAGCGCTACTAGGGACCCAGGCTCGATTCCAACTGTCGGGAGTCGATTCCGTGTCGAGTTTGCACATTCTCCCAGAGTCTGCGTGGGTTTGCTCGGGTTTCCTCCCACAGTCCAAAGACGGGCAGGTCGAGTGAATTGGCCATTCTAAATTGTCATCGATGCATTATTCAGTGAGAAACGGGTCTGGGCGGGTTACTCTTCAGAGGATCGATGTGGACTTGTTGGGCTGAAGGGCCTGTTTCCACACTGTAGCCAATCTAATTTATTCTAATCTCGTCAACACCGACCCTGCAGAGAGCAATCGACCCAGATCCATTGCGCACACTGCATCATTCTCCATTGAATGCTGACTAATCCACCCTTCCGGGCCCGCACAATCACCGGACACAATGGGACAATGAAGCATGGCCAATCCCGCAAACGCTACACATCTTTGTACTGAGAGCGGTAACCGGAGCAGCCGGAGCAAACCCACGCGCGGGCAGAATGTTCAAACTGCACAGACGGTGACGCGAGGGTCGATTGGAACCTGTGTCCCAAGCGCTTTGAGTCAGCCAGTGTGAACCAATCAGCCGCGAGCGCTGAGCGCGGCGCCACCCGGCTCCATAGCTCAGCGGTTAGAGCACTGGTCTTGTAAACCAGGGGTCGTGAGTTCAAATCTCACTGGGGCCTCGTCAACCGTGCTGCCCGACCCGACCAAAGCCGACTCTGTTTCAACGCTCGGGATGAGACTGAGGAGCACTTTGTTGGAATCGCTCCACGCCAGTTTGTGGTCCAAGCGGCTCCTTTGGCAGCACGAGCGTTCACCCTCCAACCACCGGATGAACGAGTCGAGCTCAGAAAAAACCCTGTTGGTCTGACAGCTTGCTGCTGTTTTTGTCAATCAAGAGCTTGGGAATTGATGTCTGAAACACCAAGGTCATTGCCCTGAAGTGACAGACACCTGTCTCCTCTCAAACCTGTTGAGCTTTTCCTGCAACTTCTGTTTTTGTCACTTACAGCGTTGAGTTGAAATCCACAAACTTCTTTTTTCTGCAGGCAAAGAACGGGGCTGTGTGTGTTGACGGATTTAACTTTGAGATCGCTGACCCCAGTCACTCCAAGCGAGCGAATGACAATTCCCAATTATGTCTGGACAGAAATCACAGAAGCATAGGATCTCTCCAGTTTGGAAACAGGCCATTCCGCCCGACGAGTCGCTCAGTGGTTCTCACTGCTGCCTGACAGCGCTACTAGGGACCCAGGCTCGATTCCAACTGTCGGGAGTCGATTCCGTGTCGAGTTTGCACATTCTCCCAGAGTCTGCGTGGGTTTGCTCGGGTTTCCTCCCACAGTCCAAAGACGGGCAGGTCGAGTGAATTGGCCATTCTAAATTGTCATCGATGCATTATTCAGTGAGAAACGGGTCTGGGCGGGTTACTCTTCAGAGGATCGATGTGGACTTGTTGGGCTGAAGGGCCTGTTTCCACACTGTAGCCAATCTAATTTATTCTAATCTCGTCAACACCGACCCTGCAGAGAGCAATCGACCCAGATCCATTGCGCACACTGCATCATTCTCCATTGAATGCTGACTAATCCACCCTTCCGGGCCCGCACAATCACCGGACACAATGGGACAATGAAGCATGGCCAATCCCGCAAACGCTACACATCTTTGTACTGAGAGCGGTAACCGGAGCAGCCGGAGCAAACCCACGCGCGGGCAGAATGTTCAAACTGCACAGACGGTGACGCGAGGGTCGATTGGAACCTGTGTCCCAAGCGCTTTGAGTCAGCCAGTGTGAACCAATCAGCCGCGAGCTGCTGAGCGCAGCGGCACCCGGCTCCATAGCTCAGCGGTTAGAGCACTGGTCTTGTAAACCAGGGGTCGTGAGTTCAAATCTCACTGGGGCCTCGTCATCCGTGCTGCCCGGCCCGGCCAGAGCCGACTCTGTTTCAACGCTCGGGATGAGACTGAGGAGCACTTTGTTGGAATCGCTCCACGCCAGTTTGTGGTCCAAGCGGCTCCTTTGGCAGCACGAGCATTCACCCTCCAACCACCGGATGAACGAGTCGAGCTCAGAAAAAACCCTGTTGGTCTGACCGCTTGCTGCTGTTTTTGTCAATCAAGAGCTTGGGAATTGATGTCTGAAACACCAAGGTCATTACCCTGAAGTGACAGACACCTGTCTCCTCTCAAACCTGTTGAGCTTTTCCTGCAACTTCTGTTTTTGTCACTTACAGCGTTGAGTTGAAATCCACAAACTTCTTTTTTCTGCAGGCAAAGAACGGGGCTGTGTGTGTTGACGGATTTAACTTTGAGATCGCTGACCCCAGTCACTCCAAGCGAGCGAATGACAATTCCCAATTATGTCTGGACAGAAATCACAGAAGCATAGGATCTCTCCAGTTTGGAAACAGGCCATTCCGCCCGACGAGTCGCTCAGTGGTTCTCACTGCTGCCTAACAGCGCTACTAGGGACCCAGGCTCGATTCCAACTGTCGGGAGTCGATTCCGTGTCGAGTTTGCACATTCTCCCAGAGTCTGCGTGGGTTTGCTCCGGTTTCCTCCCACAGTCCAAAGACGGGCAGGTCGAGTGAATTGGCCATTCTAAATTGTCATCGATGCATTATTCAGTGAGAAACGGGTCTGGGCGGGTTACTCTTCAGAGGATCGATGTGGACTTGTTGGGCTGAAGGGCCTGTTTCCACACTGTAGCCAATCTAATTTATTCTAATCTCGTCAACACCGACCCTGCAGAGAGCAATCGACCCAGATCCATTGCGCACACTGCATCATTCTCCATTGAATGCTGACTAATCCACCCTTCCGGGCCCGCACAATCACCGGACACAATGGGACAATGAAGCATGGCCAATCCCGCAAACGCTACACATCTTTGTACTGAGAGCGGTAACCGGAGCAGCCGGAGCAAACCCACGCGCGGGCAGAATGTTCAAACTGCACAGACGGTGACGCGAGGGTCGATTGGAACCTGTGTCCCAAGCGCTTTGAGTCAGCCAGTGTGAACCAATCAGCCGCGAGCGCTGAGCGCGGCGCCACCCGGCTCCATAGCTCAGCGGTTAGAGCACTGGTCTTGTAAACCAGGGGTCGTGAGTTCAAATCTCACTGGGGCCTCGTCAACCGTGCTGCCCGACCCGACCAAAGCCGACTCTGTTTCAACGCTCGGGATGAGACTGAGGAGCACTTTGTTGGAATCGCTCCACGCCAGTTTGTGGTCCAAGCGGCTCCTTTGGCAGCACGAGCGTTCACCCTCCAACCACCGGATGAACGAGTCGAGCTCAGAAAAAACCCTGTTGGTCTGACAGCTTGCTGCTGTTTTTGTCAATCAAGAGCTTGGGAATTGATGTCTGAAACACCAAGGTCATTGCCCTGAAGTGACAGACACCTGTCTCCTCTCAAACCTGTTGAGCTTTTCCTGCAACTTCTGTTTTTGTCACTTACAGCGTTGAGTTGAAATCCACAAACTTCTTTTTTCTGCAGGCAAAGAACGGGGCTGTGTGTGTTGACGGATTTAACTTTGAGATCGCTGACCCCAGTCACTCCAAGCGAGCGAATGACAATTCCCAATTATGTCTGGACAGAAATCACAGAAGCATAGGATCTCTCCAGTTTGGAAACAGGCCATTCCGCCCGACGAGTCGCTCAGTGGTTCTCACTGCTGCCTGACAGCGCTACTAGGGACCCAGGCTCGATTCCAACTGTCGGGAGTCGATTCCGTGTCGAGTTTGCACATTCTCCCAGAGTCTGCGTGGGTTTGCTCGGGTTTCCTCCCACAGTCCAAAGACGGGCAGGTCGAGTGAATTGGCCATTCTAAATTGTCATCGATGCATTATTCAGTGAGAAACGGGTCTGGGCGGGTTACTCTTCAGAGGATCGATGTGGACTTGTTGGGCTGAAGGGCCTGTTTCCACACTGTAGCCAATCTAATTTATTCTAATCTCGTCAACACCGACCCTGCAGAGAGCAATCGACCCAGATCCATTGCGCACACTGCATCATTCTCCATTGAATGCTGACTAATCCACCCTTCCGGGCCCGCACAATCACCGGACACAATGGGACAATGAAGCATGGCCAATCCCGCAAACGCTACACATCTTTGTACTGAGAGCGGTAACCGGAGCAGCCGGAGCAAACCCACGCGCGGGCAGAATGTTCAAACTGCACAGACGGTGACGCGAGGGTCGATTGGAACCTGTGTCCCAAGCGCTTTGAGTCAGCCAGTGTGAACCAATCAGCCGCGAGCGCTGAGCGCGGCGCCACCCGGCTCCATAGCTCAGCGGTTAGAGCACTGGTCTTGTAAACCAGGGGTCGTGAGTTCAAATCTCACTGGGGCCTCGTCAACCGTGCTGCCCGACCCGACCAAAGCCGACTCTGTTTCAACGCTCGGGAATCGCTCCACGCCAGTTTGTGGTCCAAGCGGCTCCTTTGGCAGCACGAGCGTTCACCCTCCAACCACCGGATGAACGAGTCGAGCTCAGAAAAAACCCTGTTGGTCTGACAGCTTGCTGCTGTTTTTGTCAATCAAGAGCTTGGGAATTGATGTCTGAAACACCAAGGTCATTGCCCTGAAGTGACAGACACCTGTCTCCTCTCAAACCTGTTGAGCTTTTCCTGCAACTTCTGTTTTTGTCACTTACAGCGTTGAGTTGAAATCCACAAACTTCTTTTTTCTGCAGGCAAAGAACGGGGCTGTGTGTGTTGACGGATTTAACTTTGAGATCGCTGACCCCAGTCACTCCAAGCGAGCGAATGACAATTCCCAATTATGTCTGGACAGAAATCACAGAAGCATAGGATCTCTCCAGTTTGGAAACAGGCCATTCCGCCCGACGAGTCGCTCAGTGGTTCTCACTGCTGCCTGACAGCGCTACTAGGGACCCAGGCTCGATTCCAACTGTCGGGAGTCGATTCCGTGTCGAGTTTGCACATTCTCCCAGAGTCTGCGTGGGTTTGCTCGGGTTTCCTCCCACAGTCCAAAGACGGGCAGGTCGAGTGAATTGGCCATTCTAAATTGTCATCGATGCATTATTCAGTGAGAAACGGGTCTGGGCGGGTTACTCTTCAGAGGATCGATGTGGACTTGTTGGGCTGAAGGGCCTGTTTCCACACTGTAGCCAATCTAATTTATTCTAATCTCGTCAACACCGACCCTGCAGAGAGCAATCGACCCAGATCCATTGCGCACACTGCATCATTCTCCATTGAATGCTGACTAATCCACCCTTCCGGGCCCGCACAATCACCGGACACAATGGGACAATGAAGCATGGCCAATCCCGCAAACGCTACACATCTTTGTACTGAGAGCGGTAACCGGAGCAGCCGGAGCAAACCCACGCGCGGGCAGAATGTTCAAACTGCACAGACGGTGACGCGAGGGTCGATTGGAACCTGTGTCCCAAGCGCTTTGAGTCAGCCAGTGTGAACCAATCAGCCGCGAGCGCTGAGCGCAGCGCCACCCGGCTCCATAGCTCAGCGGTTAGAGCACTGGTTTTGTAAACCAGGGGTCGTGAGTTCAAATCTCACTGGGGCCTCGTCATCCGTGCTGCCCGACCCGGCCAGAGCCGACTCTGTTTCAACGCTCGGGTTTGAGACTGAGGAGCACTTTGTTGGAATCGCTCCACGCCAGTTTGTGGTCCAAGCGGCTCCTTTGGCAGCACGAGCGTTCACCCCCCAACCACCGGATGAACGAGTCGAGCTCAGAAAAAACCCTGTTGGTCTGACCGCTTGCTGCTGTTTTTGTCAATCAAGAGCTTGGGAATTGATGTCTGAAACACCAAGGTCATTGCCCTGAAGTGACAGACACCTGTCTCCTCTCAAACCTGTTGAGCTTTTCCTGCAACTTCTGTTTTTGTCACTTACAGCGTTGAGTTGAAATCCACAAACTTCTTTTTTCTGCAGGCAAAGAACGGGGCTGTGTGTGTTGACGGATTTAACTTTGAGATCGCTGACCCCAGTCACTCCAAGCGAGCGAATGACAATTCCCAATTATGTCTGGACAGAAATCACAGAAGCATAGGATCTCTCCAGTTTGGAAACAGGCCATTCCGCCCGACGAGTCGCTCAGTGGTTCTCACTGCTGCCTGACAGCGCTACTAGGGACCCAGGCTCGATTCCAACTGTCGGGAGTCGATTCCGTGTCGAGTTTGCACATTCTCCCAGAGTCTGCGTGGGTTTGCTCGGGTTTCCTCCCACAGTCCAAAGACGGGCAGGTCGAGTGAATTGGCCATTCTAAATTGTCATCGATGCATTATTCAGTGAGAAACGGGTCTGGGCGGGTTACTCTTCAGAGGATCGATGTGGACTTGTTGGGCTGAAGGGCCTGTTTCCACACTGTAGCCAATCTAATTTATTCTAATCTCGTCAACACCGACCCTGCAGAGAGCAATCGACCCAGATCCATTGCGCACACTGCATCATTCTCCATTGAATGCTGACTAATCCACCCTTCCGGGCCCGCACAATCACCGGACACAATGGGACAATGAAGCATGGCCAATCCCGCAAACGCTACACATCTTTGTACTGAGAGCGGTAACCGGAGCAGCCGGAGCAAACCCACGCGCGGGCAGAATGTTCAAACTGCACAGACGGTGACGCGAGGGTCGATTGGAACCTGTGTCCCAAGCGCTTTGAGTCAGCCAGTGTGAACCAATCAGCCGCGAGCGCTAAGCGCGGCGCCACCCGGCTCCATAGCTCAGCGGTTAGAGCACTGGTCTTGTAAACCAGGGGTCGTGAGTTCAGATCTCACTGGGGCCTCGTCAACCGTGCTGCCCGACCCGACCAAAGCCGACTCTGTTTCAACGCTCGGGATGAGATTGAGGAGCACTTTGTTGGAATCGCTCCACGCCAGTTTGTGGTCCAAGCGGCTCCTTTGGCAGCACGAGCGTTCACCCTCCAACCACCGGATGAACGAGTCGAGCTCAGAAAAAACCCTGTTGGTCTGACCGCTTGCTGCTGTTTTTGTCAATCAAGAGCTTGGGAATTGATGTCTGAAACACCAAGGTCATTACCCTGAAGTGACAGACACCTGTCTCCTCTCAAACCTGTTGAGCTTTTCCTGCAACTTCTGTTTTTGTCACTTACAGCGTTGAGTTGAAATCCACAAACTTCTTTTTTCTGCAGGCAAAGAACGGGGCTGTGTGTGTTGACGGATTTAACTTTGAGATCGCTGACCCCAGTCACTCCAAGCGAGCGAATGACAATTCCCAATTATGTCTGGACAGAAATCACAGAAGCATAGGATCTCTCCAGTTTGGAAACAGGCCATTCCGCCCGACGAGTCGCTCAGTGGTTCTCACTGCTGCCTAACAGCGCTACTAGGGACCCAGGCTCGATTCCAACTGTCGGGAGTCGATTCCGTGTCGAGTTTGCACATTCTCCCAGAGTCTGCGTGGGTTTGCTCGGGTTTCCTCCCACAGTCCAAAGACGGGCAGGTCGAGTGAATTGGCCATTCTAAATTGTCATCGATGCATTATTCAGTGAGAAACGGGTCTGGGCGGGTTACTCTTCAGAGGATCGATGTGGACTTGTTGGGCTGAAGGGCCTGTTTCCACACTGTAGCCAATCTAATTTATTCTAATCTCGTCAACACCGACCCTGCAGAGAGCAATCGACCCAGATCCATTGCGCACACTGCATCATTCTCCATTGAATGCTGACTAATCCACCCTTCCGGGCCCGCACAATCACCGGACACAATGGGACAATGAAGCATGGCCAATCCCGCAAACGCTACACATCTTTGTACTGAGAGCGGTAACCGGAGCAGCCGGAGCAAACCCACGCGCGGGCAGAATGTTCAAACTGCACAGACGGTGACGCGAGGGTCGATTGGAACCTGTGTCCCAAGCGCTTTGAGTCAGCCAGTGTGAACCAATCAGCCGCGAGCGCTGAGCGCGGCGCCACCCGGCTCCATAGCTCAGCGGTTAGAGCACTGGTCTTGTAAACCAGGGGTCGTGAGTTCAAATCTCACTGGGGCCTCGTCAACCGTGCTGCCCGACCCGACCAAAGCCGACTCTGTTTCAACGCTCGGGATGAGACTGAGGAGCACTTTGTTGGAATCGCTCCACGCCAGTTTGTGGTCCAAGCGGCTCCTTTGGCAGCACGAGCATTCACCCTCCAACCACCGGATGAACGAGTCGAGCTCAGAAAAAACCCTGTTGGTCTGACCGCTTGCTGCTGTTTTTGTCAATCAAGAGCTTGGGAATTGATGTCTGAAACACCAAGGTCATTGCCCTGAAGTGACAGACACCTGTCTCCTCTCAAACCTGTTGAGCTTTTCCTGCAACTTCTGTTTTTGTCACTTACAGCGTTGAGTTGAAATCCACAAACTTCTTTTTTCTGCAGGCAAAGAACGGGGCTGTGTGTGTTGACGGATTTAACTTTGAGATCGCTGACCCCAGTCACTCCAAGCGAGCGAATGACAATTCCCAATTATGTCTGGACAGAAATCACAGAAGCATAGGATCTCTCCAGTTTGGAAACAGGCCATTCCGCCCGACGAGTCGCTCAGTGGTTCTCACTGCTGCCTAACAGCGCTACTAGGGACCCAGGCTCGATTCCAACTGTCGGGAGTCGATTCCGTGTCGAGTTTGCACATTCTCCCAGAGTCTGCGTGGGTTTGCTCCGGTTTCCTCCCACAGTCCAAAGACGGGCAGGTCGAGTGAATTGGCCATTCTAAATTGTCATCGATGCATTATTCAGTGAGAAACGGGTCTGGGCGGGTTACTCTTCAGAGGATCGATGTGGACTTGTTGGGCTGAAGGGCCTGTTTCCACACTGTAGCCAATCTAATTTATTCTAATCTCGTCAACACCGACCCTGCAGAGAGCAATCGACCCAGATCCATTGCGCACACTGCATCATTCTCCATTGAATGCTGACTAATCCACCCTTCCGGGCCCGCACAATCACCGGACACAATGGGACAATGAAGCATGGCCAATCCCGCAAACGCTACACATCTTTGTACTGAGAGCGGTAACCGGAGCAGCCGGAGCAAACCCACGCGCGGGCAGAATGTTCAAACTGCACAGACGGTGACGCGAGGGTCGATTGGAACCTGTGTCCCAAGCGCTTTGAGTCAGCCAGTGTGAACCAATCAGCCGCGAGCGCTAAGCGCGGCGCCACCCGGCTCCATAGCTCAGCGGTTAGAGCACTGGTCTTGTAAACCAGGGGTCGTGAGTTCAAATCTCACGGGGGCCTCGTCAACCGTGCTGCCCGACCCGACCAAAGCCGACTCTGTTTCAACGCTCGGGATGAGACTGAGGAGCACTTTGTTGGAATCGCTCCACGCCAGTTTGTGGTCCAAGCGGCTCCTTTGGCAGCACGAGCGTTCACCCTCCAACCACCGGATGAACGAGTCGAGCTCAGAAAAAACCCTGTTGGTCTGACAGCTTGCTGCTGTTTTTGTCAATCAAGAGCTTGGGAATTGATGTCTGAAACACCAAGGTCATTGCCCTGAAGTGACAGACACCTGTCTCCTCTCAAACCTGTTGAGCTTTTCCTGCAACTTCTGTTTTTGTCACTTACAGCGTTGAGTTGAAATCCACAAACTTCTTTTTTCTGCAGGCAAAGAACGGGGCTGTGTGTGTTGACGGATTTAACTTTGAGATCGCTGACCCCAGTCACTCCAAGCGAGCGAATGACAATTCCCAATTATGTCTGGACAGAAATCACAGAAGCATAGGATCTCTCCAGTTTGGAAACAGGCCATTCCGCCCGACGAGTCGCTCAGTGGTTCTCACTGCTGCCTGACAGCGCTACTAGGGACCCAGGCTCGATTCCAACTGTCGGGAGTCGATTCCGTGTCGAGTTTGCACATTCTCCCAGAGTCTGCGTGGGTTTGCTCGGGTTTCCTCCCACAGTCCAAAGACGGGCAGGTCGAGTGAATTGGCCATTCTAAATTGTCATCGATGCATTATTCAGTGAGAAACGGGTCTGGGCGGGTTACTCTTCAGAGGATCGATGTGGACTTGTTGGGCTGAAGGGCCTGTTTCCACACTGTAGCCAATCTAATTTATTCTAATCTCGTCAACACCGACCCTGCAGAGAGCAATCGACCCAGATCCATTGCGCACACTGCATCATTCTCCATTGAATGCTGACTAATCCACCCTTCCGGGCCCGCACAATCACCGGACACAATGGGACAATGAAGCATGGCCAATCCCGCAAACGCTACACATCTTTGTACTGAGAGCGGTAACCGGAGCAGCCGGAGCAAACCCACGCGCGGGCAGAATGTTCAAACTGCACAGACGGTGACGCGAGGGTCGATTGGAACCTGTGTCCCAAGCGCTTTGAGTCAGCCAGTGTGAACCAATCAGCCGCGAGCGCTGAGCGCGGCGCCACCCGGCTCCATAGCTCAGCGGTTAGAGCACTGGTCTTGTAAACCAGGGGTCGTGAGTTCAAATCTCACTGGGGCCTCGTCAACCGTGCTGCCCGACCCGACCAAAGCCGACTCTGTTTCAACGCTCGGGATGAGACTGAGGAGCACTTTGTTGGAATCGCTCCACGCCAGTTTGTGGTCCAAGCGGCTCCTTTGGCAGCACGAGCGTTCACCCTCCAACCACCGGATGAACGAGTCGAGCTCAGAAAAAACCCTGTTGGTCTGACAGCTTGCTGCTGTTTTTGTCAATCAAGAGCTTGGGAATTGATGTCTGAAACACCAAGGTCATTGCCCTGAAGTGACAGACACCTGTCTCCTCTCAAACCTGTTGAGCTTTTCCTGCAACTTCTGTTTTTGTCACTTACAGCGTTGAGTTGAAATCCACAAACTTCTTTTTTCTGCAGGCAAAGAACGGGGCTGTGTGTGTTGACGGATTTAACTTTGAGATCGCTGACCCCAGTCACTCCAAGCGAGCGAATGACAATTCCCAATTATGTCTGGACAGAAATCACAGAAGCATAGGATCTCTCCAGTTTGGAAACAGGCCATTCCGCCCGACGAGTCGCTCAGTGGTTCTCACTGCTGCCTAACAGCGCTACTAGGGACCCAGGCTCGATTCCAACTGTCGGGAGTCGATTCCGTGTCGAGTTTGCACATTCTCCCAGAGTCTGCGTGGGTTTGCTCGGGTTTCCTCCCACAGTCCAAAGACGGGCAGGTCGAGTGAATTGGCCATTCTAAATTGTCATCGATGCATTATTCAGTGAGAAACGGGTCTGGGCGGGTTACTCTTCAGAGGATCGATGTGGACTTGTTGGGCTGAAGGGCCTGTTTCCACACTGTAGCCAATCTAATTTATTCTAATCTCGTCAACACCGACCCTGCAGAGAGCAATCGACCCAGATCCATTGCGCACACTGCATCATTCTCCATTGAATGCTGACTAATCCACCCTTCCGGGCCCGCACAATCACCGGACACAATGGGACAATGAAGCATGGCCAATCCCGCAAACGCTACACATCTTTGTACTGAGAGCGGTAACCGGAGCAGCCGGAGCAAACCCACGCGCGGGCAGAATGTTCAAACTGCACAGACGGTGACGCGAGGGTCGATTGGAACCTGTGTCCCAAGCGCTTTGAGTCAGCCAGTGTGAACCAATCAGCCGCGAGCGCTGAGCGCAGCGCCACCCGGCTCCATAGCTCAGCGGTTAGAGCACTGGTTTTGTAAACCAGGGGTCGTGAGTTCAAATCTCACTGGGGCCTCGTCATCCGTGCTGCCCGACCCGGCCAGAGCCGACTCTGTTTCAACGCTCGGGTTTGAGACTGAGGTGCACTTTGTTGGAATCGCTCCACGCCAGTTTGTGGTCCAAGCGGCTCCTTTGGCAGCACGAGCGTTCACCCTCCAACCACCGGATGAACGAGTCGAGCTCAGAAAAAACCCTGTTGGTCTGACAGCTTGCTGCTGTTTTTGTCAATCAAGAGCTTGGGAATTGATGTCTGAAACACCAAGGTCATTACCCTGAAGTGACAGACACCTGTCTCCTCTCAAACCTGTTGAGCTTTTCCTGCAACTTCTGTTTTTGTCACTTACAGCGTTGAGTTGAAATCCACAAACTTCTTTTTTCTGCAGGCAAAGAACGGGGCTGTGTGTGTTGACGGATTTAACTTTGAGATCGCTGACCCCAGTCACTCCAAGCGAGCGAATGACAATTCCCAATTATGTCTGGACAGAAATCACAGAAGCATAGGATCTCTCCAGTTTGGAAACAGGCCATTCCGCCCGACGAGTCGCTCAGTGGTTCTCACTGCTGCCTAACAGCGCTACTAGGGACCCAGGCTCGATTCCAACTGTCGGGAGTCGATTCCGTGTCGAGTTTGCACATTCTCCCAGAGTCTGCGTGGGTTTGCTCCGGTTTCCTCCCACAGTCCAAAGACGGGCAGGTCGAGTGAATTGGCCATTCTAAATTGTCATCGATGCATTATTCAGTGAGAAACGGGTCTGGGCGGGTTACTCTTCAGAGGATCGATGTGGACTTGTTGGGCTGAAGGGCCTGTTTCCACACTGTAGCCAATCTAATTTATTCTAATCTCGTCAACACCGACCCTGCAGAGAGCAATCGACCCAGATCCATTGCGCACACTGCATCATTCTCCATTGAATGCTGACTAATCCACCCTTCCGGGCCCGCACAATCACCGGACACAATGGGACAATGAAGCATGGCCAATCCCGCAAACGCTACACATCTTTGTACTGAGAGCGGTAACCGGAGCAGCCGGAGCAAACCCACGCGCGGGCAGAATGTTCAAACTGCACAGACGGTGACGCGAGGGTCGATTGGAACCTGTGTCCCAAGCGCTTTGAGTCAGCCAGTGTGAACCAATCAGCCGCGAGCGCTGAGCGCGGCGCCACCCGGCTCCATAGCTCAGCGGTTAGAGCACTGGTCTTGTAAACCAGGGGTCGTGAGTTCAAATCTCACTGGGGCCTCGTCAACCGTGCTGCCCGACCCGACCAAAGCCGACTCTGTTTCAACGCTCGGGATGAGACTGAGGAGCACTTTGTTGGAATCGCTCCACGCCAGTTTGTGGTCCAAGCGGCTCCTTTGGCAGCACGAGCGTTCACCCTCCAACCACCGGATGAACGAGTCGAGCTCAGAAAAAACCCTGTTGGTCTGACAGCTTGCTGCTGTTTTTGTCAATCAAGAGCTTGGGAATTGATGTCTGAAACACCAAGGTCATTGCCCTGAAGTGACAGACACCTGTCTCCTCTCAAACCTGTTGAGCTTTTCCTGCAACTTCTGTTTTTGTCACTTACAGCGTTGAGTTGAAATCCACAAACTTCTTATTTCTGCAGGCAAAGAACGGGGCTGTGTGTGTTGACGGATTTAACTTTGAGATCGCTGACCCCAGTCACTCCAAGCGAGCGAATGACAATTCCCAATTATGTCTGGACAGAAATCACAGAAGCATAGGATCTCTCCAGTTTGGAAACAGGCCATTCCGCCCGACGAGTCGCTCAGTGGTTCTCACTGCTGCCTGACAGCGCTACTAGGGACCCAGGCTCGATTCCAACTGTCGGGAGTCGATTCCGTGTCGAGTTTGCACATTCTCCCAGAGTCTGCGTGGGTTTGCTCCGGTTTCCTCCCACAGTCCAAAGACGGGCAGGTCGAGTGAATTGGCCATTCTAAATTGTCATCGATGCATTATTCAGTGAGAAACGGGTCTGGGCGGGTTACTCTTCAGAGGATCGATGTGGACTTGTTGGGCTGAAGGGCCTGTTTCCACACTGTAGCCAATCTAATTTATTCTAATCTCGTCAACACCGACCCTGCAGAGAGCAATCGACCCAGATCCATTGCGCACACTGCATCATTCTCCATTGAATGCTGACTAATCCACCCTTCCGGGCCCGCACAATCACCGGACACAATGGGACAATGAAGCATGGCCAATCCCGCAAACGCTACACATCTTTGTACTGAGAGCGGTAACCGGAGCAGCCGGAGCAAACCCACGCGCGGGCAGAATGTTCAAACTGCACAGACGGTGACGCGAGGGTCGATTGGAACCTGTGTCCCAAGCGCTTTGAGTCAGCCAGTGTGAACCAATCAGCCGCGAGCGCTGAGCGCAGCGCCACCCGGCTCCATAGCTCAGCGGTTAGAGCACTGGTTTTGTAAACCAGGGGTCGTGAGTTCAAATCTCACTGGGGCCTCGTCATCCGTGCTGCCCGACCCGGCCAGAGCCGACTCTGTTTCAACGCTCGGGTTTGAGACTGAGGAGCACTTTGTTGGAATCGCTCCACGCCAGTTTGTGGTCCAAGCGGCTCCTTTGGCAGCACGAGCGTTCACCCCCCAACCACCGGATGAACGAGTCGAGCTCAGAAAAAACCCTGTTGGTCTGACAGCTTGCTGCTGTTTTTGTCAATCAAGAGCTTGGGAATTGATGTCTGAAACACCAAGGTCATTACCCTGAAGTGACAGACACCTGTCTCCTCTCAAACCTGTTGAGCTTTTCCTGCAACTTCTGTTTTTGTCACTTACAGCGTTGAGTTGAAATCCACAAACTTCTTTTTTCTGCAGGCAAAGAACGGGGCTGTGTGTGTTGACGGATTTAACTTTGAGATCGCTGACCCCAGTCACTCCAAGCGAGCGAATGACAATTCCCAATTATGTCTGGACAGAAATCACAGAAGCATAGGATCTCTCCAGTTTGGAAACAGGCCATTCCGCCCGACGAGTCGCTCAGTGGTTCTCACTGCTGCCTGACAGCGCTACTAGGGACCCAGGCTCGATTCCAACTGTCGGGAGTCGATTCCGTGTCGAGTTTGCACATTCTCCCAGAGTCTGCGTGGGTTTGCTCGGGTTTCCTCCCACAGTCCAAAGACGGGCAGGTCGAGTGAATTGGCCATTCTAAATTGTCATCGATGCATTATTCAGTGAGAAACGGGTCTGGGCGGGTTACTCTTCAGAGGATCGATGTGGACTTGTTGGGCTGAAGGGCCTGTTTCCACACTGTAGCCAATCTAATTTATTCTAATCTCGTCAACACCGACCCTGCAGAGAGCAATCGACCCAGATCCATTGCGCACACTGCATCATTCTCCATTGAATGCTGACTAATCCACCCTTCCGGGCCCGCACAATCACCGGACACAATGGGACAATGAAGCATGGCCAATCCCGCAAACGCTACACATCTTTGTACTGAGAGCGGTAACCGGAGCAGCCGGAGCAAACCCACGCGCGGGCAGAATGTTCAAACTGCACAGACGGTGACGCGAGGGTCGATTGGAACCTGTGTCCCAAGCGCTTTGAGTCAGCCAGTGTGAACCAATCAGCCGCGAGCGCTAAGCGAGGCGCCACCCGGCTCCATAGCTCAGCGGTTAGAGCACTGGTCTTGTAAACCAGGGGTCGTGAGTTCAAATCTCACTGGGGCCTCGTCAACCGTGCTGCCCGACCCGACCAAAGCCGACTCTGTTTCAACGCTCGGGATGAGACTGAGGAGCACTTTGTTGGAATCGCTCCACGCCAGTTTGTGGTCCAAGCGGCTCCTTTGGCAGCACGAGCGTTCACCCTCCAACCACCGGATGAACGAGTCGAGCTCAGAAAAAACCCTGTTGGTCGGACAGCTTGCTGCTGTTTTTGTCAATCAAGAGCTTGGGAATTGATGTCTGAAACACCAAGGTCATTGCCCTGAAGTGACAGACACCTGTCTCCTCTCAAACCTGTTGAGCTTTTCCTGCAACTTCTGTTTTTGTCACTTACAGCGTTGAGTTGAAATCCACAAACTTCTTTTTTCTGCAGGCAAAGAACGGGGCTGTGTGTGTTGACGGATTTAACTTTGAGATCGCTGACCCCAGTCACTCCAAGCGAGCGAATGACAATTCCCAATTATGTCTGGACAGAAATCACAGAAGCATAGGATCTCTCCAGTTTGGAAACAGGCCATTCCGCCCGACGAGTCGCTCAGTGGTTCTCACTGCTGCCTGACAGCGCTACTAGGGACCCAGGCTCGATTCCAACTGTCGGGAGTCGATTCCGTGTCGAGTTTGCACATTCTCCCAGAGTCTGCGTGGGTTTGCTCCGGTTTCCTCCCACAGTCCAAAGACGGGCAGGTCGAGTGAATTGGCCATTCTAAATTGTCATCGATGCATTATTCAGTGAGAAACGGGTCTGGGCGGGTTACTCTTCAGAGGATCGATGTGGACTTGTTGGGCTGAAGGGCCTGTTTCCACACTGTAGCCAATCTAATTTATTCTAATCTCGTCAACACCGACCCTGCAGAGAGCAATCGACCCAGATCCATTGCGCACACTGCATCATTCTCCATTGAATGCTGACTAATCCACCCTTCCGGGCCCGCACAATCACCGGACACAATGGGACAATGAAGCATGGCCAATCCCGCAAACGCTACACATCTTTGTACTGAGAGCGGTAACCGGAGCAGCCGGAGCAAACCCACGCGCGGGCAGAATGTTCAAACTGCACAGACGGTGACGCGAGGGTCGATTGGAACCTGTGTCCCAAGCGCTTTGAGTCAGCCAGTGTGAACCAATCAGCCGCGAGCGCTAAGCGCGGCGCCACCCGGCTCCATAGCTCAGCGGTTAGAGCACTGGTCTTGTAAACCAGGGGTCGTGAGTTCAAATCTCACTGGGGCCTCGTCAACCGTGCTGCCCGACCCGACCAAAGCCGACTCTGTTTCAACGCTCGGGATGAGACTGAGGAGCACTTTGTTGGAATCGCTCCACGCCAGTTTGTGGTCCAAGCGGCTCCTTTGGCAGCACGAGCGTTCACCCTCCAACCACCGGATGAACGAGTCGAGCTCAGAAAAAACCCTGTTGGTCTGACAGCTTGCTGCTGTTTTTGTCAATCAAGAGCTTGGGAATTGATGTCTGAAACACCAAGGTCATTGCCCTGAAGTGACAGACACCTGTCTCCTCTCAAACCTGTTGAGCTTTTCCTGCAACTTCTGTTTTTGTCACTTACAGCGTTGAGTTGAAATCCACAAACTTCTTTTTTCTGCAGGCAAAGAACGGGGCTGTGTGTGTTGACGGATTTAACTTTGAGATCGCTGACCCCAGTCACTCCAAGCGAGCGAATGACAATTCCCAATTATGTCTGGACAGAAATCACAGAAGCATAGGATCTCTCCAGTTTGGAAACAGGCCATTCCGCCCGACGAGTCGCTCAGTGGTTCTCACTGCTGCCTGACAGCGCTACTAGGGACCCAGGCTCGATTCCAACTGTCGGGAGTCGATTCCGTGTCGAGTTTGCACATTCTCCCAGAGTCTGCGTGGGTTTGCTCGGGTTTCCTCCCACAGTCCAAAGACGGGCAGGTCGAGTGAATTGGCCATTCTAAATTGTCATCGATGCATTATTCAGTGAGAAACGGGTCTGGGCGGGTTACTCTTCAGAGGATCGATGTGGACTTGTTGGGCTGAAGGGCCTGTTTCCACACTGTAGCCAATCTAATTTATTCTAATCTCGTCAACACCGACCCTGCAGAGAGCAATCGACCCAGATCCATTGCGCACACTGCATCATTCTCCATTGAATGCTGACTAATCCACCCTTCCGGGCCCGCACAATCACCGGACACAATGGGACAATGAAGCATGGCCAATCCCGCAAACGCTACACATCTTTGTACTGAGAGCGGTAACCGGAGCAGCCGGAGCAAACCCACGCGCGGGCAGAATGTTCAAACTGCACAGACGGTGACGCGAGGGTCGATTGGAACCTGTGTCCCAAGCGCTTTGAGTCAGCCAGTGTGAACCAATCAGCCGCGAGCGCTGAGCGCAGCGCCACCCGGCTCCATAGCTCAGCGGTTAGAGCACTGGTTTTGTAAACCAGGGGTCGTGAGTTCAAATCTCACTGGGGCCTCGTCATCCGTGCTGCCCGACCCGGCCAGAGCCGACTCTGTTTCAACGCTCGGGTTTGAGACTGAGGAGCACTTTGTTGGAATCGCTCCACGCCAGTTTGTGGTCCAAGCGGCTCCTTTGGCAGCACGAGCGTTCACCCCCCAACCACCGGATGAACGAGTCGAGCTCAGAAAAAACCCTGTTGGTCTGACAGCTTGCTGCTGTTTTTGTCAATCAAGAGCTTGGGAATTGATGTCTGAAACACCAAGGTCATTACCCTGAAGTGACAGACACCTGTCTCCTCTCAAACCTGTTGAGCTTTTCCTGCAACTTCTGTTTTTGTCACTTACAGCGTTGAGTTGAAATCCACAAACTTCTTTTTTCTGCAGGCAAAGAACGGGGCTGTGTGTGTTGACGGATTTAACTTTGAGATCGCTGACCCCAGTCACTCCAAGCGAGCGAATGACAATTTCCAATTATGTCTGGACAGAAATCACAGAAGCATAGGATCTCTCCAGTTTGGAAACAGGCCATTCCGCCCGACGAGTCGCTCAGTGGTTCTCACTGCTGCCTGACAGCGCTACTAGGGACCCAGGCTCGATTCCAACTGTCGGGAGTCGATTCCGTGTCGAGTTTGCACATTCTCCCAGAGTCTGCGTGGGTTTGCTCGGGTTTCCTCCCACAGTCCAAAGACGGGCAGGTCGAGTGAATTGGCCATTCTAAATTGTCATCGATGCATTATTCAGTGAGAAACGGGTCTGGGCGGGTTACTCTTCAGAGGATCGATGTGGACTTGTTGGGCTGAAGGGCCTGTTTCCACACTGTAGCCAATCTAATTTATTCTAATCTCGTCAACACCGACCCTGCAGAGAGCAATCGACCCAGATCCATTGCGCACACTGCATCATTCTCCATTGAATGCTGACTAATCCACCCTTCCGGGCCCGCACAATCACCGGACACAATGGGACAATGAAGCATGGCCAATCCCGCAAACGCTACACATCTTTGTACTGAGAGCGGTAACCGGAGCAGCCGGAGCAAACCCACGCGCGGGCAGAATGTTCAAACTGCACAGACGGTGACGCGAGGGTCGATTGGAACCTGTGTCCCAAGCGCTTTGAGTCAGCCAGTGTGAACCAATCAGCCGCGAGCGCTGAGCGCAGCGCCACCCGGCTCCATAGCTCAGCGGTTAGAGCACTGGTTTTGTAAACCAGGGGTCGTGAGTTCAAATCTCACTGGGGCCTCGTCATCCGTGCTGCCCGACCCGGCCAGAGCCGACTCTGTTTCAACGCTCGGGTTTGAGACTGAGGAGCACTTTGTTGGAATCGCTCCACGCCAGTTTGTGGTCCAAGCGGCTCCTTTGGCAGCACGAGCGTTCACCCCCCAACCACCGGATGAACGAGTCGAGCTCAGAAAAAACCCTGTTGGTCTGACAGCTTGCTGCTGTTTTTGTCAATCAAGAGCTTGGGAATTGATGTCTGAAACACCAAGGTCATTACCCTGAAGTGACAGACACCTGTCTCCTCTCAAACCTGTTGAGCTTTTCCTGCAACTTCTGTTTTTGTCACTTACAGCGTTGAGTTGAAATCCACAAACTTCTTTTTTCTGCAGGCAAAGAACGGGGCTGTGTGTGTTGACGGATTTAACTTTGAGATCGCTGACCCCAGTCACTCCAAGCGAGCGAATGACAATTCCCAATTATGTCTGGACAGAAATCACAGAAGCATAGGATCTCTCCAGTTTGGAAACAGGCCATTCCGCCCGACGAGTCGCTCAGTGGTTCTCACTGCTGCCTGACAGCGCTACTAGGGACCCAGGCTCGATTCCAACTGTCGGGAGTCGATTCCGTGTCGAGTTTGCACATTCTCCCAGAGTCTGCGTGGGTTTGCTCCGGTTTCCTCCCACAGTCCAAAGACGGGCAGGTCGAGTGAATTGGCCATTCTAAATTGTCATCGATGCATTATTCAGTGAGAAACGGGTCTGGGCGGGTTACTCTTCAGAGGATCGATGTGGACTTGTTGGGCTGAAGGGCCTGTTTCCACACTGTAGCCAATCTAATTTATTCTAATCTCGTCAACACCGACCCTGCAGAGAGCAATCGACCCAGATCCATTGCGCACACTGCATCATTCTCCATTGAATGCTGACTAATCCACCCTTCCGGGCCCGCACAATCACCGGACACAATGGGACAATGAAGCATGGCCAATCCCGCAAACGCTACACATCTTTGTACTGAGAGCGGTAACCGGAGCAGCCGGAGCAAACCCACGCGCGGGCAGAATGTTCAAACTGCACAGACGGTGACGCGAGGGTCGATTGGAACCTGTGTCCCAAGCGCTTTGAGTCAGCCAGTGTGAACCAATCAGCCGCGAGCGCTGAACGCAGCGCCACCTGGCTCCATAGCTCAGCGGTTAGAGCACTGGTCTTGTAAACCAGGGGTCGTGAGTTCAAATCTCACTGGGGCCTCGTCATCCGTGCTGCCCGGCCCGGCCAGAGCCGACTCTGTTTCAACGCTCGGGATGAGACTGAGGAGCACTTTGTTGGAATCGCTCCACGCCAGTTTGTGGTCCAAGCGGCTCCTTTGGCAGCACGAGCATTCACCCTCCAACCACCGGATGAACGAGTCGAGCTCAGAAAAAACCCTGTTGGTCTGACCGCTTGCTGCTGTTTTTGTCAATCAAGAGCTTGGGAATTGATGTCTGAAACACCAAGGTCATTACCCTGAAGTGACAGACACCTGTCTCCTCTCAAACCTGTTGAGCTTTTCCTGCAACGTCTTTTTTTGTCACTTACAGCGTTGAGTTGAAATCCACAAACTTCTTTTTTCTGCAGGCAAAGAACGGGGCTGTGTGTGTTGACGGATTTAACTTTGAGATCGCTGACCCCAGTCACTCCAAGCGAGCGAATGACAATTCCCAATTATGTCTGGACAGAAATCACAGAAGCATAGGATCTCTCCAGTTTGGAAACAGGCCATTCCGCCCGACGAGTCGCTCAGTGGTTCTCACTGCTGCCTAACAGCGCTACTAGGGACCCAGGCTCGATTCCAACTGTCGGGAGTCGATTCCGTGTCGAGTTTGCACATTCTCCCAGAGTCTGCGTGGGTTTGCTCCGGTTTCCTCCCACAGTCCAAAGACGGGCAGGTCGAGTGAATTGGCCATTCTAAATTGTCATCGATGCATTATTCAGTGAGAAACGGGTCTGGGCGGGTTACTCTTCAGAGGATCGATGTGGACTTGTTGGGCTGAAGGGCCTGTTTCCACACTGTAGCCAATCTAATTTATTCTAATCTCGTCAACACCGACCCTGCAGAGAGCAATCGACCCAGATCCATTGCGCACACTGCATCATTCTCCATTGAATGCTGACTAATCCACCCTTCCGGGCCCGCACAATCACCGGACACAATGGGACAATGAAGCATGGCCAATCCCGCAAACACTACACATCTTTGTACTGAGAGCGGTAACCGGAGCAGCCGGAGCAAACCCACGCGCGGGCAGAATGTTCAAACTGCACAGACGGTGATGCGAGGGTCGATTGGAACCTGTGTCCCAAGCGCTTTGAGTCAGCCAGTGTGAACCAATCAGCCGCGAGCGCTTAGCGCGGCGCCACCCGGCTCCATAGCTCAGCGGTTAGAGCACTGGTCTTGTAAACCAGGGGTCGTGAGTTCAAGTCTCACTGGGGCCTCGTCAACCGTGCTGCCCGACCCGACCAAAGCCGACTCTGTTTCAACGCTCGGGATGAGACTGAGGAGCACTTTGTTGGAATCGCTCCACGCCAGTTTGTGGTCCAAGCGGCTCCTTTGGCAGCACGAGCGTTCACCCTCCAACCACCGGATGAACGAGTCGAGCTCAGAAAAAACCCTGTTGGTCTGACAGCTTGCTGCTGTTTTTGTCAATCAAGAGCTTGGGAATTGATGTCTGAAACACCAAGGTCATTGCCCTGAAGTGACAGACACCTGTCTCCTCTCAAACCTGTTGAGCTTTTCCTGCAACTTCTGTTTTTGTCACTTACAGCGTTGAGTTGAAATCCACAAACTTCTTTTTTCTGCAGGCAAAGAACGGGGCTGTGTGTGTTGACGGATTTAACTTTGAGATCGCTGACCCCAGTCACTCCAAGCGAGCGAATGACAATTCCCAATTATGTCTGGACAGAAATCACAGAAGCATAGGATCTCTCCAGTTTGGAAACAGGCCATTCCGCCCGACGAGTCGCTCAGTGGTTCTCACTGCTGCCTGACAGCGCTACTAGGGACCCAGGCTCGATTCCAACTGTCGGGAGTCGATTCCGTGTCGAGTTTGCACATTCTCCCAGAGTCTGCGTGGGTTTGCTCCGGTTTCCTCCCACAGTCCAAAGACGGGCAGGTCGAGTGAATTGGCCATTCTAAATTGTCATCGATGCATTATTCAGTGAGAAACGGGTCTGGGCGGGTTACTCTTCAGAGGATCGATGTGGACTTGTTGGGCTGAAGGGCCTGTTTCCACACTGTAGCCAATCTAATTTATTCTAATCTCGTCAACACCGACCCTGCAGAGAGCAATCGACCCAGATCCATTGCGCACACTGCATCATTCTCCATTGAATGCTGACTAATCCACCCTTCCGGGCCCGCACAATCACCGGACACAATGGGACAATGAAGCATGGCCAATCCCGCAAACGCTACACATCTTTGTACTGAGAGCGGTAACCGGAGCAGCCGGAGCAAACCCACGCGCGGGCAGAATGTTCAAACTGCACAGACGGTGACGCGAGGGTCGATTGGAACCTGTGTCCCAAGCGCTTTGAGTCAGCCAGTGTGAACCAATCAGCCGCGAGCGCTAAGCGCGGCGCCACCCGGCTCCATAGCTCAGCGGTTAGAGCACTGGTCTTGTAAACCAGGGGTCGTGAGTTCAAATCTCACTGGGGCCTCGTCAACCGTGCTGCCCGACCCGACCAAAGCCGACTCTGTTTCAACGCTCGGGATGAGACTGAGGAGCACTTTGTTGGAATCGCTCCACGCCAGTTTGTGGTCCAAGCGGCTCCTTTGGCAGCACGAGCGTTCACCCTCCAACCACCGGATGAACGAGTCGAGCTCAGAAAAAACCCTGTTGGTCTGACCGCTTGCTGCTGTTTTTGTCAATCAAGAGCTTGGGAATTGATGTCTGAAACACCAAGGTCATTGCCCTGAAGTGACAGACACCTGTCTCCTCTCAAACCTGTTGAGCTTTTCCTGCAACTTCTGTTTTTGTCACTTACAGCGTTGAGTTGAAATCCACAAACTTCTTTTTTCTGCAGGCAAAGAACGGGGCTGTGTGTGTTGACGGATTTAACTTTGAGATCGCTGACCCCAGTCACTCCAAGCGAGCGAATGACAATTCCCAATTATGTCTGGACAGAAATCACAGAAGCATAGGATCTCTCCAGTTTGGAAACAGGCCATTCCGCCCGACGAGTCGCTCAGTGGTTCTCACTGCTGCCTGACAGCGCTACTAGGGACCCAGGCTCGATTCCAACTGTCGGGAGTCGATTCCGTGTCGAGTTTGCACATTCTCCCAGAGTCTGCGTGGGTTTGCTCCGGTTTCCTCCCACAGTCCAAAGACGGGCAGGTCGAGTGAATTGGCCATTCTAAATTGTCATCGATGCATTATTCAGTGAGAAACGGGTCTGGGCGGGTTACTCTTCAGAGGATCGATGTGGACTTGTTGGGCTGAAGGGCCTGTTTCCACACTGTAGCCAATCTAATTTATTCTAATCTCGTCAACACCGACCCTGCAGAGAGCAATCGACCCAGATCCATTGCGCACACTGCATCATTCTCCATTGAATGCTGACTAATCCACCCTTCCGGGCCCGCACAATCACCGGACACAATGGGACAATGAAGCATGGCCAATCCCGCAAACGCTACACATCTTTGTACTGAGAGCGGTAACAGGAGCAGCCGGAGCAAACCCACGCGCGGGCAGAATGTTCAAACTGCACAGACGGTGACGCGAGGGTCGATTGGAACCTGTGTCCCAAGCGCTTTGAGTCAGCCAGTGTGAACCAATCAGCCGCGAGCGCTAAGCGCGGCGCCCCCCGGCTCCATAGCTCAGCGGTTAGAGCACTGGTCTTGTAAACCAGGGGTCGTGAGTTCCAATCTCACTGGGGCCTCGTCAACCGTGCTGCCCGACCCGACCAAAGCCGACTCTGTTTCAACGCTCGGGATGAGACTGAGGAGCACTTTGTTGGAATCGCTCCACGCCAGTTTGTGGTCCAAGCGGCTCCTTTGGCAGCACGAGCGTTCACCCTCCAACCACCGGATGAACGAGTCGAGCTCAGAAAAAACCCTGTTGGTCTGACAGCTTGCTGCTGTTTTTGTCAATCAAGAGCTTGGGAATTGATGTCTGAAACACCAAGGTCATTGCCCTGAAGTGACAGACACCTGTCTCCTCTCAAACCTGTTGAGCTTTTCCTGCAACTTCTGTTTTTGTCACTTACAGCGTTGAGTTGAAATCCACAAACTTCTTTTTTCTGCAGGCAAAGAACGGGGCTGTGTGTGTTGACGGATTTAACTTTGAGATCGCTGACCCCAGTCACTCCAAGCGAGCGAATGACAATTCCCAATTATGTCTGGACAGAAATCACAGAAGCATAGGATCTCTCCAGTTTGGAAACAGGCCATTCCGCCCGACGAGTCGCTCAGTGGTTCTCACTGCTGCCTGACAGCGCTACTAGGGACCCAGGCTCGATTCCAACTGTCGGGAGTCGATTCCGTGTCGAGTTTGCACATTCTCCCAGAGTCTGCGTGGGTTTGCTCGGGTTTCCTCCCACAGTCCAAAGACGGGCAGGTCGAGTGAATTGGCCATTCTAAATTGTCATCGATGCATTATTCAGTGAGAAACGGGTCTGGGCGGGTTACTCTTCAGAGGATCGATGTGGACTTGTTGGGCTGAAGGGCCTGTTTCCACACTGTAGCCAATCTAATTTATTCTAATCTCGTCAACACCGACCCTGCAGAGAGCAATCGACCCAGATCCATTGCGCACACTGCATCATTCTCCATTGAATGCTGACTAATCCACCCTTCCGGGCCCGCACAATCACCGGACACAATGGGACAATGAAGCATGGCCAATCCCGCAAACGCTACACATCTTTGTACTGAGAGCGGTAACCGGAGCAGCCGGAGCAAACCCACGCGCGGGCAGAATGTTCAAACTGCACAGACGGTGACGCGAGGGTCGATTGGAACCTGTGTCCCAAGCGCTTTGAGTCAGCCAGTGTGAACCAATCAGCCGCGAGCGCCGAGCGCAGCGCCACCCGGCTCCATAGCTCAGCGGTTAGAGCACTGGTTTTGTAAACCAGGGGTCGTGAGTTCAAATCTCCCTGGGGCCTCGTCATCCGTGCTGCCCGACCCGGCCAGAGCCGACTCTGCTTCAACGCTCGGGTTTCAGACTGAGGAGCACTTTGTTGGAATCGCTCCACGCCAGTTTGTGCTCCAAGCGGCTCCTTTGGCAGCACGAGCGTTCACCCCCCAACCACCGGATGAACGAGTCGAGCTCAGAAAAAACCCTGTTGGTCTGACAGCTTGCTGCTGTTTTTGTCAATCAAGAGCTTGGGAATTGATGTCTGAAACACCAAGGTCATTACCCTGAAGTGACAGACACCTGTCTCCTCTCAAACCTGTTGAGCTTTTCCTGCAACTTCTGTTTTTGTCACTTACAGCGTTGAGTTGAAATCCACAAACTTCTTTTTTCTGCAGGCAAAGAACGGGGCTGTGTGTGTTGACGGATTTAACTTTGAGATCGCTGACCCCAGTCACTCCAAGCGAGCGAATGACAATTCCCAATTATGTCTGGACAGAAATCACAGAAGCATAGGATCTCTCCAGTTTGGAAACAGGCCATTCCGCCCGACGAGTCGCTCAGTGGTTCTCACTGCTGCCTGACAGCGCTACTAGGGACCCAGGCTCGATTCCAACTGTCGGGAGTCGATTCCGTGTCGAGTTTGCACATTCTCCCAGAGTCTGCGTGGGTTTGCTCGGGTTTCCTCCCACAGTCCAAAGACGGGCAGGTCGAGTGAATTGGCCATTCTAAATTGTCATCGATGCATTATTCAGTGAGAAACGGGTCTGGGCGGGTTACTCTTCAGAGGATCGATGTGGACTTGTTGGGCTGAAGGGCCTGTTTCCACACTGTAGCCAATCTAATTTATTCTAATCTCGTCAACACCGACCCTGCAGAGAGCAATCGACCCAGATCCATTGCGCACACTGCATCATTCTCCATTGAATGCTGACTAATCCACCCTTCCGGGCCCGCACAATCACCGGACACAATGGGACAATGAAGCATGGCCAATCCCGCAAACGCTACACATCTTTGTACTGAGAGCGGTAACCGGAGCAGCCGGAGCAAACCCACGCGCGGGCAGAATGTTCAAACTGCACAGACGGTGACGCGAGGGTCGATTGGAACCTGTGTCCCAAGCGCTTTGAGTCAGCCAGTGTGAACCAATCAGCCGCGAGCGCTGAACGCAGCGCCACCCGGCTCCATATCTCAGCGGTTAGAGCACTGGTCTTGTAAACCAGGGGTCGTGAGTTCAAATCTCACTGGGGCCTCGTCATCCGTGCTGCCCGGCCCGGCCAGAGCCGACTCTGTTTCAACGCTCGGGATGAGACTGAGGAGCACTTTGTTGGAATCGCTCCACGCCAGTTTGTGGTCCAAGCGGCTCCTTTGGCAGCACGAGCATTCACCCTCCAACCACCGGATGAACGATCGAGCTCAGAAAAAACCCTGTTGGTCTGACCGCTTGCTGCTGTTTTTGTCAATCAAGAGCTTGGGAATTGATGTCTGAAACACCAAGGTCATTACCCTGAAGTGACAGACACCTGTCTCCTCTCAAACCTGTTGAGCTTTTCCTGCAACTTCTGTTTTTGTCACTTACAGCGTTGAGTTGAAATCCACAAACTTCTTTTTTCTGCAGGCAAAGAACGGGGCTGTGTGTGTTGACGGATTTAACTTTGAGATCGCTGACCCCAGTCACTCCAAGCGAGCGAATGACAATTCCCAATTATGTCTGGACAGAAATCACAGAAGCATAGGATCTCTCCAGTTTGGAAACAGGCCATTCCGCCCGACGAGTCGCTCAGTGGTTCTCACTGCTGCCTAACAGCGCTACTAGGGACCCAGGCTCGATTCCAACTGTCGGGAGTCGATTCCGTGTCGAGTTTGCACATTCTCCCAGAGTCTGCGTGGGTTTGCTCCGGTTTCCTCCCACAGTCCAAAGACGGGCAGGTCGAGTGAATTGGCCATTCTAAATTGTCATCGATGCATTATTCAGTGAGAAACGGGTCTGGGCGGGTTACTCTTCAGAGGATCGATGTGGACTTGTTGGGCTGAAGGGCCTGTTTCCACACTGTAGCCAATCTAATTTATTCTAATCTCGTCAACACCGACCCTGCAGAGAGCAATCGACCCAGATCCATTGCGCACACTGCATCATTCTCCATTGAATGCTGACTAATCCACCCTTCCGGGCCCGCACAATCACCGGACACAATGGGACAATGAAGCATGGCCAATCCCGCAAACGCTACACATCTTTGTACTGAGAGCGGTAACCGGAGCAGCCGGAGCAAACCCACGCGCGGGCAGAATGTTCAAACTGCACAGACGGTGACGCGAGGGTCGATTGGAACCTGTGTCCCAAGCGCTTTGAGTCAGCCAGTGTGAACCAATCAGCCGCGAGCGCTAAGCGCGGCGCCACCCGGCTCCATAGCTCAGCGGTTAGAGCACTGGTCTTGTAAACCAGGGGTCGTGAGTTCAAGTCTCACTGGGGCCTCGTCAACCGTGCTGCCCGACCCGACCAAAGCCGACTCTGTTTCAACGCTCGGGATGAGACTGAGGAGCACTTTGTTGGAATCGCTCCACGCCAGTTTGTGGTCCAAGCGGCTCCTTTGGCAGCACGAGCGTTCACCCTCCAACCACCGGATGAACGAGTCGAGCTCAGAAAAAACCCTGTTGGTCTGACAGCTTGCTGCTGTTTTTGTCAATCAAGAGCTTGGGAATTGATGTCTGAAACACCAAGGTCATTGCCCTGAAGTGACAGACACCTGTCTCCTCTCAAACCTGTTGAGCTTTTCCTGCAACTTCTGTTTTTGTCACTTACAGCGTTGAGTTGAAATCCACAAACTTCTTTTTTCTGCAGGCAAAGAACGGGGCTGTGCGTGTTGACGGATTTAACTTTGAGATCGCTGACCCCAGTCACTCCAAGCGAGCGAATGACAATTCCCAATTATGTCTGGACAGAAATCACAGAAGCATAGGATCTCTCCAGTTTGGAAACAGGCCATTCCGCCCGACGAGTCGCTCAGTGGTTCTCACTGCTGCCTGACAGCGCTACTAGGGACCCAGGCTCGATTCCAACTGTCGGGAGTCGATTCCGTGTCGAGTTTGCACATTCTCCCAGAGTCTGCGTGGGTTTGCTCCGGTTTCCTCCCACAGTCCAAAGACGGGCAGGTCGAGTGAATTGGCCATTCTAAATTGTCATCGATGCATTATTCAGTGAGAAACGGGTCTGGGCGGGTTACTCTTCAGAGGATCGATGTGGACTTGTTGGGCTGAAGGGCCTGTTTCCACACTGTAGCCAATCTAATTTATTCTAATCTCGTCAACACCGACCCTGCAGAGAGCAATCGACCCAGATCCATTGCGCACACTGCATCATTCTCCATTGAATGCTGACTAATCCACCCTTCCGGGCCCGCACAATCACCGGACACAATGGGACAATGAAGCATGGCCAATCCCGCAAACGCTACACATCTTTGTACTGAGAGCGGTAACCGGAGCAGCCGGAGCAAACCCACGCGCGGGCAGAATGTTCAAACTGCACAGACGGTGACGCGAGGGTCGATTGGAACCTGTGTCCCAAGCGCTTTGAGTCAGCCAGTGTGAACCAATCAGCCGCGAGCGCTGAGCGCAGCGCCACCCGGCTCCATAGCTCAGCGGTTAGAGCACTGGTTTTGTAAACCAGGGGTCGTGAGTTCAAATCTCACTGGGGCCTCGTCATCCGTGCTGCCCGACCCGGCCAGAGCCGACTCTGTTTCAACGCTCGGGTTTGAGACTGAGGAGCACTTTGTTGGAATCGCTCCACGCCAGTTTGTGGTCCAAGCGGCTCCTTTGGCAGCACGAGCGTTCACCCCCCAACCACCGGATGAACGAGTCGAGCTCAGAAAAAACCCTGTTGGTCTGACAGCTTGCTGCTGTTTTTGTCAATCAAGAGCTTGGGAATTGATGTCTGAAACACCAAGGTCATTACCCTGAAGTGACAGACACCTGTCTCCTCTCAAACCTGTTGAGCTTTTCCTGCAACTTCTGTTTTTGTCACTTACAGCGTTGAGTTGAAATCCACAAACTTCTTTTTTCTGCAGGCAAAGAACGGGGCTGTGTGTGTTGACGGATTTAACTTTGAGATCGCTGACCCCAGTCACTCCAAGCGAGCGAATGACAATTCCCAATTATGTCTGGACAGAAATCACAGAAGCATAGGATCTCTCCAGTTTGGAAACAGGCCATTCCGCCCGACGAGTCGCTCAGTGGTTCTCACTGCTGCCTGACAGCGCTACTAGGGACCCAGGCTCGATTCCAACTGTCGGGAGTCGATTCCGTGTCGAGTTTGCACATTCTCCCAGAGTCTGCGTGGGTTTGCTCGGGTTTCCTCCCACAGTCCAAAGACGGGCAGGTCGAGTGAATTGGCCATTCTAAATTGTCATCGATGCATTATTCAGTGAGAAACGGGTCTGGGCGGGTTACTCTTCAGAGGATCGATGTGGACTTGTTGGGCTGAAGAGCCTGTTTCCACACTGTAGCCAATCTAATTTATTCTAATCTCGTCAACACCGACCCTGCAGAGAGCAATCGACCCAGATCCATTGCGCACACTGCATCATTCTCCATTGAATGCTGACTAATCCACCCTTCCGGGCCCGCACAATCACCGGACACAATGGGACAATGAAGCATGGCCAATCCCGCAAACGCTACACATCTTTGTACTGAGAGCGGTAACCGGAGCAGCCGGAGCAAACCCACGCGCGGGCAGAATGTTCAAACTGCACAGACGGTGACGCGAGGGTCGATTGGAACCTGTGTCCCAAGCGCTTTGAGTCAGCCAGTGTGAACCAATCAGCCGCGAGCTGCTGGGCGCAGCGGCACCTGGCTCCATAGCTCAGCGGTTAGAGCACTGGTCTTGTAAACCAGGGGTCGTGAGTTCAAATCTCACTGGGGCCTCGTCATCCGTGCTGCCCGGCCCGGCCAGAGCCGACTCTGTTTCAACGGTCGGGATGAGACTGAGGAGCACTTTGTTGAAATCGCTCCACGCCAGTTTGTGGTCCAAGCGGCTCCTTTGGCAGCACGAGCATTCACCCTCCAACCACCGGATGAACGAGTCGAGCTCAGAAAAAACCCTGTTGGTCTGACCGCTTGCTGCTGTTTTTGTCAATCAAGAGCTTGGGAATTGATGTCTGAAACACCAAGGTCATTACCCTGAAGTGACAGACACCTGTCTCCTCTCAAACCTGTTGAGCTTTTCCTGCAACTTCTGTTTTTGTCACTTACAGCGTTGAGTTGAAATCCACAAACTTCTTTTTTCTGCAGGCAAAGAACGGGGCTGTGTGTGTTGACGGATTTAACTTTGAGATCGCTGACCCCAGTCACTCCAAGCGAGCGAATGACAATTCCCAATTATGTCTGGACAGAAATCACAGAAGCATAGGATCTCTCCAGTTTGGAAACAGGCCATTCCGCCCGACGAGTCGCTCAGTGGTTCTCACTGCTGCCTAACAGCGCTACTAGGGACCCAGGCTCGATTCCAACTGTCGGGAGTCGATTCCGTGTCGAGTTTGCACATTCTCCCAGAGTCTGCGTGGGTTTGCTCCGGTTTCCTCCCACAGTCCAAAGACGGGCAGGTCGAGTGAATTGGCCATTCTAAATTGTCATCGATGCATTATTCAGTGAGAAACGGGTCTGGGCGGGTTACTCTTCAGAGGATCGATGTGGACTTGTTGGGCTGAAGGGCCTGTTTCCACACTGTAGCCAATCTAATTTATTCTAATCTCGTCAACACCGACCCTGCAGAGAGCAATCGACCCAGATCCATTGCGCACACTGCATCATTCTCCATTGAATGCTGACTAATCCACCCTTCCGGGCCCGCACAATCACCGGACACAATGGGACAATGAAGCATGGCCAATCCCGCAAACGCTACACATCTTTGTACTGAGAGCGGTAACCGGAGCAGCCGGAGCAAACCCACGCGCGGGCAGAATGTTCAAACTGCACAGACGGTGACGCGAGGGTCGATTGGAACCTGTGTCCCAAGCGCTTTGAGTCAGCCAGTGTGAACCAATCAGCCGCGAGCGCTGAGCGCGGCGCCACCCGGCTCCATAGCTCAGCGGTTAGAGCACTGGTCTTGTAAACCAGGGGTCGTGAGTTCAAATCTCACTGGGGCCTCGTCAACCGTGCTGCCCGGCCCGACCAAAGCCGACTCTGTTTCAACGCTCGGGATGAGACTGAGGAGCACTTTGTTGGAATCGCTCCACGCCAGTTTGTGGTCCAAGCGGCTCCTTGGGCAGCACGAGCGTTCACCCTCCAACCACCGGATGAACGATCGAGCTCAGGAAAAACCCTGTTGGTCTGACTGCTTGCTGCTGTTTTTGTCAATCAAGAGCTTGGGAATTGATGTCTGAAACACCAAGGTCATTACCCTGAAGTGACAGACACCTGTCTCCTCTCAAACCTGTTGAGCTTTTCCTGCAACTTCGGTTTTTGTCACTTACAGCTTTGAGTTGAAATCAACAAACTACTTTTTTCTGCAGGCAAAGAACGGGGCTTTGTGTGTTCACGGATTTAACTTTGAGATCGCTGACCCCAGTCACTCCAAGCGAGCGAATGACAATTCCCAATTATGTCTGGACAGAAATCACAGAAGCATAGGATCTCTCCAGTTTGGAAACAGGCCATTCCGCCCGACGAGTCGCTCAGTGGTTCTCACTGCTGCCTGACAGCGCTACTAGGGACCCAGGCTCGATTCCAACTGTCGGGAGTCGATTCCGTGTCGAGTTTGCACATTCTCCCAGAGTCTGCGTGGGTTTGCTCGGGTTTCCTCCCACAGTCCAAAGACGTGCAGGTCGAGTGAATTGGCCATTCTAAATTGTCATCGATGCATTATTCAGTGAGAAACGGGTCTGGGCGGGTTACTCTTCAGAGGATCGATGTGGACTAGTTGGGCTGAAGGGCCTGTTTCCACACTGTAGCCAATCTAATTTATTCTAATCTCGTCAACACCGACCCTGCAGAGAGCAATCGACCCAGATCCTTTGCGCACACTGCATCATTCTCCATTGAATGCTGACTAATCCACCCTTCCGGGCCCGCACAATCACCGGACACAATGGGACAATGAAGCATGGCCAATCCCGCAAAAGCTACACATCTTTGTACTGAGAGCGGTAACCGGAGCAGCCGGAGTAAACCCACGCGCGGGCAGAATGTTCAAACTGCACAGACGGTGACGCGAGGGTCGATTGGAACCTGTGTTCCAAGCGCTTTGAGTCAGCCAGTGTGAACCAATCAGCCGCGAGCGCTGAGCGCGGCGCCACCCGGCTCCATAGCTCAGCGGTTAAAGCACTGGTCTTGTAAACCAGGGGTCGTGAGTTCAAATCTCACTGGGGCCTCGTCATCCGTGATGCCCGGCCCGGCCAAAGCCGACTCTGTTTCAACGCTCGGGATGAGACTGAGGAGCACTTTGTTGGAATCGCTCCACGCCAGTTTGTGGTCCAAGCGGCTCCTTTGGCAGCACGAGCGTTCACCCTCCAACCACCGGATGAACGAGTCGAGCTCAGGAAAAACCCTGTTGGTCTGACTGCTTGCTGCTGTTTTTGTCAATCAAGAGCTTGGGAATTGATGTCTGAAACACCAAGGTCATTACCCTGAAGTGACAGACACCTGTCTCCTCTCAAACCTGTTGAGCTTTTCCTGCAACTTCTGTTTTTGTCACTTACAGCGTTGAGTTGAAATCCACAAACTTCTTTTTTCTGCAGGCAAAGAACGGGGCTGTGTGTGTTCACGGATTTAACTTTGAGATCGCTGACCCCAGTCACTCCAAGCGAGCGAATGACAATTCCCAATTATGTCTGGACAGAAATCACAGAAGCATAGGATCTCTCCAGTTTGGAAACAGGCCATTCCGCCCGACGAGTCGCTCAGTGGTTCTCACTGCTGCCTGACAGCGCTACTAGGGACCCAGGCTCGATTCCAACTGTCGGGAGTCGATTCCGTGTCGAGTTTGCACATTCTCCCAGAGTCTGTGTGGGTTTGCTCGGGTTTCCTCCCACAGTCCAAAGACGTGCAGGTCGAGTGAATTGGCCATTCTAAATTGTCATCGATGCATTATTCAGTGAGAAACGGGTCTGGGCGGGTTACTCTTCAGAGGATCGATGTGGACTTGTTGGGCTGAAGGGCCTGTTTCCACACTGTAGCCAATCTAATTTATTCTAATCTCGTCAACACCGACCCTGCAGAGAGCAATCGACCCAGATCCTTTGCGCACACTGCATCCTTCTCCATTGAATGCTGACTAATCCACCCTTCCGGGCCCGCACAATCACCGGACACAATGGGACAATGAAGCATGGCCAATCCCGCAAACGCTACACATCTTTGTACTGAGAGCGGTAACCGGAGCAGCCGGAGCAAACCCACGCGCGGGCAGAATGTTCAAACTGCACAGACGGTGACGCGAGGGTCGATTGGAACCTGTGTCCCAAGCGCTTTGAGTCAGCCAGTGTGAACCAATCAGCCGCGAGCGCTGTGCGCGGCGCCACCCGGCTCCATAGCTCAGCGGTTAGAGCACTGGTCTTGTAAACCAGGGGTCGTGAGTTCAAATCTCAAAGCCGACTCTGTTTCAACGCTCGGGATGAGACTGAGGAGCACTTTGTTGGAATCGCTCCACGCCAGTTTGTGGTCCAAGCGGCTCCTTTGGCAGCACGAGCGTTCACCCTCCAACCACCGGATGAACGATCGAGCTCAGGAAAAACCCTGTTGGTCTGACTGCTTGCTGCTGTTTTTGTCAATCAAGAGCTTGGGAATTGATGTCTGAAACACCAAGGTCATTACCCTGAAGTGACAGACACCTGTCTCCTCTCAAACCTGTTGAGCTTTTCCTGCAACTTCTGTTTTTGTCACTTACAGCGTTGAGTTGAAATCCACAAACTTCTTTTTTCTGTAGGCAATGAACGGGGCTGTGTGTGTTCACGGATTTAACTTTGAGATCGCTGACCCCAGTCACTCCAAGCGAGCGAATGACAATTCCCAATTATGTCTGGACAGAAATCACAGAAGCATAGGATCTCTCCAGTTTGGAAACAGGCCATTCCGCCCGACGAGTCGCTCAGTGGTTCTCACTGCTGCCTGACAGCGCTACTAGGGACCCAGGCTCGATTCCAACTGTCGGGAGTCGATTCCGTGTCTCGTTTGCACATTCTCCCAGAGTCTGCGTGGGTTTGCTCGGGTTTCCTCCCACAGTCCAAAGACGTGCAGGTCGAGTGAATTGGCCATTCTAAATTGTCATCGATGCATTATTCAGTGAGAAACGGGTCTGGGCGGGTTACTCTTCAGAGGATCGATGTGGACTAGTTGGGCTGAAGGGCCTGTTTCCACACTGTAGCCAATCTAATTTATTCTAATCTCGTCAACACCGACCCTGCAGAGAGCAATCGACCCAGATCCTTTGCGCACACTGCATCATTCTCCATTGAATGCTGACTAATCCACCCTTCCGGACCCGCACAATCACCGGACACAATGGGACAATGAAGCATGGCCAATCCCGCAAACGCTACACATCTTTGTACTGAGTGCAGTAACCGGAGCAGCCGGAGCAACTCCACGCGCGGGCAGAATGTTCAAACTGCACAGACGGTGACGCGAGGGTCGATTGGAACCTGTGTCCCAAGCGCTTTGAGTCAGCCAGTGTGAACCAATCAGCCGCGAGCGCTGTGCGCGTCGCCCCCCGGCTCCATAGCTCAGCGGTTAGAGCACTGGTCTTGTAAACCAGGGGTCGTGAGTTCAGATCTCACTGGGGCCTCGTCATACGTGCTGCCCGACCCGGCCAGAGCCGACTCTGTTTCAACGCTCGGCATGAGACTGAGGAGCACTTTGTTGGAATCGCTCCACGCCAGTTTGTGGTCCAAGCGGCTCCTTTGGCAGCACGAGCGTTCACCCTCCAACCACCGGATGAACGAGTCGAGCTCAGGAAAAACCCTGTTGGTCTGACTGCTTGCTGCTGTTTTTGTCAATCAAGAGCTTGGGAATTGATGTCTGAAACACCAAGGTCATTACCCTGAAGTGACAGACACCTGTCTCCTCTCAAACCTGTTGAGCTTTTCCTGCAACTTCTGTTTTTGTCACTTACAGCGTTGAGTTGAAATCCACAAACTTCTTTTTTCTGCAGGCAAAGAACGGGGCTGTGTGTGTTCACGGATTTAACTTTGAGATCGCTGACCCCAGTCACTCCAAGCGAGCGAATGACAATTCCCAATTATGTCTGGACAGAAATCACAGAAGCATAGGATCTCTCCAGTTTGGAAACAGGCCATTCCGCCCGACGAGTCGCTCAGTGGTTCTCACTGCTGCCTGACAGCGCTACTAGGGACCCAGGCTCGATTCCAACTGTCGGGAGTCGATTCCGTGTCGAGTTTGCACATTCTCCCAGAGTCTGCGTGGGTTTGCTCGGGTTTCCTCCCACAGTCCAAAGACGTGCAGGTCGAGTGAATTGGCCATTCTAAATTGTCATCGATGCATTATTCAGTGAGAAACGGGTCTGGGCGGGTTACTCTTCAGAGGATCGATGTGGACTTGTTGGGCTGAAGGGCCTGTTTCCACACTGTAGCCAATCTAATTTATTCTAATCTCGTCAACACCGACCCTGCAGAGAGCAATCGACCCAGATCCTTTGCGCACACTGCATCATTCTCCATTGAATGCTGACTAATCCACCCTTCCGGGCCCGCACAATCACCGGACACAATGGGACAATGAAGCATGGGCAATCCCGCAAACGCTACACATCTTTGTACTGAGAGCGGTAACCGGAGCAGCCGGAGCAAACCCACGCGCGGGCAGAATGTTCAAACTGCACAGACGGTGACGCGAGGGTCGATTGGAACCTGTGTCCCAAGCGCTTTGAGTCAGCCAGTGTGAACCAATCAGCCGCGAGCGCTGTGCGCGGCGCCACCCGGCTCCATAGCTCAGCGGTTAGAGCACTGGTCTTGTAAACCAGGGGTCGTGAGTTCAAATCTCACTGGTGCCTCGTCATCCGTACTGCCCGGCCCGGCCAAAGCCGACTCTGTTTCAACGCTCGGGATGAGACTGAGGAGCACTTTGTTGGAATCGCTCCACGCCAGTTTGTGGTCCAAGCGGCTCCTTTGGCAGCACGAGCGTTCACCCTCCAACCACCGGATGAACGAGTCGAGCTCAGGAAAAACCCTGTTGGTCTGACTGCTTGCTGCTGTTTTTGTCAATCAAGAGCTTGGGAATTGATGTCTGAAACACCAAGGTCATTACCCTGAAGTGACAGACACCTGTCTCCTCTCAAACCTGTTGAGCTTTTCCTGCAACTTCTGTTTTTGTCACTTACAGCGTTGAGTTGAAATCCACAAACTTCTTTTTTCTGCAGGCAAAGAACGGGGCTGTGTGTGTTCACGGATTTAACTTTGAGATCGCTGACCCCAGTCACTCCAAGCGAGCGAATGACAATTCCCAATTATGTCTGGACAGAAATCACAGAAGCATAGGATCTCTCCAGTTTGGAAACAGGCCATTCCGCCCGACGAGTCGCTCAGTGGTTCTCACTGCTGCCTGACAGCGCTACTAGGGACCCAGGCTCGATTCCAACTGTCGGGAGTCGATTCCGTGTCGAGTTTGCACATTCTCCCAGAGTCTGCGTGGGTTTGCTCGGGTTTCCTCCCACAGTCCAAAGACGTGCAGGTCGAGTGAATTGGCCATTCTAAATTGTCATCGATGCATTATTCAGTGAGAAACGGGTCTGGGCGGGTTACTCTTCAGAGGATCGATGTGGACTTGTTGGGCTGAAGGGCCTGTTTCCACACTGTAGCCAATCTAATTTATTCTAATCTCGTCAACACCGACCCTGCAGAGAGCAATCGACCCAGATCCTTTGCGCACACTGCATCATTCTCCATTGAATGCTGACTAATCCACCCTTCCGGGCCCGCACAATCACCGGACACAATGGGACAATGAAGCATGGCCAATCCCGCAAACGCTACACATCTTTGTACTGAGAGCGGTAACCGGAGCAGCCGGAGCAAACCCACGCGCGGGCAGAATGTTCAAACTGCACAGACGGTGACGCGAGGGTCGATTGGAACCTGTGTCCCAAGCGCTTTGAGTCAGCCAGTGTGAACCAATCAGCCGCGAGCGCTGTGCGCGGCGCCACCCGGCTCCATAGCTCAGCGGTTAGAGCACTGGTCTTGTAAACCAGGGGTCGTGAGTTCAAATCTCACTGGGGCCTCGTCATCCGTGCTGCCCGGCCCGGCCAAAGCCGACTCTGTTTCAACGCTCGGGATGAGACTGAGGAGCACTTTGTTGGAATCGCTCCACGCCAGTTTGTGGTCCAAGCGGCTCCTTTGGCAGCACGAGCGTTCACCCTCCAACCACCGGATGAACGATTGAGCTCAGGAAAAACCCTGTTGGTCTGACTGCTTGCTGCTGTTTTTGTCAATCAAGAGCTTGGGAATTGATGTCTGAAACACCAAGGTCATTACCCTGAAGTGACAGACACCTGTCTCCTCTCAAACCTGTTGAGCTTTTCCTGCAACTTCTGTTTTTGTCACTTACAGCGTTGAGTTGAAATCCACAAACTTCTTTTTTCTGCAGGCAAAGAACGGGGCTGTGTGTGTTCACGGATTTAACTTTGAGATCGCTGACCCCAGTCACTCCAAGCGAGCGAATGACAATTCCCAATTATGTCTGGACAGAAATCACAGAAGCATAGGATCTCTCCAGTTTGGAAACAGGCCATTCCGCCCGACGAGTCGCTCAGTGGTTCTCACTGCTGCCTGACAGCGCTACTAGGGACCCAGGCTCGATTCCAACTGTCGGGAGTCGATTCCGTGTCGAGTTTGCACATTCTCCCAGAGTCTGCGTGGGTTTGCTCGGGTTTCCTCCCACAGTCCAAAGACGTGCAGGTCGAGTGAATTGGCCATTCTAAATTGTCATCGATGCATTATTCAGTGAGAAACGGGTCTGGGCGGGTTACTCTTCAGAGGATCGATGTGGACTTGTTGGGCTGAAGGGCCTGTTTCCACACTGTAGCCAATCTAATTTATTCTAATCTCGTCAACACCGACCCTGCAGAGAGCAATCGACCCAGATCCTTTGCGCACACTGCATCATTCTCCATTGAATGCTGACTAATCCACCCTTCCGGGCCCGCACAATCACCGGACACAATGGGACAATGAAGCATGGCCAATCCCGCAAACGCTACACATCTTTGTACTGAGAGCGGTAACCGGAGCAGCCGGAGCAAACCCACGCGCGGGCAGAATGTTCAAACTGCACAGACGGTGACGCGAGGGTCGATTGGAACCTGTGTCCCAAGCGCTTTGAGTCAGCCAGTGTGAACCAATCAGCCGCGAGCGCTGTGCGCGGCGCCACCCGGCTCCATAGCTCAGCGGTTAGAGCACTGGTCTTGTAAACCAGGGGTCGTGAGTTCAAATCTCACTGGGGCCTCGTCATCCGTGCTGCCCGGCCCGGCCAAAGCCGACTCTGTTTCAACGCTCGGGATGAGACTGAGGAGCACTTTGTTGGAATCGCTCCACGCCAGTTTGTGGTCCAAGCGGCTCCTTTGGCAGCACGAGCGTTCACCCTCCAACCACCGGATGAACGATTGAGCTCAGGAAAAACCCTGTTGGTCTGACTGCTTGCTGCTGTTTTTGTCAATCAAGAGCTTGGGAATTGATGTCTGAAACACCAAGGTCATTACCCTGAAGTGACAGACACCTGTCTCCTCTCAAACCTGTTGAGCTTTTCCTGCAACTTCTGTTTTTGTCACTTACAGCGTTGAGTTGAAATCCACAAACTTCTTTTTTCTGCAGGCAAAGAACGGGGCTGTGTGTGTTCACGGATTTAACTTTGAGATCGCTGACCCCAGTCACTCCAAGCGAGCGAATGACAATTCCCAATTATGTCTGGACAGAAATCACAGAAGCATAGGATCTCTCCAGTTTGGAAACAGGCCATTCCGCCCGACGAGTCGCTCAGTGGTTCTCACTGCTGCCTGACAGCGCTACTAGGGACCCAGGCTCGATTCCAACTGTCGGGAGTCGATTCCGTGTCGAGTTTGCACATTCTCCCAGAGTCTGCGTGGGTTTGCTCGGGTTTCCTCCCACAGTCCAAAGACGTGCAGGTCGAGTGAATTGGCCATTCTAAATTGTCATCGATGCATTATTCAGTGAGAAACGGGTCTGGGCGGGTTACTCTTCAGAGGATCGATGTGGACTTGTTGGGCTGAAGGGCCTGTTTCCACACTGTAGCCAATCTAATTTATTCTAATCTCGTCAACACCGACCCTGCAGAGAGCAATCGACCCAGATCCTTTGCGCACACTGCATCATTCTCCATTGAATGCTGACTAATCCACCCTTCCGGGCCCGCACAATCACCGGACACAATGGGACAATGAAGCATGGCCAATCCCGCAAACGCTACACATCTTTGTACTGAGAGCGGTAACCGGAGCAGCCGGAGCAAACCCACGCGCGGGCAGAATGTTCAAACTGCACAGACGGTGACGCGAGGGTCGATTGGAACCTGTGTCCCAAGCGCTTTGAGTCAGCCAGTGTGAACCAATCAGCCGCGAGCGCTGTGCGCGGCGCCACCCGGCTCCATAGCTCAGCGGTTAGAGCACTGGTCTTGTAAACCAGGGGTCGTGAGTTCAAATCTCACTGGGGCCTCGTCATCCGTGCTGCCCGGCCCGGCCAAAGCCGACTGTGTTTCAACGCTCGGGATGAGACTGAGGAGCACTTTGTTGGAATCGCTCCACGCCAGTTTGTGGTCCAAGCGGCTCCTTTGGCAGCACGAGCGTTCACCCTCCAACCACCGGATGAACGATCGAGCTCAGGAAAAACCCTGTTGGTCTGACTGCTTGCTGCTGTTTTTGTCAATCAAGAGCTTGGGAATTGATGTCTGAAACACCAAGGTCATTACCCTGAAGTGACAGACACCTGTCTCCTCTCAAACCTGTTGAGCTTTTCCTGCAACTTCTGTTTTTGTCACTTACAGCGTTGAGTTGAAATCCACAAACTTCTTTTTTCTGCAGGCAAAGAACGGGGCTGTGTGTGTTCACGGATTTAACTTTGAGATCGCTGACCCCAGTCACTCCAAGCGAGCGAATGACAATTCCCAATTATGTCTGGACAGAAATCACAGAAGCATAGGATCTCTCCAGTTTGGAAACAGGCCATTCCGCCCGACGAGTCGCTCAGTGGTTCTCACTGCTGCCTGACAGCGCTACTAGGGACCCAGGCTCGATTCCAACTGTCGGGAGTCGATTCCGTGTCGAGTTTGCACATTCTCCCAGAGTCTGCGTGGGTTTGCTCGGGTTTCCTCCCACAGTCCAAAGACGTGCAGGTCGAGTGAATTGGCCATTCTAAATTGTCATCGATGCATTATTCAGTGAGAAACGGGTCTGGGCGGGTTACTCTTCAGAGGATCGATGTGGACTTGTTGGGCTGAAGGGCCTGTTTCCACACTGTAGCCAATCTAATTTATTCTAATCTCGTCAACACCGACCCTGCAGAGAGCAATCGACCCAGATCCTTTGCGCACACTGCATCATTCTCCATTGAATGCTGACTAATCCACCCTTCTGGGCCCGCACAATCACCGGACACAATGGGACAATGAAGCATGGCCAATCCCGCAAACGCTACACATCTTTGTACTGAGAGCGGTAACCGGAGCAGCCGGAGCAAACCCACGCGCGGGCAGAATGTTCAAACTGCACAGACGGTGACGCGAGGGTCGATTGGAACCTGTGTCCCAAGCGCTTTGAGTCAGCCAGTGTGAACCAATCAGCCGCGAGCGCTGAGCGCAGCGCCACCCGGCTCCATAGCTCAGCGGTTAGAGCACTGGTCTTGTAAACCAGGGGTCGTGAGTTCAAATCTCACTGGCGCCTCGTCATCCGTACTGCCCGGCCCGGCCAAAGCCGACTCTGTTTCAACGCTCGGGATGAGACTGAGGAGCACTTTGTTGGAATCGCTCCACGCCAGTTTGTGGTCCAAGCGGCTCCTTTGGCAGCACGAGCGTTCACCCTCCAACCACCGGATGAACGATCGAGCTCAGGAAAAACCCTGTTGGTCTGACTGCTTGCTGCTGTTTTTGTCAATCAAGAGCTTGGGAATTGATGTCTGAAACACCAAGGTCATTACCCTGAAGTGACAGACACCTGTCTCCTCTCAAACCTGTTGAGCTTTTCCTGCAACTTCTGATTTTGTCACTTACAGCTTTGAGTTGAAATCAACAAACTACTTTTTTCTGCAGGCAAAGAACGGGGCTTTGTGTGTTCACGGATTTAACTTTGAGATCGCTGACCCCAGTCACTCCAAGCGAGCGAATGACAATTCCCAATTATGTCTGGACAGAAATCACAGAAGCATAGGATCTCTCCAGTTTGGAAACAGGCCATTCCGCCCGACGAGTCGCTCAGTGGTTCTCACTGCTGCCTGACAGCGCTACTAGGGACCCAGGCTCGATTCCAACTGTCGGGAGTCGATTCCGTGTCGAGTTTGCACATTCTCCAGGAGTCTGCGTGGGTTTGCTCGGGTTTCCTCCCACAGTCCAAAGACGTGCAGGTCGAGTGAATTGGCCATTCTAAATTGTCATCGATGCATTATTCAGTGAGAAACGGGTCTGGGCGGGTTACTCTTCAGAGGATCGATGTGGACTAGTTGGGCTGAAGGGCCTGTTTCCACACTGTAGCCAATCGAATTTATTCTAATCTCGTCAACACCGACCCTGCAGAGAGCAATCGACCCAGATCCTTTGCGCACACTGCATCATTCTCCATTGAATGCTGACTAATCCACCCTTCCGGGCCCGCACAATCACCGGACACAATGGGACAATGAAGCATGGCCAATCCCGCAAACGCTACACATCTTTGTACTGAGAGCGGTAACCGGAGCAGCCGGAGCAAACCCACGCGCGGGCAGAATGTTCAAACTGCACAGACGGTGACGCGAGGGTCGATTGGAACCTGTGTCCCAAGCGCTTTGAGTCAGCCAGTGTGAACCAATCAGCCGCGAGCGCTGTGCGCGGCGCCACCCGGCTCCATAGCTCAGCGGTTAGAGCACTGGTCTTGTAAACCAGGGGTCGTGAGTTCAAATCTCACTGGGGCCTCGTCATCCGTGCTGCCCGGCCCGGCCAAAGCCGACTCTGTTTCAACGCTCGGGATGAGACTGAGGAGCACTTTGTTGGAATCGCTCCACGCCAGTTTGTGGTCCAAGCGGCTCCTTTGGCAGCACGAGCGTTCACCCTCCAACCACCGGATGAACGATTGAGCTCAGGAAAAACCCTGTTGGTCTGACTGCTTGCTGCTGTTTTTGTCAATCAAGAGCTTGGGAATTGATGTCTGAAACACCAAGGTCATTACCCTGAAGTGACAGACACCTGTCTCCTCTCAAACCTGTTGAGCTTTTCCTGCAACTTCTGTTTTTGTCACTTACAGCGTTGAGTTGAAATCCACAAACTTCTTTTTTCTGCAGGCAAAGAACGGGGCTGTGTGTGTTCACGGATTTAACTTTGAGATCGCTGACCCCAGTCACTCCAAGCGAGCGAATGACAATTCCCAATTATGTCTGGACAGAAATCACAGAAGCATAGGATCTCTCCAGTTTGGAAACAGGCCATTCCGCCCGACGAGTCGCTCAGTGGTTCTCACTGCTGCCTGACAGCGCTACTAGGGACCCAGGCTCGATTCCAACTGTCGGGAGTCGATTCCGTGTCGAGTTTGCACATTCTCCCAGAGTCTGCGTGGGTTTGCTCGGGTTTCCTCCCACAGTCCAAAGACGTGCAGGTCGAGTGAATTGGCCATTCTAAATTGTCATCGATGCATTATTCAGTGAGAAACGGGTCTGGGCGGGTTACTCTTCAGAGGATCGATGTGGACTTGTTGGGCTGAAGGGCCTGTTTCCACACTGTAGCCAATCTAATTTATTCTAATCTCGTCAACACCGACCCTGCAGAGAGCAATCGACCCAGATCCTTTGCGCACACTGCATCATTCTCCATTGAATGCTGACTAATCCACCCTTCCGGGCCCGCACAATCACCGGACACAATGGGACAATGAAGCATGGCCAATCCCGCAAACGCTACACATCTTTGTACTGAGAGCGGTAACCGGAGCAGCCGGAGCAAACCCACGCGCGGGCAGAATGTTCAAACTGCACAGACGGTGACGCGAGGGTCGATTGGAACCTGTGTCCCAAGCGCTTTGAGTCAGCCAGTGTGAACCAATCAGCCGCGAGCGCTGTGCGCGGCGCCACCCGGCTCCATAGCTCAGCGGTTAGAGCACTGGTCTTGTAAACCAGGGGTCGTGAGTTCAAATCTCACTGGGGCCTCGTCATCCGTGCTGCCCGGCCCGGCCAAAGCCGACTCTGTTTCAACGCTCGGGATGAGACTGAGGAGCACTTTGTTGGAATCGCTCCACGCCAGTTTGTGGTCCAAGCGGCTCCTTTGGCAGCACGAGCGTTCACCCTCCAACCACCGGATGAACGATTGAGCTCAGGAAAAACCCTGTTGGTCTGACTGCTTGCTGCTGTTTTTGTCAATCAAGAGCTTGGGAATTGATGTCTGAAACACCAAGGTCATTACCCTGAAGTGACAGACACCTGTCTCCTCTCAAACCTGTTGAGCTTTTCCTGCAACTTCTGTTTTTGTCACTTACAGCGTTGAGTTGAAATCCACAAACTTCTTTTTTCTGCAGGCAAAGAACGGGGCTGTGTGTGTTCACGGATTTAACTTTGAGATCGCTGACCCCAGTCACTCCAAGCGAGCGAATGACAATTCCCAATTATGTCTGGACAGAAATCACAGAAGCATAGGATCTCTCCAGTTTGGAAACAGGCCATTCCGCCCGACGAGTCGCTCAGTGGTTCTCACTGCTGCCTGACAGCGCTACTAGGGACCCAGGCTCGATTCCAACTGTCGGGAGTCGATTCCGTGTCGAGTTTGCACATTCTCCCAGAGTCTGCGTGGGTTTGCTCGGGTTTCCTCCCACAGTCCAAAGACGTGCAGGTCGAGTGAATTGGCCATTCTAAATTGTCATCGATGCATTATTCAGTGAGAAACGGGTCTGGGCGGGTTACTCTTCAGAGGATCGATGTGGACTTGTTGGGCTGAAGGGCCTGTTTCCACACTGTAGCCAATCTAATTTATTCTAATCTCGTCAACACCGACCCTGCAGAGAGCAATCGACCCAGATCCTTTGCGCACACTGCATCATTCTCCATTGAATGCTGACTAATCCACCCTTCCGGGCCCGCACAATCACCGGACACAATGGGACAATGAAGCATGGCCAATCCCGCAAACGCTACACATCTTTGTACTGAGAGCGGTAACCGGAGCAGCCGGAGCAAACCCACGCGCGGGCAGAATGTTCAAACTGCACAGACGGTGACGCGAGGGTCGATTGGAACCTGTGTCCCAAGCGCTTTGAGTCAGCCAGTGTGAACCAATCAGCCGCGAGCGCTGTGCGCGGCGCCACCCGGCTCCATAGCTCAGCGGTTAGAGCACTGGTCTTGTAAACCAGGGGTCGTGAGTTCAAATCTCACTGGGGCCTCGTCATCCGTGCTGCCCGGCCCGGCCAAAGCCGACTGTGTTTCAACGCTCGGGATGAGACTGAGGAGCACTTTGTTGGAATCGCTCCACGCCAGTTTGTGGTCCAAGCGGCTCCTTTGGCAGCACGAGCGTTCACCCTCCAACCACCGGATGAACGATCGAGCTCAGGAAAAACCCTGTTGGTCTGACTGCTTGCTGCTGTTTTTGTCAATCAAGAGCTTGGGAATTGATGTCTGAAACACCAAGGTCATTACCCTGAAGTGACAGACACCTGTCTCCTCTCAAACCTGTTGAGCTTTTCCTGCAACTTCTGTTTTTGTCACTTACAGCGTTGAGTTGAAATCCACAAACTTCTTTTTTCTGCAGGCAAAGAACGGGGCTGTGTGTGTTCACGGATTTAACTTTGAGATCGCTGACCCCAGTCACTCCAAGCGAGCGAATGACAATTCCCAATTATGTCTGGACAGAAATCACAGAAGCATAGGATCTCTCCAGTTTGGAAACAGGCCATTCCGCCCGACGAGTCGCTCAGTGGTTCTCACTGCTGCCTGACAGCGCTACTAGGGACCCAGGCTCGATTCCAACTGTCGGGAGTCGATTCCGTGTCGAGTTTGCACATTCTCCCAGAGTCTGCGTGGGTTTGCTCGGGTTTCCTCCCACAGTCCAAAGACGTGCAGGTCGAGTGAATTGGCCATTCTAAATTGTCATCGATGCATTATTCAGTGAGAAACGGGTCTGGGCGGGTTACTCTTCAGAGGATCGATGTGGACTTGTTGGGCTGAAGGGCCTGTTTCCACACTGTAGCCAATCTAATTTATTCTAATCTCGTCAACACCGACCCTGCAGAGAGCAATCGACCCAGATCCTTTGCGCACACTGCATCATTCTCCATTGAATGCTGACTAATCCACCCTTCTGGGCCCGCACAATCACCGGACACAATGGGACAATGAAGCATGGCCAATCCCGCAAACGCTACACATCTTTGTACTGAGAGCGGTAACCGGAGCAGCCGGAGCAAACCCACGCGCGGGCAGAATGTTCAAACTGCACAGACGGTGACGCGAGGGTCGATTGGAACCTGTGTCCCAAGCGCTTTGAGTCAGCCAGTGTGAACCAATCAGCCGCGAGCGCTGAGCGCAGCGCCACCCGGCTCCATAGCTCAGCGGTTAGAGCACTGGTCTTGTAAACCAGGGGTCGTGAGTTCAAATCTCACTGGCGCCTCGTCATCCGTACTGCCCGGCCCGGCCAAAGCCGACTCTGTTTCAACGCTCGGGATGAGACTGAGGAGCACTTTGTTGGAATCGCTCCACGCCAGTTTGTGGTCCAAGCGGCTCCTTTGGCAGCACGAGCGTTCACCCTCCAACCACCGGATGAACGATCGAGCTCAGGAAAAACCCTGTTGGTCTGACTGCTTGCTGCTGTTTTTGTCAATCAAGAGCTTGGGAATTGATGTCTGAAACACCAAGGTCATTACCCTGAAGTGACAGACACCTGTCTCCTCTCAAACCTGTTGAGCTTTTCCTGCAACTTCTGATTTTGTCACTTACAGCTTTGAGTTGAAATCAACAAACTACTTTTTTCTGCAGGCAAAGAACGGGGCTTTGTGTGTTCACGGATTTAACTTTGAGATCGCTGACCCCAGTCACTCCAAGCGAGCGAATGACAATTCCCAATTATGTCTGGACAGAAATCACAGAAGCATAGGATCTCTCCAGTTTGGAAACAGGCCATTCCGCCCGACGAGTCGCTCAGTGGTTCTCACTGCTGCCTGACAGCGCTACTAGGGACCCAGGCTCGATTCCAACTGTCGGGAGTCGATTCCGTGTCGAGTTTGCACATTCTCCAGGAGTCTGCGTGGGTTTGCTCGGGTTTCCTCCCACAGTCCAAAGACGTGCAGGTCGAGTGAATTGGCCATTCTAAATTGTCATCGATGCATTATTCAGTGAGAAACGGGTCTGGGCGGGTTACTCTTCAGAGGATCGATGTGGACTAGTTGGGCTGAAGGGCCTGTTTCCACACTGTAGCCAATCGAATTTATTCTAATCTCGTCAACACCGACCCTGCAGAGAGCAATCGACCCAGATCCTTTGCGCACACTGCATCATTCTCCATTGAATGCTGACTAATCCACCCTTCCGGGCCCGCACAATCACCGGACACAATGGGACAATGAAGCATGGCCAATCCCGCAAAAGCTACACATCTTTGTACTGAGAGCGGTAACCGGAGCAGCCGGAGTAAACCCACGCGCGGGCAGAATGTTCAAACTGCACAGACGGTGACGCGAGGGTCGATTGGAACCTGTGTCCCAAGCGCTTTGAGTCAGCCAGTGTGAACCAATCAGCCGCGAGCGCTGAGCGCAGCGCCACCCGGCTCCATAGCTCAGCGGTTAGAGCACTGGTCTTGTAAACCAGGGGTCGTGAGTTCAAATCTCACTGGTGCCTCGTCATCCGTACTGCCCGGCCCGGCCAAAGCCGACTCTGTTTCAATGCTCGGGATGAGACTGAGGAGCACTTTGTTGGAATCGCTCCACGCCAGTTTGTGGTCCAAGCGGCTCCTTTGGCAGCACGAGCGTTCACCCTCCAACCACCGGATGAACGAGTCGAGCTCAGGAAAAACCCTGTTGGTCTGACTGCTTGCTGCTGTTTTTGTCAATCAAGAGCTTGGGAATTGATGTCTGAAACACCAAGGTCATTACCCTGAAGTGACAGACACCTGTCTCCTCTCAAACCTGTTGAGCTTTTCCTGCAACTTCTGTTTTTGTCACTTACAGCTTTGAGTTGAAATCAACAAACTACTTTTTTCTGCAGGCAAAGAACGGGGCTTTGTGTGTTCACGGATTTAACTTTGAGATCGCTGACCCCAGTCACTCCAAGCGAGCGAATGACAATTCCCAATTATGTCTGGACAGAAATCACAGAAGCATAGGATCTCTCCAGTTTGGAAACAGGCCATTCCGCCCGACGAGTCGCTCAGTGGTTCTCACTGCTGCCTGACAGCGCTACTAGGGACCCAGGCTCGATTCCAACTGTCGGGAGTCGATTCCGTGTCGAGTTTGCACATTCTCCCAGAGTCTGCGTGGGTTTGCTCGGGTTTCCTCCCACAGTCCAAAGACGTGCAGGTCGAGTGAATTGGCCATTCTAAATTGTCATCGATGCATTATTCAGTGAGAAACGGGTCTGGGCGGGTTACTCTTCAGAGGATCGATGTGCACTTGTTGGGCTGAAGGGCCTGTTTCCACACTGTAGCCAATCTAATTTATTCTAATCTCGTCAACACCGACCCTGCAGAGAGCAATCGACCCAGATCCTTTGCGCACACTGCATCATTCTCCATTGAATGCTGACTAATCCACCCTTCCGGGCCCGCACAATCACCGGACACAATGGGACAATGAAGCATGGCCAATCCCGCAAACGCTACACATCTTTGTACTGAGAGTGGTAACCGGAGCAGCCGGAGCAAACCCACGCGCGGGCAGAATGTTCAAACTGCACAGACGGTGACGCGAGGGTCGATTGGAACCTGTGTCCCAAGCGCTTTGAGTCAGCCAGTGTGAACCAATCAGCCGCGAGCGCTGTACGCGGCGCCACCCGGCTCCATAGCTCAGCGGTTAGAGCACTGGTCTTGTAAACCAGGGGTCGTGAGTTCAAATCTCACTGGGGCCTCGTCATCCGTGCTGCCCGGCCCGGCCAAAGCCGACTCTGTTTCAACGCTCGGGATGAGAGTGAGGAGCACTTTGTTGGAATCGCTCCACGCCAGTTTGTGGTCCAAGCGGCTCCTTTGGCAGCACGAGCGTTCACCCTCCAACCACCGGATGAACGATCGAGCTCAGGAAAAACCCTGTTGGTCTGACTGCTTGCTGCTGTTTTTGTCAATCAAGAGCTTGGGAATTGATGTCTGAAACACCAAGGTCATTACCCTGAAGTGACAGACACCTGTCTCCTCTCAAACCTGTTGAGCTTTTCCTGCAACTTCTGTTTTTGTCACTTACAGCTTTGAGTTGAAATCAACAAACTACTTTTTTCTGCAGGCAAAGAACGGGGCTTTGTGTGTTCACGGATTTAACTTTGAGATCGCTGACCCCAGTCACTCCAAGCGAGCGAATGACAATTCCCAATTATGTCTGGACAGAAATCACAGAAGCATAGGATCTCTCCAGTTTGGAAACAGGCCATTCCGCCCGACGAGTCGCTCAGTGGTTCTCACTGCTGCCTGACAGCGCTACTAGGGACCCAGGCTCGATTCCAACTGTCGGGAGTCGATTCCGTGTCCAGTTTGCACATTCTCCCAGAGTCTGCGTGGGTTTGCTCGGGTTTCCTCCCACAGTCCAAAGACGTGCAGGTCGAGTGAATTGGCCATTCTAAATTGTCATCGATGCATTATTCAGTGAGAAACGGGTCTGGGCGGGTTACTCTTCAGAGGATCGATGTGGACTTGTTGGGCTGAAGGGCCTGTTTCCACACTGTAGCCAATCTAATTTATTCTAATCTCGTCAACACCGACCCTGCAGAGAGCAATCGACCCAGATCCTTTGCGCACACTGCATCATTCTCCATTGAATGCTGACTAATCCACCCTTCCGGGCCCGCACAATCACCGGACACAATGGGACAATGAAGCATGGCCAATCCCGCAAAAGCTACACATCTTTGTACTGAGAGCCGTAACCGGAGCAGCCGGAGCAAACCCACGCGCGGGCAGAATGTTCAAACTGCACAGACGGTGACGCGAGGGTCGATTGGAACCTGTGTCCCAAGCGCTTTGAGTCAGCCAGTGTGAACCAATCAGCCGCGAGCGCTGAGCGCAGCGCCACCCGGCTCCATAGCTCAGCGGTTAGAGCACTGGTCTTGTAAACCAGGGGTCGTGAGTTCAAATCTCACTGGTGCCTCGTCATCCGTACTGCCTGGCCCGGCCAAAGCCGACTCTGTTTCAACGCTCGGGATGAGACTGAGGAGCACTTTGTTGGAATCGCTCCACGCCAGTTTGTGGTCCAAGCGGCTCCTTTGGCAGCACGAGCGTTCACCCTCCAACCACCGGATGAACGAGTCGAGCTCAGGAAAAACCCTGTTGGTCTGACTGCTTGCTGCTGTTTTTGTCAATCAAGAGCTTGGGAATTGATGTCTGAAACACCAAGGTCATTACCCTGAAGTGACAGACACCTGTCTCCTCTCAAACCTGTTGAGCTTTTCCTGCAACTTCTGTTTTTGTCACTTACAGCTTTGAGTTGAAATCAACAAACTACTTTTTTCTGCAGGCAAAGAACGGGGCTTTGTGTGTTCACGGATTTAACTTTGAGATCGCTGACCCCAGTCACTCCAAGCGAGCGAATGACAATTCCCAATTATGTCTGGACAGAAATCACAGAAGCATAGGATCTCTCCAGTTTGGAAACAGGCCATTCCGCCCAACGAGTCGCTCAGTGGTTCTCACTGCTGCCTGACAGCGCAACTAGGGACCCAGGCTCGATTCCAACTGTCGGGAGTCGATTCCGTGTCGAGTTTGCACATTCTCCCAGAGTCTGCGTGGGTTTGCTCGGGTTTCCTCCCACAGTCCAAAGACGTGCAGGTCGAGTGAATTGGCCATTCTAAATTGTCATCGATGCATTATTCAGTGAGAAACGGGTCTGGGCGGGTTACTCTTCAGAGGATCGATGTGGACTTGTTGGGCTGAAGGGCCTGTTTCCACACTGTAGCCAATCTAATTTATTCTAATCTCGTCAACACCGACCCTGCAGAGAGCAATCGACCCAGATCCTTTGCGCACACTGCATCATTCTCCATTGAATGCTGACTAATCCACCCTTCCGGGCCCGCACAATCACCGGACACAATGGGACAATGAAGCATGGCCAATCCCGCAAACGCTACACATCTTTGTACTGAGAGTGGTAACCGGAGCAGCCGGAGCAAACCCACGCGCGGGCAGAATGTTCAAACTGCACAGACGGTGACGCGAGGGTCGATTGGAACCTGTGTCCCAAGCGCTTTGAGTCAGCCAGTGTGAACCAATCAGCCGCGAGCGCTGTGCGCGGCGCCACCCGGCTCCATAGCTCAGCGGTTAGAGCACTGGTCTTGTAAACCAGGGGTCGTGAGTTCAAATCTCACTGGGGCCTCGTCATCCGTGCTGCCCGGCCCGGCCAAAGCCGACTCTGTTTCAACGCTCGGGATGAGACTGAGGAGCACTTTGTTGGAATCGCTCCACGCCAGTTTGTGGTCCAAGCGGCTCCTTTGGCAGCACGAGCGTTCACCCTCCAACCACCGGATGAACGATCGAGCTCAGGAAAAACCCTGTTGGTCTGACTGCTTGCTGCTGTTTTTGTCAATCAAGAGCTTGGGAATTGATGTCTGAAACACCAAGGTCATTACCCTGAAGTGACAGACACCTGTCTCCTCTCAAACCTGTTGAGCTTTTCCTGCAACTTCTGTTCTTGTCACTTACAGCTTTGAGTTGAAATCAACAAACTACTTTTTTCTGCAGGCAAAGAACGGGGCTTTGTGTGTTCACGGATTTAACTTTGAGATCGCTGACCCCAGTCACTCCAAGCGAGCGAATGACAATTCCCAATTATGTCTGGACAGAAATCACAGAAGCATAGGATCTCTCCAGTTTGGAAACAGGCCATTCCGCCCGACGAGTCGCTCAGTGGTTCTCACTGCTGCCTGACAGCGCTACTAGGGACCCAGGCTCGATTCCAACTGTCGGGAGTCGATTCCGTGTCGAGTTTGCACATTCTCCCAGAGTCTGCGTGGGTTTGCTCGGGTTTCCTCCCACAGTCCAAAGACGTGCAGGTCGAGTGAATTGGCCATTCTAAATTGTCATCGATGCATTATTCAGTGAGAAACGGGTCTGGGCGGGTTACTCTTCAGAGGATCGATGTGGACTTGTTGGGCTGAAGGGCCTGTTTCCACACTGTAGCCAATCTAATTTATTCTAATCTCGTCAACACCGACCCTGCAGAGAGCAATCGACCCAGATCCTTTGCGCACACTGCATCATTCTCCATTGAATGCTGACTAATCCACCCTTCCGGGCCCGCACAATCACCGGACACAATGGGACAATGAAGCATGGCCAATCCCGCAAAAGCTACACATCTTTGTACTGAGAGCGGTAACCGGAGCAGCCGGAGTAAACCCACGCGCGGGCAGAATGTTCAAACTGCACAGACGGTGACGCGAGGGTCGATTGGAACCTGTGTCCCAAGCGCTTTGAGTCAGCCAGTGTGAACCAATCAGCCGCGAGCGCTGAGCGCAGCGCCACCCGGCTCCATAGCTCAGCGGTTAAAGCACTGGTCTTGTAAACCAGGGGTCGTGAGTTCAAATCTCACTGGGGCCTCGTCATCCGTGCTGCCCGGCCCGGCCAAAGCCGACTCTGTTTCAACGCTCGGGATGAGACTGAGGAGCACTTTGTTGGAATCGCTCCACGCCAGTTTATGGTCCAAGCGGCTCCTTTGGCAGCACGAGCGTTCACCCTCCAACCACCGGATGAACGATCGAGCTCAGGAAAAACCCTGTTGGTCTGACTGCTTGCTGCTGTTTTTGTCAATCAAGAGCTTGGGAATTGATGTCTGAAACACCAAGGTCATTACCCTGAAGTGACAGACACCTGTCTCCTCTCAAACCTGTTGAGCTTTTCCTGCAACTTCGGTTTTTGTCACTTACAGCTTTGAGTTGAAATCAACAAACTACTTTTTTCTGCAGGCAAAGAACGGGGCTTTGTGTGTTCACGGATTTAACTTTGAGATCGCTGACCCCAGTCACTCCAAGCGAGCGAATGACAATTCCCAATTATGACTGGACAGAAATCACAGAAGCATAGGATCTCTCCAGTTTGGAAACAGGCCATTCCGCCCGACGAGTCGCTCAGTGGTTCTCACTGCTGCCTGACAGCGCTACTAGGGACCCAGGCTCGATTCCAACTGTCGGGAGTCGATTCCGTGTCGAGTTTGAACATTCTCCCAGAGTCTGCGTGGGTTTGCTCGGGTTTCCTCCCACAGTCCAAAGACGTGCAGGTCGAGTGAATTGGCCATTCTAAATTGTCATCGATGCATTATTCAGTGAGAAACGGGTCTGGGCGGGTTACTCTTCAGAGGATCGATGTGGACTAGTTGGGCTGAAGGGCCTGTTTCCACACTGTAGCCAATCTAATTTATTCTAATCTCGTCAACACCGACCCTGCAGAGAGCAATCGACCCAGATCCTTTGCGCACACTGCATCATTCTCCATTGAATGCTGACTAATCCACCCTTCCGGGCCCGCACAATCACCGGACACAATGGGACAATGAAGCATGGCCAATCCCGCAAAAGCTACACATCTTTGTACTGAGAGCGGTAACCGGAGCAGCCGGAGTAAACCCACGCGCGGGCAGAATGTTCAAACTGCACAGACGGTGACGCGAGGGTCGATTGGAACCTGTGTCCCAAGCGCTTTGAGTCAGCCAGTGTGAACCAATCAGCCGCGAGCGCTGAGCGCAGCGCCACCCGGCTCCATAGCTCAGCGGTTAAAGCACTGGTCTTGTAAACCAGGGGTCGTGAGTTCAAATCTCACTGGGGCCTCGTCATCCGTGCTGCCCGGCCCGGCCAAAGCCGACTCTGTTTCAACGCTCGGGATGAGACTGAGGAGCACTTTGTTGGAATCGCTCCACGCCAGTTTGTGGTCCAAGCGGCTCCTTTGGCAGCACGAGCGTTCACCCTCCAACCACCGGATGAACGAGTCGAGCTCAGGAAAAACCCTGTTGGTCTGACTGCTTGCTGCTGTTTTTGTCAATCAAGAGCTTGGGAATTGATGTCTGAAACACCAAGGTCATTACCCTGAAGTGACAGACACCTGTCTCCTCTCAAACCTGTTGAGCTTTTCCTGCAACTTCTGTTTTTGTCACTTACAGCGTTGAGTTGAAATCCACAAACTTCTTTTTTCTGCAGGCAAAGAACGGGGCTGTGTGTGTTCACGGATTTAACTTTGAGATCGCTGACCCCAGTCACTCCAAGCGAGCGAATGACAATTCCCAATTATGTCTGGACAGAAATCACAGAAGCATAGGATCTCTCCAGTTTGGAAACAGGCCATTCCGCCCGACGAGTCGCTCAGTGGTTCTCACTGCTGCCTGACAGCGCTACTAGGGACCCAGGCTCGATTCCAACTGTCGGGAGTCGATTCCGTGTCGAGTTTGCACATTCTCCCAGAGTCTGCGTGGGTTTGCTCGGGTTTCCTCCCACAGTCCAAAGACGTGCAGGTCGAGTGAATTGGCCATTCTAAATTGTCATCGATGCATTATTCAGTGAGAAACGGGTCTGGGCGGGTTACTCTTCAGAGGATCGATGTGGACTTGTTGGGCTGAAGGGCCTGTTTCCACACTGTAGCCAATCTAATTTATTCTAATCTCGTCAACACCGACCCTGCAGAGAGCAATCGACCCAGATCCTTTGCGCACACTGCATCATTCTCCATTGAATGCTGACTAATCCACCCTTCCGGGCCCGCACAATCACCGGACACAATGGGACAATGAAGCATGGCCAATCCCGCAAAAGCTACACATCTTTGTACTGAGAGCGGTAACCGGAGCAGCCGGAGTAAACCCACGCGCGGGCAGAATGTTCAAACTGCACAGACGGTGACGCGAGGGTCGATTGGAACCTGTGTCCCAAGCGCTTTGAGTCAGCCAGTGTGAACCAATCAGCCGCGAGCGCTGAGCGCAGCGCCACCCGGCTCAATAGCTCAGCGGTTAAAGCACTGGTCTTGTAAACCAGGGGTCGTGAGTTCAAATCTCACTGGGGCCTCGTCATCCATGCTGCCCGGCCCGGCCAAAGCCGACTCTGTTTCAACGCTCGGGATGAGACTGAGGAGCACTTTGTTGGAATCGCTCCACGCCCGTTTGTGGTCCAAGCGGCTCCTTTGGCAGCACGAGCGTTCACCCTCCAACCACCGGATGAACGAGTCGAGCTCAGGAAAAACCCTGTTGGTCTGACTGCTTGCTGCTGTTTTTGTCAATCAAGAGCTTGGGAATTGATGTCTGAAACACCAAGGTCATTACCCTGAAGTGACAGACACCTGTCTCCTCTCAAACCTGTTGAGCTTTTCCTGCAACTTCGGTTTTTGTCACTTACAGCTTTGAGTTGAAATCAACAAACTACTTTTTTCTGCAGGCAAAGAACGGGGCTTTGTGTGTTCACGGATTTAACTTTGAGATCGCTGACCCCAGTCACTCCAAGCGAGCGAATGACAATTCCCAATTATGTCTGGACAGAAATCACAGAAGCATAGGATCTCTCCAGTTTGGAAACAGGCCATTCCGCCCGACGAGTCGCTCAGTGGTTCTCACTGCTGCCTGACAGCGCTACTAGGGACCCAGGCTCGATTCCAACTGTCGGGAGTCGATTCCGTGTCGAGTTTGCACATTCTCCCAGAGTCTGCGTGGGTTTGCTCGGGTTTCCTCCCACAGTCCAAAGACGTGCAGGTCGAGTGAATTGGCCATTCTAAATTGTCATCGATGCATTATTCAGTGAGAAACGGGTCTGGGCGGGTTACTCTTCAGAGGATCGATGTGGACTTGTTGGGCTGAAGGGCCTGTTTCCACACTGTAGCCAATCTAATTTATTCTAATCTCGTCAACACCGACCCTGCAGAGAGCAATCGACCCAGATCCTTTGCGCACACTGCATCATTCTCCATTGAATGCTGACTAATCCACCCTTCCGGGCCCGCACAATCACCGGACACAATGGGACAATGAAGCATGGCCAATCCCGCAAACGCTACACATCTTTGTACTGAGAGCGGTAACCGGAGCAGCCGGAGCAAACCCACGCGCGGGCAGAATGTTCAAACTGCACAGACGGTGACGCGAGGGTCGATTGGAACCTGTGTCCCAAGCGCTTTGAGTCAGCCAGTGTGAACCAATCAGGCGCGAGCGCTGAGGGCAGCGCCACCCGGCTCCATAGCTCAGCGGTTAGAGCACTGGTCTGGTAAACCAGGGGTCGTGAGTTCAAATCTCACAGGGGCCCCGTCATCCGTGCTGCCCGGCCCGGCCAGAGCCGACTCTGTTTCAACGCTCGGGATGACACTGAGGAGCACTTGGTTAGAATCGCTCCACGCCAGTTTGTGGTCCAAGCGGCTCCTTTGGCAGCACGAGCGTTCACCCTCCAACCACCGGATGAACGAGTCGAGCTCAGGAAAAACCCTGTTGGTCTGACTGCTTGCTGCTGTTTTTGTCAATCAAGAGCTTAGGAATTGATGTCTGAAACACCAAGGTCATTACCCTGAAGTGACAGACACCTGTCTCCTCTCAAACCTGTTGAGCTTTTCCTGCAACTTCTGTTTTTGTCACTTACAGCGTTGAGTTGAAATCCACAAACTTCTTTTTTCTGCAGGCAAAGAACGGGGCTGTGTGTGTTCACGGATTTAACTTTGAGATCGCTGACCCCAGTCACTCCAAGCGAGCGAATGACAATTCCCAATTATGTCTGGACAGAAATCACAGAAGCATAGGATCTCTCCAGTTTGGAAACAGGCCATTCCGCCCGACGAGTCGCTCAGTGGTTCTCACTGCTGCCTGACAGCGCTACTAGGGACCCAGGCTCGATTCCAACTGTCGGGAGTCGATTCCGTGTCGAGTTTGCACATTCTCCCAGAGTCTGCGTGGGTTTGCTCGGGTTTCCTCCCACAGTCCAAAGACGTGCAGGTCGAGTGAATTGGCCATTCTAAATTGTCATCGATGCATTATTCAGTGAGAAACGGGTCTGGGCGGGTTACTCTTCAGTGGATCGATGTGGACTTGTTGGGCTGAAGGGCCTGTTTCCACACTGTAGCCAATCTAATTTATTCTAATCTCGTCAACACCGACCCTGCAGAGAGCAATCGACCCAGATCCATTGCGCACACTGCATCATTCTCCATTGAATGCTGACTAATCCACCCTTCCGGGCCCGCACAATCACCGGACACAATGGGACAATGAAGCATGGCCAATCCCGCAAACGCTACACATCTTTGTACTGAGAGCGGTAACCGGAGCAGCCGGAGCAAACCCACGCGCGGGCAGAATGTTCAAACTGCACAGACGGTGACGCGAGGGTCGATTGGAACCTGTGTCCCAAGCGCTTTGAGTCAGCCAGTGTGAACCAATCAGCCGCGAGCGCTGAGCGGAGCGCCACCCGGCTCCATAGCTCAGCGGTTAGAGCACTGGTCTTGTAAACCAGGGGTCGTGAGTTCAAATTTCACTGGGGCCCCGTCATCCGTGCTGCCCGGCCAGGCCAGAGCCGACTCTGTTTCAACCCTCGGGATGACACTGAGGAGCACTTGGTTAGAATCGCTCCACGCCAGTTTGTGGTCCAAGCGGCTCCTTTGGCAGCACGAGCGTTCACCCTCCAACCACCGAATGAACGAGTCGAGCTCAGGAAAAACCCTGTTGGTCTGACTGCTTGCTGCTGTTTTTGTCAATCAAGAGCTTGGGAATTGATGTCTGAAACACCAAGGTCATTACCCTGAAGTGACAGACACCTGTCTCCTCTCAAACCTGTTGAGCTTTTCCTGCAACTTCTGTTTTTGTCACTTACAGCGTTGAGTTGAAATCCACAAACTTCTTTTTTCTGCAGGCAAAGAACGGGGCTGTGTGTGTTCACGGATTTAACTTTGAGATCGCTGACCCCAGTCACTCCAAGCGAGCGAATGACAATTCCCAATTATGTCTGGACAGAAATCACAGAAGCATAGGATCTCTCCAGTTTGGAAACAGGCCATTCCGCCCGACGAGTCGCTCAGTGGTTCTCACTGCTGCCTGACAGCGCTACTAGGGACCCAGGCTCGATTCCAACTGTCGGGAGTCGATTCCGTGTCGAGTTTGCACATTCTCCCAGAGTCTGCGTGGGTTTGCTCGGGTTTCCTCCCACAGTCCAAAGACGTGCAGGTCGAGTGAATTGGCCATTCTAAATTGTCATCGATGCATTATTCAGTGAGAAACGGGTCTGGGCGGGTTACTCTTCAGAGGATCGATGTGGACTTGTTGGGCTGAAGGGCCTGTTTCCACACTGTAGCCAATCTAATTTATTCTAATCTCGTCAACACCGACCCTGCAGAGAGCAATCGACCCAGATCCTTTGCGCACACTGCATCATTCTCCATTGAATGCTGACTAATCCACCCTTCCGGGCCCGCACAATCACCGGACACAATGGGACAATGAAGCATGGCCAATCCCGCAAACGCTACACATCTTTGTACTGAGAGCGGTAACCGGAGCAGCCGGAGCAAACCCACGCGCGGGCAGAATGTTCAAACTGCACAGACGGTGACGCGAGGGTCGATTGGAACCTGTGTCCCAAGCGCTTTGAGTCAGCCAGTGTGAACCAATCAGCCGCGAGCGCTGTGCGCGGCGCCACCCGGCTCCATAGCTCAGCGGTTAGAGCACTGGTCTTGTAAACCAGGTGTCGTGAGTTCAAATCTCACTGGGGCCTCGTCATCCGTGCTGCCCGGCCCGGCCAAAGCCGACTCTGTTTCAACGCTCGGGATGAGACTGAGGAGCACTTTGTTGGAATCGCTCCACGCCAGTTTGTGGTCCAAGCGGCTCCTTTGGCAGCACGAGCGTTCACCCTCCAACCACCGGATGAACGAGTCGAGCTCAGGAAAAACCCTGTTGGTCTGACTGCTTGCTGCTGTTTTTGTCAATCAAGAGCTTGGGAATTGATGTCTGAAACACCAAGGTCATTACCCTGAAGTGACAGACACCTGTCTCCTCTCAAACCTGTTGAGCTTTTCCTGCAACTTCGGTTTTTGTCACTTACAGCTTTGAGTTGAAATCAACAAACTACTTTTTTCTGCAGGCAAAGAACGGGGCTTTGTGTGTTCACGGATTTAACTTTGAGATCGCTGACCCCAGTCACTCCAAGCGAGCGAATGACAATTCCCAATTATGTCTGGACAGAAATCACAGAAGCATAGGATCTCTCCAGTTTGGAAACAGGCCATTCCGCCCGACGAGTCGCTCAGTGGTTCTCACTGCTGCCTGACAGCGCTACTAGGGACCCAGGCTCGATTCCAACTGTCGGGAGTCGATTCCGTGTCGAGTTTGCACATTCTCCCAGAGTCTGCGTGGGTTTGCTCGGGTTTCCTCCCACAGTCCAAAGACGTGCAGGTCGAGTGAATTGGCCATTCTAAATTGTCATCGATGCATTATTCAGTGAGAAACGGGTCTGGGCGGGTTACTCTTCAGAGGATCGATGTGGACTAGTTGGGCTGAAGGGCCTGTTTCCACACTGTAGCCAATCTAATTTATTCTAATCTCGTCAACACCGACCCTGCAGAGAGCAATCGACCCAGATCCTTTGCGCACACTGCATCATTCTCCATTGAATGCTGACTAATCCACCCTTCCGGGCCCGCACAATCACCGGACACAATGGGACAATGAAGCATGGCCAATCCCGCAAAAGCTACACATCTTTGTACTGAGAGCGGTAACCGGAGCAGCCGGAGTAAACCCACGCGCGGGCAGAATGTTCAAACTGCACAGACGGTGACGCGAGGGTCGATTGGAACCTGTGTCCCAAGCGCTTTGAGTCAGCCAGTGTGAACCAATCAGCCGCGAGCGCTGAGCGCAGCGCCACCCGGCTCCATAGCTCAGCGGTTAAAGCACTGTTCTTGTAAACCAGGGGTCGTGAGTTCAAATCTCACTGGGGCCTCGTCATCCGTGCTGCCCGGCCCGGCCAAAGCCGACTCTGTTTCAACGCTCGGGATGAGACTGAGGAGCACTTTGTTGGAATCGCTCCACGCCAGTTTGTGGTCCAAGCGGCTCCTTTGGCAGCACGAGCGTTCACCCTCCAACCACCGGATGAACGAGTCGAGCTCAGGAAAAACCCTGTTGGTCTGACTGCTTGCTGCTGTTTTTGTCAATCAAGAGCTTGGGAATTGATGTCTGAAACACCAAGGTCATTACCCTGAAGTGACAGACACCTGTCTCCTCTCAAACCTGTTGAGCTTTTCCTGCAACTTCTGTTTTTGTCACTTACAGCGTTGAGTTGAAATCCACAAACTTCTTTTTTCTGCAGGCAAAGAACGGGGCTGTGTGTGTTCACGGATTTAACTTTGAGATCGCTGACCCCAGTCACTCCAAGCGAGCGAATGACAATTCCCAATTATGTCTGGACAGAAATCACAGAAGCATAGGATCTCTCCAGTTTGGAAACAGGCCATTCCGCCCGACGAGTCGCTCAGTGGTTCTCACTGCTGCCTGACAGCGCTACTAGGGACCCAGGCTCGATTCCAACTGTCGGGAGTCGATTCCGTGTCGAGTTTGCACATTCTCCCAGAGTCTGCGTGGGTTTGCTCGGGTTTCCTCCCACAGTCCAAAGACGTGCAGGTCGAGTGAATTGGCCATTCTAAATTGTCATCGATGCATTATTCAGTGAGAAACGGGTCTGGGCGGGTTACTCTTCAGAGGATCGATGTGGACTTGTTGGGCTGAAGGGCCTGTTTCCACACTGTAGCCAATCTAATTTATTCTAATCTCGTCAACACCGACCCTGCAGAGAGCAATCGACCCAGATCCTTTGCGCACACTGCATCATTCTCCATTGAATGCTGACTAATCCACCCTTCCGGGCCCGCACAATCACCGGACACAATGGGACAATGAAGCATGGCCAATCCCGCAAACGCTACACATCTTTGTACTGAGAGCGGTAACCGGAGCAGCCGGAGCAAACCCACGCGCGGGCAGAATGTTCAAACTGCACAGACGGTGACGCGAGGGTCGATTGGAACCTGTGTCCCAAGCGCTTTGAGTCAGCCAGTGTGAACCAATCAGCCGCGAGCGCTGAGCGCAGCGCCATCCGGCTCCATAGCTCAGCGGTTAGAGCACTGGTCTTGTAAACCAGGGGTCGTGAGTTCCAATCTCACTGGTGCCTCGTCATCCGTACTGCCCGGCCCGGCCAAAGCCGACTCTGTTTCAACGCTCGGGATGAGACTGAGGAGCACTTTGTTGGAATCGCTGCACGCCAGTTTGTGGTCCAAGCGGCTCCTTTGGCAGCACGAGCGTTCACCCTCCAACCACCGGATGAACGAGTCGAGCTCAGGAAAAACCCTGTTGGTCTGACTGCTTGCTGCTGTTTTTGTCAATCAAGAGCTTGGGAATTGATGTCTGAAACACCAAGGTCATTACCCTGAAGTGACAGACACCTGTCTCCTCTCAAACCTGTTGAGCTTTTCCTGCAACTTCGGTTTTTGTCACTTACAGCTTTGAGTTGAAATCAACAAACTACTTTTTTCTGCAGGCAAAGAACGGGGCTTTGTGTGTTCACGGATTTAACTTTGAGATCGCTGACCCCAGTCACTCCAAGCGAGCGAATGACAATTCCCAATTATGTCTGGACAGAAATCACAGAAGCATAGGATCTCTCCAGTTTGGAAACAGGCCATTCCGCCCGACGAGTCGCTCAGTGGTTCTCACTGCTGCCTGACAGCGCTACTAGGGACCCAGGCTCGATTCCAACTGTCGGGAGTCGATTCCGTGTCGAGTTTGCACATTCTCCCAGAGTCTGCGTGGGTTTGCTCGGGTTTCCTCCCACAGTCCAAAGACGTGCAGGTCGAGTGAATTGGCCATTCTAAATTGTCATCGATGCATTATTCAGTGAGAAACGGGTCTGGGCGGGTTACTCTTCAGAGGATCGATGTGGACTTGTTGGGCTGAAGGGCCTGTTTCCACACTGTAGCCAATCTAATTTATTCTAATCTCGTCAACACCGACCCTGCAGAGAGCAATCGACCCAGATCCTTTGCGCACACTGCATCATTCTCCATTGAATGCTGACTAATCCACCCTTCCGGGCCCGCACAATCACCGGACACAATGGGACAATGAAGCATGGCCAATCCCGCAAAAGCTACACATCTTTGTACTGAGAGCGGTAACCGGAGCAGCCGGAGTAAACCCACGCGCGGGCAGAATGTTCAAACTGCACAGACGGTGACGCGAGGGTCGATTGGAACCTGTGTCCCAAGCGCTTTGAGTCAGCCAGTGTGAACCAATCAGCCGCGAGCGCTGAGCGCAGCGCCACCCGGCTCCATAGCTCAGCGGTTAAAGCACTGGTCTTGTAAACCAGGGGTCGTGAGTTCAAATCTCACTGGGGCCTCGTCATCCGTGCTGCCCGGCCCGGCCAAAGCCGACTCTGTTTCAACGCTCGGGATGAGACTGAGGAGCACTTTGTTGGAATCGCTCCACGCCAGTTTGTGGTCCAAGCGGCTCCTTTGGCAGCACGAGCGTTCACCCTCCAACCACCGGATGAACGAGTCGAGCTCAGGAAAAACCCTGTTGGTCTGACTGCTTGCTGCTGTTTTTGTCAATCAAGAGCTTGGGAATTGATGTCTGAAACACCAAGGTCATTACCCTGAAGTGACATACACCTGTCTCCTCTCAAACCTGTTGAGCTTTTCCTGCAACTTCTGTTTTTGTCACTTACAGCGTTGAGTTGAAATCCACAAACTTCTTTTTTCTGCAGGCAAAGAACGGGGCTGTGTGTGTTCACGGATTTAACTTTGAGATCGCTGACCCCAGTCACTCCAAGCGAGCGAATGACAATTCCCAATTATGTCTGGACAGAAATCACAGAAGCATAGGATCTCTCCAGTTTGGAAACAGGCCATTCCGCCCGACGAGTCGCTCAGTGGTTCTCACTGCTGCCTGACAGCGCTACTAGGGACCCAGGCTCGATTCCAACTGTCGGGAGTCGATTCCGTGTCGAGTTTGCACATTCTCCCAGAGTCTGCGTGGGTTTGCTCGGGTTTCCTCCCACAGTCCAAAGACGTGCAGGTCGAGTGAATTGGCCATTCTAAATTGTCATCGATGCATTATTCAGTGAGAAACGGGTCTGGGCGGGTTACTCTTCAGAGGATCGATGTGGACTTGTTGGGCTGAAGGGCCTGTTTCCACACTGTAGCCAATCTAATTTATTCTAATCTCGTCAACACCGACCCTGCAGAGAGCAATCGACCCAGATCCTTTGCGCACACTGCATCATTCTCCATTGAATGCTGACTAATCCACCCTTCCGGGCCCGCACAATCACCGGACACAATGGGACAATGAAGCATGGCCAATCCCGCAAACGCTACACATCTTTGTACTGAGAGCGGTAACCGGAGCAGCCGGAGCAAACCCACGCGCGGGCAGAATGTTCAAACTGCACAGACGGTGACGCGAGGGTCGATTGGAACCTGTGTCCCAAGCGCTTTGAGTCAGCCAGTGTGAACCAATCAGCCGCGAGCGCTGTGCGCGGCGCCACCCGGCTCCATAGCTCAGCGGTTAGAGCACTGGTCTTGTAAACCAGGGGTCGTGAGTTCAAATCTCACTGGGGCCTCGTCATCCGTGCTGCCCGGCCCGGCCAAAGCCGACTCTGTTTCAACGCTCGGGATGAGACTGAGGAGCACTTTGTTGGAATCGCTCCACGCCAGTTTGTGGTCCAAGCGGCTCCTTTGGCAGCACGAGCGTTCACCCTCCAACCACCGGATGAACGAGTCGAGCTCAGGAAAAACCCTGTTGGTCTGACTGCTTGCTGCTGTTTTTGTCAATCAAGAGCTTGGGAATTGATGTCTGAAACACCAAGGTCATTACCCTGAAGTGACAGACACCTGTCTCCTCTCAAACCTGTTGAGCTTTTCCTGCAACTTCTGTTTTTGTCACTTACAGCGTTGAGTTGAAATCCACAAACTTCTTTTTTCTGCAGGCAAAGAACGGGGCTGTGTGTGTTCACGGATTTAACTTTGAGATCGCTGACCCCAGTCACTCCAAGCGAGCGAATGACAATTCCCAATTATGTCTGGACAGAAATCACAGAAGCATAGGATCTCTCCAGTTTGGAAACAGGCCATTCCGCCCGACGAGTCGCTCAGTGGTTCTCACTGCTGCCTGACAGCGCTACTAGGGACCCAGGCTCGATTCCAACTGTCGGGAGTCGATTCCGTGTCGAGTTTGCACATTCTCCCAGAGTCTGCGTGGGTTTGCTCGGGTTTCCTCCCACAGTCCAAAGACGTGCAGGTCGAGTGAATTGGCCATTCTAAATTGTCATCGATGCATTATTCAGTGAGAAACGGGTCTGGGCGGGTTACTCTTCAGAGGATCGATGTGGACTTGTTGGGCTGAAGGGCCTGTTTCCACACTGTAGCCAATCTAATTTATTCTAATCTCGTCAACACCGACCCTGCAGAGAGCAATCGACCCAGATCCTTTGCGCACACTGCATCATTCTCCATTGAATGCTGACTAATCCACCCTTCCGGGCCCGCACAATCACCGGACACAATGGGACAATGAAGCATGGCCAATCCCGCAAACGCTACACATCTTTGTACTGAGAGCGGTAACCGGAGCAGCCGGAGCAAACCCACGCGCGGGCAGAATGTTCAAACTGCACAGACGGTGACGCGAGGGTCGATTGGAACCTGTGTCCCAAGCGCTTTGAGTCAGCCAGTGTGAACCAATCAGCCACGAGCGCTGTGCGCGGCGCCACCCGGCTCCATGGCTCAGCGGTTAGAGCACTGGTCTTGTAAACCAGGGGTCGTGAGTTCAAATCTCACTGGGGCCTCGTCATCCGTGCTGCCCGGCCCGGCCAAAGCCGACTCTGTTTCAACGCTCGGGATGAGACTGAGGAGCACTTTGTTGGAATCGCTCCACGCCAGTTTGTGGTCCAAGCGGCTCCTTGGGCAGCACGAGCGTTCACCCTCCAACCACCGGATGAACGATCGAGCTCAGGAAAAACCCTGTTGGTCTGACTGCTTGCTGCTGTTTTTGTCAATCAAGAGCTTGGGAATTGATGTCTGAAACACCAAGGTCATTACCCTGAAGTGACAGACACCTGTCTCCTCTCAAACCTGTTGAGCTTTTCCTGCAACTTCGGTTTTTGTCACTTACAGCTTTGAGTTGAAATCAACAAACTACTTTTTTCTGCAGGCAAAGAACGGGGCTTTGTGTGTTCACGGATTTAACTTTGAGATCGCTGACCCCAGTCACTCCAAGCGAGCGAATGACAATTCCCAATTATGTCTGGACAGAAATCACAGAAGCATAGGATCTCTCCAGTTTGGAAACAGGCCATTCCGCCCGACGAGTCGCTCAGTGGTTCTCACTGCTGCCTGACAGCGCTACTAGGGACCCAGGCTCGATTCCAACTGTCGGGAGTCGATTCCGTGTCGAGTTTGCACATTCTCCCAGAGTCTGCGTGGGTTTGCTCGGGTTTCCTCCCACAGTCCAAAGACGTGCAGGTCGAGTGAATTGGCCATTCTAAATTGTCATCGATGCATTATTCAGTGAGAAACGGGTCTGGGCGGGTTACTCTTCAGAGGATCGATGTGGACTAGTTGGGCTGAAGTGCCTGTTTCCACACTGTAGCCAATCTAATTTATTCTAATCTCGTCAACACCGACCCTGCAGAGAGCAATCGACCCAGATCCTTTGCGCACACTGCATCATTCTCCATTGAATGCTGACTAATCCACCCTTCCGGGCCCGCACAATCACCGGACACAATGGGACAATGAAGCATGGCCAATCCCGCAAAAGCTACACATCTTTGTACTGAGAGCGGTAACCGGAGCAGCCGGAGTAAACCCACGCGCGGGCAGAATGTTCAAACTGCACAGACGGTGACGCGAGGGTCGATTGGAACCTGTGTTCCAAGCGCTTTGAGTCAGCCAGTGTGAACCAATCAGCCGCGAGCGCTGAGCGCGGCGCCACCCGGCTCCATAGCTCAGCGGTTAAAGCACTGGTCTTGTAAACCAGGGGTCGTGAGTTCAAATCTCACTGGGGCCTCGTCATCCGTGATGCCCGGCCCGGCCAAAGCCGACTCTGTTTCAACGCTCGGGATGAGACTGAGGAGCACTTTGTTGGAATCGCTCCACGCCAGTTTGTGGTCCAAGCGGCTCCTTTGGCAGCACGAGCGTTCACCCTCCAACCACCGGATGAACGAGTCGAGCTCAGGAAAAACCCTGTTGGTCTGACTGCTTGCTGCTGTTTTTGTCAATCAAGAGCTTGGGAATTGATGTCTGAAACACCAAGGTCATTACCCTGAAGTGACAGACACCTGTCTCCTCTCAAACCTGTTGAGCTTTTCCTGCAACTTCTGTTTTTGTCACTTACAGCGTTGAGTTGAAATCCACAAACTTCTTTTTTCTGCAGGCAAAGAACGGGGCTGTGTGTGTTCACGGATTTAACTTTGAGATCGCTGACCCCAGTCACTCCAAGCGAGCGAATGACAATTCCCAATTATGTCTGGACAGAAATCACAGAAGCATAGGATCTCTCCAGTTTGGAAACAGGCCATTCCGCCCGACGAGTCGCTCAGTGGTTCTCACTGCTGCCTGACAGCGCTACTAGGGACCCAGGCTCGATTCCAACTGTCGGGAGTCGATTCCGTGTCGAGTTTGCACATTCTCCCAGAGTCTGCGTGGGTTTGCTCGGGTTTCCTCCCACAGTCCAAAGACGTGCAGGTCGAGTGAATTGGCCATTCTAAATTGTCATCGATGCATTATTCAGTGAGAAACGGGTCTGGGCGGGTTACTCTTCAGAGGATCGATGTGGACTTGTTGGGCTGAAGGGCCTGTTTCCACACTGTAGCCAATCTAATTTATTCTAATCTCGTCAACACCGACCCTGCAGAGAGCAATCGACCCAGATCCTTTGCGCACACTGCATCATTCTCCATTGAATGCTGACTAATCCACCCTTCCGGGCCCGCACAATCACCGGACACAATGGGACAATGAAGCATGGCCAATCCCGCAAACGCTACACATCTTTGTACTGAGAGCGGTAACCGGAGCAGCCGGAGCAAACCCACGCGCGGGCAGAATGTTCAAACTGCACAGACGGTGACGCGAGGGTCGATTGGAACCTGTGTCCCAAGCGCTTTGAGTCAGCCAGTGTGAACCAATCAGCCGCGAGCGCTGAGCGCAGCGCCACCCGGCTCCATAGCTCAGCGGTTAGAGCACTGGTCTTGTAAACCAGGGGTCGTGAGTTCCAATCTCACTGGTGCCTCGTCATCCGTACTGCCCGGCCCGGCCAAAGCCGACTCTGTTTCAACGCTCGGGATGAGACTGAGGAGCACTTTGTTGGAATCGCTGCACGCCAGTTTGTGGTCCAAGCGGCTCCTTTGGCAGCACGAGCGTTCACCCTCCAACCACCGGATGAACGAGTCGAGCTCAGGAAAAACCCTGTTGGTCTGACTGCTTGCTGCTGTTTTTGTCAATCAAGAGCTTGGGAATTGATGTCTGAAACACCAAGGTCATTACCCTGAAGTGACAGACACCTGTCTCCTCTCAAACCTGTTGAGCTTTTCCTGCAACTTCGGTTTTTGTCACTTACAGCTTTGAGTTGAAATCAACAAACTACTTTTTTCTGCAGGCAAAGAACGGGGCTTTGTGTGTTCACGGATTTAACTTTGAGATCGCTGACCCCAGTCACTCCAAGCGAGCGAATGACAATTCCCAATTATGTCTGGACAGAAATCACAGAAGCATAGGATCTCTCCAGTTTGGAAACAGGCCATTCCGCCCGACGAGTCGCTCAGTGGTTCTCACTGCTGCCTGACAGCGCTACTAGGGACCCAGGCTCGATTCCAACTGTCGGGAGTCGATTCCGTGTCGAGTTTGCACATTCTCCCAGAGTCTGCGTGGGTTTGCTCGGGTTTCCTCCCACAGTCCAAAGACGTGCAGGTCGAGTGAATTGGCCATTCTAAATTGTCATCGATGCATTATTCAGTGAGAAACGGGTCTGGGCGGGTTACTCTTCAGAGGATCGATGTGGACTTGTTGGGCTGAAGGGCCTGTTTCCACACTGTAGCCAATCTAATTTATTCTAATCTCGTCAACACCGACCCTGCAGAGAGCAATCGACCCAGATCCTTTGCGCACACTGCATCATTCTCCATTGAATGCTGACTAATCCACCCTTCCGGGCCCGCACAATCACCGGACACAATGGGACAATGAAGCATGGCCAATCCCGCAAAAGCTACACATCTTTGTACTGAGAGCGGTAACCGGAGCAGCCGGAGTAAACCCACGCGCGGGCAGAATGTTCAAACTGCACAGACGGTGACGCGAGGGTCGATTGGAACCTGTGTCCCAAGCGCTTTGAGTCAGCCAGTGTGAACCAATCAGCCGCGAGCGCTGAGCGCAGCGCCACCCGGCTCCATAGCTCAGCGGTTAAAGCACTGGTCTTGTAAACCAGGGGTCGTGAGTTCAAATCTCACTGGGGCCTCGTCATCCGTGCTGCCCGGCCCGGCCAAAGCCGACTCTGTTTCAACGCTCGGGATGAGACTGAGGAGCACTTTGTTGGAATCGCTCCACGCCAGTTTGTGGTCCAAGCGGCTCCTTTGGCAGCACGAGCGTTCACCCTCCAACCACCGGATGAACGAGTCGAGCTCAGGAAAAACCCTGTTGGTCTGACTGCTTGCTGCTGTTTTTGTCAATCAAGAGCTTGGGAATTGATGTCTGAAACACCAAGGTCATTACCCTGAAGTGACATACACCTGTCTCCTCTCAAACCTGTTGAGCTTTTCCTGCAACTTCTGTTTTTGTCACTTACAGCGTTGAGTTGAAATCCACAAACTTCTTTTTTCTGCAGGCAAAGAACGGGGCTGTGTGTGTTCACGGATTTAACTTTGAGATCGCTGACCCCAGTCACTCCAAGCGAGCGAATGACAATTCCCAATTATGTCTGGACAGAAATCACAGAAGCATAGGATCTCTCCAGTTTGGAAACAGGCCATTCCGCCCGACGAGTCGCTCAGTGGTTCTCACTGCTGCCTGACAGCGCTACTAGGGACCCAGGCTCGATTCCAACTGTCGGGAGTCGATTCCGTGTCGAGTTTGCACATTCTCCCAGAGTCTGCGTGGGTTTGCTCGGGTTTCCTCCCACAGTCCAAAGACGTGCAGGTCGAGTGAATTGGCCATTCTAAATTGTCATCGATGCATTATTCAGTGAGAAACGGGTCTGGGCGGGTTACTCTTCAGAGGATCGATGTGGACTTGTTGGGCTGAAGGGCCTGTTTCCACACTGTAGCCAATCTAATTTATTCTAATCTCGTCAACACCGACCCTGCAGAGAGCAATCGACCCAGATCCTTTGCGCACACTGCATCATTCTCCATTGAATGCTGACTAATCCACCCTTCCGGGCCCGCACAATCACCGGACACAATGGGACAATGAAGCATGGCCAATCCCGCAAACGCTACACATCTTTGTACTGAGAGCGGTAACCGGAGCAGCCGGAGCAAACCCACGCGCGGGCAGAATGTTCAAACTGCACAGACGGTGACGCGAGGGTCGATTGGAACCTGTGTCCCAAGCGCTTTGAGTCAGCCAGTGTAAACCAATCAGCCGCGAGCGCTGTGCGCGGCACCACCCGGCTCCATAGCTCAGCGGTTAGAGCACTGGTCTTGTAAACCAGGGGTCGTGAGTTCAAATCTCACTGGGGCCTCGTCATCCGTGCTGCCCGGCCCGGCCAAAGCCGACTCTGTTTCAACGCTCGGGATGAGACTGAGGAGCACTTTGTTGGAATCGCTCCACGCCAGTTTGTGGTCCAAGCGGCTCCTTTGGCAGCACGAGCGTTCACCCTCCAACCACCGGATGAACGAGTCGAGCTCAGGAAAAACCCTGTTGGTCTGACTGCTTGCTGCTGTTTTTGTCAATCAAGAGCTTGGGAATTGATGTCTGAAACACCAAGGTCATTACCCTGAAGTGACAGACACCTGTCTCCTCTCAAACCTGTTGAGCTTTTCCTGCAACTTCTGTTTTTGTCACTTACAGCGTTGAGTTGAAATCCACAAACTTCTTTTTTCTGCAGGCAAAGAACGGGGCTGTGTGTGTTCACGGATTTAACTTTGAGATCGCTGACCCCAGTCACTCCAAGCGAGCGAATGACAATTCCCAATTATGTCTGGACAGAAATCACAGAAGCATAGGATCTCTCCAGTTTGGAAACAGGCCATTCCGCCCGACGAGTCGCTCAGTGGTTCTCACTGCTGCCTGACAGCGCTACTAGGGACCCAGGCTCGATTCCAACTGTCGGGAGTCGATTCCGTGTCGAGTTTGCACATTCTCCCAGAGTCTGCGTGGGTTTGCTCGGGTTTCCTCCCACAGTCCAAAGACGTGCAGGTCGAGTGAATTGGCCATTCTAAATTGTCATCGATGCATTATTCAGTGAGAAACGGGTCTGGGCGGGTTACTCTTCAGAGGATCGATGTGGACTTGTTGGGCTGAAGGGCCTGTTTCCACACTGTAGCCAATCTAATTTATTCTAATCTCGTCAACACCGACCCTGCAGAGAGCAATCGACCCAGATCCTTTGCGCACACTGCATCATTCTCCATTGAATGCTGACTAATCCACCCTTCCGGGCCCGCACAATCACCGGACACAATGGGACAATGAAGCATGGCCAATCCCGCAAACGCTACACATCTTTGTACTGAGAGCGGTAACCGGAGCAGCCGGAGCAAACCCACGCGCGGGCAGAATGTTCAAACTGCACAGACGGTGACGCGAGGGTCGATTGGAACCTGTGTCCCAAGCGCTTTGAGTCAGCCAGTGTGAACCAATCAGCCACGAGCGCTGTGCGCGGCGCCACCCGGCTCCATGGCTCAGCGGTTAGAGCACTGGTCTTGTAAACCAGGGGTCGTGAGTTCAAATCTCACTGGGGCCTCGTCATCCGTGCTGCCCGGCCCGGCCAAAGCCGACTCTGTTTCAACGCTCGGGATGAGACTGAGGAGCACTTTGTTGGAATCGCTCCACGCCAGTTTGTGGTCCAAGCGGCTCCTTGGGCAGCACGAGCGTTCACCCTCCAACCACCGGATGAACGATCGAGCTCAGGAAAAACCCTGTTGGTCTGACTGCTTGCTGCTGTTTTTGTCAATCAAGAGCTTGGGAATTGATGTCTGAAACACCAAGGTCATTACCCTGAAGTGACAGACACCTGTCTCCTCTCAAACCTGTTGAGCTTTTCCTGCAACTTCGGTTTTTGTCACTTACAGCTTTGAGTTGAAATCAACAAACTACTTTTTTCTGCAGGCAAAGAACGGGGCTGTGTGTGTTCACGGATTTAACTTTGAGATCGCTGACCCCAGTCACTCCAAGCGAGCGAATGACAATTCCCAATTATGTCTGGACAGAAATCACAGAAGCATAGGATCTCTCCAGTTTGGAAACAGGCCATTCCGCCCGACGAGTCGCTCAGTGGTTCTCACTGCTGCCTGACAGCGCTACTAGGGACCCAGGCTCGATTCCAACTGTCGGGAGTCGATTCCGTGTCGAGTTTGCACATTCTCCCAGAGTCTGCGTGGGTTTGCTCGGGTTTCCTCCCACAGTCCAAAGACGTGCAGGTCGAGTGAATTGGCCATTCTAAATTGTCATCGATGCATTATTCAGTGAGAAACGGGTCTGGGCGGGTTACTCTTCAGAGGATCGATGTGGACTAGTTGGGCTGAAGGGCCTGTTTCCACACTGTAGCCAATCTAATTTATTCTAATCTCGTCAACACCGACCCTGCAGAGAGCAATCGACCCAGATCCTTTGCGCACACTGCATCATTCTCCATTGAATGCTGACTAATCCACCCTTCCGGGCCCGCACAATCACCGGACACAATGGGACAATGAAGCATGGCCAATCCCGCAAAAGCTACACATCTTTGTACTGAGAGCGGTAACCGGAGCAGCCGGAGTAAACCCACGCGCGGGCAGAATGTTCAAACTGCACAGACGGTGACGCGAGGGTCGATTGGAACCTGTGTTCCAAGCGGTTTGAGTCAGCCAGTGTGAACCAATCAGCCGCGAGCGCTGAGCGCGGCGCCACCCGGCTCCATAGCTCAGCGGTTAAAGCACTGGTCTTGTAAACCAGGGGTCGTGAGTTCAAATCTCACTGGGGCCTCGTCATCCATACTGCCCGGCCCGGCCAAAGCCGACTCTGTTTCAACGCTCGGGATGAGACTGAGGAGCACTTTGTTGGAATCGCTCCACGCCAGTTTGTGGTCCAAGCGGCTCCTTTGGCAGCACGAGCGTTCACCCTCCAACCACCGGATGAACGAGTCGAGCTCAGGAAAAACCCTGTTGGTCTGACTGCTTGCTGCTGTTTTTGTCAATCAAGAGCTTGGGAATTGATGTCTGAAACACCAAGGTCATTACCCTGAAGTGACAGACACCTGTCTCCTCTCAAACCTGTTGAGCTTTTCCTGCAACTTCTGTTTTTGTCACTTACAGCGTTGAGTTGAAATCCACAAACTTCTTTTTTCTGCAGGCAAAGAACGGGGCTGTGTGTGTTCACGGATTTAACTTTGAGATCGCTGACCCCAGTCACTCCAAGCGAGCGAATGACAATTCCCAATTATGTCTGGACAGAAATCACAGAAGCATAGGATCTCTCCAGTTTGGAAACAGGCCATTCCGCCCGACGAGTCGCTCAGTGGTTCTCACTGCTGCCTGACAGCGCTACTAGGGACCCAGGCTCGATTCCAACTGTCGGGAGTCGATTCCGTGTCGAGTTTGCACATTCTCCCAGAGTCTGTGTGGGTTTGCTCGGGTTTCCTCCCACAGTCCAAAGACGTGCAGGTCGAGTGAATTGGCCATTCTAAATTGTCATCGATGCATTATTCAGTGAGAAACGGGTCTGGGCGGGTTACTCTTCAGAGGATCGATGTGGACTTGTTGGGCTGAAGGGCCTGTTTCCACACTGTAGCCAATCTAATTTATTCTAATCTCGTCAACACCGACCCTGCAGAGAGCAATCGACCCAGATCCTTTGCGCACACTGCATCCTTCTCCATTGAATGCTGACTAATCCACCCTTCCGGGCCCGCACAATCACCGGACACAATGGGACAATGAAGCATGGGCAATCCCGCAAACGCTACACATCTTTGTACTGAGAGCGGTAACCGGAGCAGCCGGAGCAAACCCACGCGCGGGCAGAATGTTCAAACTGCACAGACGGTGACGCGAGGGTCGATTGGAACCTGTGTCCCAAGCGCTTTGAGTCAGCCAGTGTGAACCAATCAGCCGCGAGCGCTGTGCGCGGCGCCACCCGGCTCCATAGCTCAGCGGTTAGAGCACTGGTCTTGTAAACCAGGGGTCGTGAGTTCAAATCTCACTGGTGCCTCGTCATCCGTACTGCCCGGCCCGGCCAAAGCCGACTCTGTTTCAACGCTCGGGATGAGACTGAGGAGCACTTTGTTGGAATCGCTCCACGCCAGTTTGTGGTCCAAGCGGCTCCTTTGGCAGCACGAGCGTTCACCCTCCAACCACCGGATGAACGAGTCGAGCTCAGGAAAAACCCTGTTGGTCTGACTGCTTGCTGCTGTTTTTGTCAATCAAGAGCTTGGGAATTGATGTCTGAAACACCAAGGTCATTACCCTGAAGTGACAGACACCTGTCTCCTCTCAAACCTGTTGAGCTTTTCCTGCAACTTCTGTTTTTGTCACTTACAGCGTTGAGTTGAAATCCACAAACTTCTTTTTTCTGCAGGCAAAGAACGGGGCTGTGTGTGTTCACGGATTTAACTTTGAGATCGCTGACCCCAGTCACTCCAAGCGAGCGAATGACAATTCCCAATTATGTCTGGACAGAAATCACAGAAGCATAGGATCTCTCCAGTTTGGAAACAGGCCATTCCGCCCGACGAGTCGCTCAGTGGTTCTCACTGCTGCCTGACAGCGCTACTAGGGACCCAGGCTCGATTCCAACTGTCGGGAGTCGATTCCGTGTCGAGTTTGCACATTCTCCCAGAGTCTGCGTGGGTTTGCTCGGGTTTCCTCCCACAGTCCAAAGACGTGCAGGTCGAGTGAATTGGCCATTCTAAATTGTCATCGATGCATTATTCAGTGAGAAACGGGTCTGGGCGGGTTACTCTTCAGAGGATCGATGTGGACTTGTTGGGCTGAAGGGCCTGTTTCCACACTGTAGCCAATCTAATTTATTCTAATCTCGTCAACACCGACCCTGCAGAGAGCAATCGACCCAGATCCTTTGCGCACACTGCATCATTCTCCATTGAATGCTGACTAATCCACCCTTCCGGGCCCGCACAATCACCGGACACAATGGGACAATGAAGCATGGCCAATCCCGCAAACGCTACACATCTTTGTACTGAGAGCGGTAACCGGAGCAGCCGGAGCAAACCCACGCGCGGGCAGAATGTTCAAACTGCACAGACGGTGACGCGAGGGTCGATTGGAACCTGTGTCCCAAGCGCTTTGAGTCAGCCAGTGTGAACCAATCAGCCGCGAGCGCTGAGCGCAGCGCCATCCGGCTCCATAGCTCAGCAGTTAGAGCACTGGTCTTGTAAACCAGGGGTCGTGAGTTCAAATCTCACTGGTGCCTCGTCATCCGTACTGCCCGGCCCGGCCAAAGCCGACTCTGTTTCAACGCTCGGGATGAGACTGAGGAGCACTTTGTTGGAATCGCTCCACGCCCGTTTGTGGTCCAAGCGGCTCCTTTGGCAGCACGAGCGTTCACCCTCCAACCACCGGATGAACGAGTCGAGCTCAGGAAAAACCCTGTTGGTCTGACTGCTTGCTGCTGTTTTTGTCAATCAAGAGCTTGGGAATTGATGTCTGAAACACCAAGGTCATTACCCTGAAGTGACAGACACCTGTCTCCTCTCAAACCTGTTGAGCTTTTCCTGCAACTTCGGTTTTTGTCACTTACAGCTTTGAGTTGAAATCAACAAACTACTTTTTTCTGCAGGCAAAGAACGGGGCTTTGTGTGTTCACGGATTTAACTTTGAGATCGCTGACCCCAGTCACTCCAAGCGAGCGAATGACAATTCCCAATTATGTCTGGACAGAAATCACAGAAGCATAGGATCTCTCCAGTTTGGAAACAGGCCATTCCGCCCGACGAGTCGCTCAGTGGTTCTCACTGCTGCCTGACAGCGCTACTAGGGACCCAGGCTCGATTCCAACTGTCGGGAGTCGATTCCGTGTCGAGTTTGCACATTCTCCCAGAGTCTGCGTGGGTTTGCTCGGGTTTCCTCCCACAGTCCAAAGACGTGCAGGTCGAGTGAATTGGCCATTCTAAATTGTCATCGATGCATTATTCAGTGAGAAACGGGTCTGGGCGGGTTACTCTTCAGAGGATCGATGTGGACTTGTTGGGCTGAAGGGCCTGTTTCCACACTGTAGCCAATCTAATTTATTCTAATCTCGTCAACACCGACCCTGCAGAGAGCAATCGACCCAGATCCTTTGCGCACACTGGATCATTCTCCATTGAATGCTGACTAATCCACCCTTCCGGGCCCGCACAATCACCGGACACAATGGGACAATGAAGCATGGCCAATCCCGCAAAAGCTACACATCTTTGTACTGAGAGCGGTAACCGGAGCAGCCGGAGTAAACCCACGCGCGGGCAGAATGTTCAAACTGCACAGACGGTGACGCGAGGGTCGATTGGAACCTGTGTCCCAAGCGCTTTGAGTCAGCCAGTGTGAACCAATCAGCCGCGAGCGCTGAGCGCAGCGCCACCCGGCTCCATAGCTCAGCGGTTAAAGCACTGGTCTTGTAAACCAGGGGTCGTGAGTTCCAATCTCACTGGGGCCTCGTCATCCGTACTGCCCGGCCCGGCCAAAGCCGACTCTGTTTCAACGCTCGGGATGAGACTGAGGAGCACTTTGTTGGAATCGCTGCACGCCAGTTTGTGGTCCAAGCGGCTCCTTTGGCAGCACGAGCGTTCACCCTCCAACCACCGGATGAACGAGTCGAGCTCAGGAAAAACCCTGTTGGTCTGACTGCTTGCTGCTGTTTTTGTCAATCAAGAGCTTGGGAATTGATGTCTGAAACACCAAGGTCATTACCCTGAAGTGACAGACACCTGTCTCCTCTCAAACCTGTTGAGCTTTTCCTGCAACTTCTGTTTTTGTCACTTACAGCGTTGAGTTGAAATCCACAAACTTCTTTTTTCTGCAGGCAAAGAACGGGGCTGTGTGTGTTCACGGATTTAACTTTGAGATCGCTGACCCCAGTCACTCCAAGCGAGCGAATGACAATTCCCAATTATGTCTGGACAGAAATCACAGAAGCATAGGATCTCTCCAGTTTGGAAACAGGCCATTCCGCCCGACGAGTCGCTCAGTGGTTCTCACTGCTGCCTGACAGCGCTACTAGGGACCCAGGCTCGATTCCAACTGTCGGGAGTCGATTCCGTGTCGAGTTTGCACATTCTCCCAGAGTCTGCGTGGGTTTGCTCGGGTTTCCTCCCACAGTCCAAAGACGTGCAGGTCGAGTGAATTGGCCATTCTAAATTGTCATCGATGCATTATTCAGTGAGAAACGGGTCTGGGCGGGTTACTCTTCAGAGGATCGATGTGGACTTGTTGGGCTGAAGGGCCTGTTTCCACACTGTAGCCAATCTAATTTATTCTAATCTCGTCAACACCGACCCTGCAGAGAGCAATCGACCCAGATCCTTTGCGCACACTGCATCATTCTCCATTGAATGCTGACTAATCCACCCTTCCGGGCCCGCACAATCACCGGACACAATGGGACAATGAAGCATGGCCAATCCCGCAAACGCTACACATCTTTGTACTGAGAGCGGTAACCGGAGCAGCCGGAGCAAACCCACGCGCGGGCAGAATGTTCAAACTGCACAGACGGTGACGCGAGGGTCGATTGGAACCTGTGTCCCAAGCGCTTTGAGTCAGCCAGTGTGAACCAATCAGCCGCGAGCGCTGTGCGCGGCGCCACCCGGCTCCATAGCTCAGCGGTTAGAGCACTGGTCTTGTAAACCAGGGGTCGTGAGTTCAAATCTCACTGGGGCCTCGTCATCCGTGCTGCCCGGCCCGGCCAAAGCCGACTCTGTTTCAACGCTCGGGATGAGACTGAGGAGCACTTTGTTGGAATCGCTCCACGCCAGTTTGTGGTCCAAGCGGCTCCTTTGGCAGCACGAGCGTTCACCCTCCAACCACCGGATGAACGATTGAGCTCAGGAAAAACCCTGTTGGTCTGACTGCTTGCTGCTGTTTTTGTCAATCAAGAGCTTGGGAATTGATGTCTGAAACACCAAGGTCATTACCCTGAAGTGACAGACACCTGTCTCCTCTCAAACCTGTTGAGCTTTTCCTGCAACTTCTGTTTTTGTCACTTACAGCGTTGAGTTGAAATCCACAAACTTCTTTTTTCTGCAGGCAAAGAACGGGGCTGTGTGTGTTCACGGATTTAACTTTGAGATCGCTGACCCCAGTCACTCCAAGCGAGCGAATGACAATTCCCAATTATGTCTGGACAGAAATCACAGAAGCATAGGATCTCTCCAGTTTGGAAACAGGCCATTCCGCCCGACGAGTCGCTCAGTGGTTCTCACTGCTGCCTGACAGCGCTACTAGGGACCCAGGCTCGATTCCAACTGTCGGGAGTCGATTCCGTGTCGAGTTTGCACATTCTCCCAGAGTCTGCGTGGGTTTGCTCGGGTTTCCTCCCACAGTCCAAAGACGTGCAGGTCGAGTGAATTGGCCATTCTAAATTGTCATCGATGCATTATTCAGTGAGAAACGGGTCTGGGCGGGTTACTCTTCAGAGGATCGATGTGGACTTGTTGGGCTGAAGGGCCTGTTTCCACACTGTAGCCAATCTAATTTATTCTAATCTCGTCAACACCGACCCTGCAGAGAGCAATCGACCCAGATCCTTTGCGCACACTGCATCATTCTCCATTGAATGCTGACTAATCCACCCTTCCGGGCCCGCACAATCACCGGACACAATGGGACAATGAAGCATGGCCAATCCCGCAAACGCTACACATCTTTGTACTGAGAGCGGTAACCGGAGCAGCCGGAGCAAACCCACGCGCGGGCAGAATGTTCAAACTGCACAGACGGTGACGCGAGGGTCGATTGGAACCTGTGTCCCAAGCGCTTTGAGTCAGCCAGTGTGAACCAATCAGCCGCGAGCGCTGTGCGCGGCGCCACCCGGCTCCATAGCTCAGCGGTTAGAGCACTGGTCTTGTAAACCAGGGGTCGTGAGTTCAAATCTCACTGGGGCCTCGTCATCCGTGCTGCCCGGCCCGGCCAAAGCCGACTCTGTTTCAACGCTCGGGATGAGACTGAGGAGCACTTTGTTGGAATCGCTCCACGCCAGTTTGTGGTCCAAGCGGCTCCTTTGGCAGCACGAGCGTTCACCCTCCAACCACCGGATGAACGATCGAGCTCAGGAAAAACCCTGTTGGTCTGACTGCTTGCTGCTGTTTTTGTCAATCAAGAGCTTGGGAATTGATGTCTGAAACACCAAGGTCATTACCCTGAAGTGACAGACACCTGTCTCCTCTCAAACCTGTTGAGCTTTTCCTGCAACTTCTGTTTTTGTCACTTACAGCGTTGAGTTGAAATCCACAAACTTCTTTTTTCTGCAGGCAAAGAACGGGGCTGTGTGTGTTCACGGATTTAACTTTGAGATCGCTGACCCCAGTCACTCCAAGCGAGCGAATGACAATTCCCAATTATGTCTGGACAGAAATCACAGAAGCATAGGATCTCTCCAGTTTGGAAACAGGCCATTCCGCCCGACGAGTCGCTCAGTGGTTCTCACTGCTGCCTGACAGCGCTACTAGGGACCCAGGCTCGATTCCAACTGTCGGGAGTCGATTCCGTGTCGAGTTTGCACATTCTCCCAGAGTCTGCGTGGGTTTGCTCGGGTTTCCTCCCACAGTCCAAAGACGTGCAGGTCGAGTGAATTGGCCATTCTAAATTGTCATCGATGCATTATTCAGTGAGAAACGGGTCTGGGCGGGTTACTCTTCAGAGGATCGATGTGGACTTGTTGGGCTGAAGGGCCTGTTTCCACACTGTAGCCAATCTAATTTATTCTAATCTCGTCAACACCGACCCTGCAGAGAGCAATCGACCCAGATCCTTTGCGCACACTGCATCATTCTCCATTGAATGCTGACTAATCCACCCTTCTGGGCCCGCACAATCACCGGACACAATGGGACAATGAAGCATGGCCAATCCCGCAAACGCTACACATCTTTGTACTGAGAGCGGTAACCGGAGCAGCCGGAGCAAACCCACGCGCGGGCAGAATGTTCAAACTGCACAGACGGTGACGCGAGGGTCGATTGGAACCTGTGTCCCAAGCGCTTTGAGTCAGCCAGTGTGAACCAATCAGCCGCGAGCGCTGAGCGCAGCGCCACCCGGCTCCATAGCTCAGCGGTTAGAGCACTGGTCTTGTAAACCAGGGGTCGTGAGTTCAAATCTCACTGGCGCCTCGTCATCCGTACTGCCCGGCCCGGCCAAAGCCGACTCTGTTTCAACGCTCGGGATGAGACTGAGGAGCACTTTGTTGGAATCGCTCCACGCCAGTTTGTGGTCCAAGCGGCTCCTTTGGCAGCACGAGCGTTCACCCTCCAACCACCGGATGAACGAGTCGAGCTCAGGAAAAACCCTGTTGGTCTGACTGCTTGCTGCTGTTTTTGTCAATCAAGAGCTTGGGAATTGATGTCTGAAACACCAAGGTCATTACCCTGAAGTGACAGACACCTGTCTCCTCTCAAACCTGTTGAGCTTTTCCTGCAACTTCGGTTTTTGTCACTTACAGCTTTGAGTTGAAATCAACAAACTACTTTTTTCTGCAGGCAAAGAACGGGGCTTTGTGTGTTCACGGATTTAACTTTGAGATCGCTGACCCCAGTCACTCCAAGCGAGCGAATGACAATTCCCAATTATGTCTGGACAGAAATCACAGAAGCATAGGATCTCTCCAGTTTGGAAACAGGCCATTCCGCCCGACGAGTCGCTCAGTGGTTCTCACTGCTGCCTGACAGCGCTACTAGGGACCCAGGCTCGATTCCAACTGTCGGGAGTCGATTCCGTGTCGAGTTTGCACATTCTCCCAGAGTCTGCGTGGGTTTGCTCGGGTTTCCTCCCACAGTCCAAAGACGTGCAGGTCGAGTGAATTGGCCATTCTAAATTGTCATCGATGCATTATTCAGTGAGAAACGGGTCTGGGCGGGTTACTCTTCAGAGGATCGATGTGGACTAGTTGGGCTGAAGGGCCTGTTTCCACACTGTAGCCAATCTAATTTATTCTAATCTCGTCAACACCGACCCTGCAGAGAGCAATCGACCCAGATCCTTTGCGCACACTGCATCATTCTCCATTGAATGCTGACTAATCCACCCTTCCGGACGCGCACAATCACCGGACACAATGGGACAATGAAGCATGGCCAATCCCGCAAACGCTACACATCTTTGTACTGAGTGCAGTAACCGGAGCAGCCGGAGCAACCCCACGCGCGGGCAGAATGTTCAAACTGCACAGACGGTGACGCGAGGGTCGATTGGAACCTGTGTCCCAAGCGCTTTGAGTCAGCCAGTGTGAACCAATCAGCCGCGAGCGCTGTGCGCGTCGCCCCCCGGCTCCATAGCTCAGCGGTTAGAGCACTGGTCTTGTAAACCAGGGGTCGTGAGTTCAAATCTCACTGGGGCCTCGTCATCCGTGCTGCCCGGCCCGGCCAAAGCCGACTCTGTTTCAACGCTCGGGATGAGACTGAGGAGCACTTTGTTGGAATCGCTCCACGCCAGTTTGTGGTCCAAGCGGCTCCTTTGGCAGCACGAGCGTTCACCCTCCAACCACCGGATGAACGATCGAGCTCAGGAAAAACCCTGTTGGTCTGACTGCTTGCTGCTGTTTTTGTCAATCAAGAGCTTGGGAATTGATGTCTGAAACACCAAGGTCATTACCCTGAAGTGACAGACACCTGTCTCCTCTCAAACCTGTTGAGCTTTTCCTGCAACTTCTGATTTTGTCACTTACAGCTTTGAGTTGAAATCAACAAACTACTTTTTTCTGCAGGCAAAGAACGGGGCTTTGTGTGTTCACGGATTTAACTTTGAGATCGCTGACCCCAGTCACTCCAAGCGAGCGAATGACAATTCCCAATTATGTCTGGACAGAAATCACAGAAGCATAGGATCTCTCCAGTTTGGAAACAGGCCATTCCGCCCGACGAGTCGCTCAGTGGTTCTCACTGCTGCCTGACAGCGCTACTAGGGACCCAGGCTCGATTCCAACTGTCGGGAGTCGATTCCGTGTCGAGTTTGCACATTCTCCAGGAGTCTGCGTGGGTTTGCTCGGGTTTCCTCCCACAGTCCAAAGACGTGCAGGTCGAGTGAATTGGCCATTCTAAATTGTCATCGATGCATTATTCAGTGAGAAACGGGTCTGGGCGGGTTACTCTTCAGAGGATCGATGTGGACTAGTTGGGCTGAAGGGCCTGTTTCCACACTGTAGCCAATCGAATTTATTCTAATCTCGTCAACACCGACCCTGCAGAGAGCAATCGACCCAGATCCTTTGCGCACACTGCATCATTCTCCATTGAATGCTGACTAATCCACCCTTCCGGGCCCGCACAATCACCGGACACAATCGGACAATGAAGCATGGCCAATCCCGCAAAAGCTACACATCTTTGTACTGAGAGCGGTAACCGGAGCAGCCGGAGTAAACCCACGCGCGGGCAGAATGTTCAAACTGCACAGACGGTGACGCGAGGGTCGATTGGAACCTGTGTCCCAAGCGCTTTGAGTCAGCCAGTGTGAACCAATCAGCCGCGAGCGCTGAGCGCAGCGCCACCCGGCTCCATAGCTCAGCGGTTAGAGCACTGGTCTTGTAAACCAGGGGTCGTGAGTTCAAATCTCACTGGTGCCTCGTCATCCGTACTGCCCGGCCCGGCCAAAGCCGACTCTGTTTCAATGCTCGGGATGAGACTGAGGAGCACTTTGTTGGAATCGCTCCACGCCAGTTTGTGGTCCAAGCGGCTCCTTTGGCAGCACGAGCGTTCACCCTCCAACCACCGGATGAACGAGTCGAGCTCAGGAAAAACCCTGTTGGTCTGACTGCTTGCTGCTGTTTTTGTCAATCAAGAGCTTGGGAATTGATGTCTGAAACACCAAGGTCATTACCCTGAAGTGACAGACACCTGTCTCCTCTCAAACCTGTTGAGCTTTTCCTGCAACTTCTGTTTTTGTCACTTACAGCTTTGAGTTGAAATCAACAAACTACTTTTTTCTGCAGGCAAAGAACGGGGCTTTGTGTGTTCACGGATTTAACTTTGAGATCGCTGACCCCAGTCACTCCAAGCGAGCGAATGACAATTCCCAATTATGTCTGGACAGAAATCACAGAAGCATAGGATCTCTCCAGTTTGGAAACAGGCCATTCCGCCCAACGAGTCGCTCAGTGGTTCTCACTGCTGCCTGACAGCGCTACTAGGGACCCAGGCTCGATTCCAACTGTCGGGAGTCGATTCCGTGTCGAGTTTGCACATTCTCCCAGAGTCTGCGTGGGTTTGCTCGGGTTTCCTCCCACAGTCCAAAGACGTGCAGGTCGAGTGAATTGGCCATTCTAAATTGTCATCGATGCATTATTCAGTGAGAAACGGGTCTGGGCGGGTTACTCTTCAGAGGATCGATGTGCACTTGTTGGGCTGAAGGGCCTGTTTCCACACTGTAGCCAATCTAATTTATTCTAATCTCGTCAACACCGACCCTGCAGAGAGCAATCGACCCAGATCCTTTGCGCACACTGCATCATTCTCCATTGAATGCTGACTAATCCACCCTTCCGGGCCCGCACAATCACCGGACACAATGGGACAATGAAGCATGGCCAATCCCGCAATCGCTACACATCTTTGTACTGAGAGTGGTAACCGGAGCAGCCGGAGCAAACCCACGCGCGGGCAGAATGTTCAAACTGCACAGACGGTGACGCGAGGGTCGATTGGAACCTGTGTCCCAAGCGCTTTGAGTCAGCCAGTGTGAACCAATCAGCCGCGAGCGCTGTGCGCGGCGCCACCCGGCTCCATAGCTCAGCGGTTAGAGCACTGGTCTTGTAAACCAGGGGTCGTGAGTTCAAATCTCACTGGGGCCTCGTCATCCGTGCTGCCCGGCCCGGCCAAAGCCGACTGTGTTTCAACGCTCGGGATGAGACTGAGGAGCACTTTGTTGGAATCGCTCCACGCCAGTTTGTGGTCCAAGCGGCTCCTTTGGCAGCACGAGCGTTCACCCTCCAACCACCGGATGAACGATCGAGCTCAGGAAAAACCCTGTTGGTCTGACTGCTTGCTGCTGTTTTTGTCAATCAAGAGCTTGGGAATTGATGTCTGAAACACCAAGGTCATTACCCTGAAGTGACAGACACCTGTCTCCTCTCAAACCTGTTGAGCTTTTCCTGCAACTTCTGTTTTTGTCACTTACAGCGTTGAGTTGAAATCCACAAACTTCTTTTTTCTGCAGGCAAAGAACGGGGCTGTGTGTGTTCACGGATTTAACTTTGAGATCGCTGACCCCAGTCACTCCAAGCGAGCGAATGACAATTCCCAATTATGTCTGGACAGAAATCACAGAAGCATAGGATCTCTCCAGTTTGGAAACAGGCCATTCCGCCCGACGAGTCGCTCAGTGGTTCTCACTGCTGCCTGACAGCGCTACTAGGGACCCAGGCTCGATTCCAACTGTCGGGAGTCGATTCCGTGTCGAGTTTGCACATTCTCCCAGAGTCTGCGTGGGTTTGCTCGGGTTTCCTCCCACAGTCCAAAGACGTGCAGGTCGAGTGAATTGGCCATTCTAAATTGTCATCGATGCATTATTCAGTGAGAAACGGGTCTGGGCGGGTTACTCTTCAGAGGATCGATGTGGACTTGTTGGGCTGAAGGGCCTGTTTCCACACTGTAGCCAATCTAATTTATTCTAATCTCGTCAACACCGACCCTGCAGAGAGCAATCGACCCAGATCCTTTGCGCACACTGCATCATTCTCCATTGAATGCTGACTAATCCACCCTTCTGGGCCCGCACAATCACCGGACACAATGGGACAATGAAGCATGGCCAATCCCGCAAACGCTACACATCTTTGTACTGAGAGCGGTAACCGGAGCAGCCGGAGCAAACCCACGCGCGGGCAGAATGTTCAAACTGCACAGACGGTGACGCGAGGGTCGATTGGAACCTGTGTCCCAAGCGCTTTGAGTCAGCCAGTGTGAACCAATCAGCCGCGAGCGCTGAGCGCAGCGCCACCCGGCTCCATAGCTCAGCGGTTAGAGCACTGGTCTTGTAAACCAGGGGTCGTGAGTTCAAATCTCACTGGCGCCTCGTCAACCGTACTGCCCGGCCCGGCCAAAGCCGACTCTGTTTCAACGCTCGGGATGAGACTGAGGAGCACTTTGTTGGAATCGCTCCACGCCAGTTTGTGGTCCAAGCGGCTCCTTTGGCAGCACGAGCGTTCACCCTCCAACCACCGGATGAACGAGTCGAGCTCAGGAAAAACCCTGTTGGTCTGACTGCTTGCTGCTGTTTTTGTCAATCAAGAGCTTGGGAATTGATGTCTGAAACACCAAGGTCATTACCCTGAAGTGACAGACACCTGTCTCCTCTCAAACCTGTTGAGCTTTTCCTGCAACTTCGGTTTTTGTCACTTACAGCTTTGAGTTGAAATCAACAAACTACTTTTTTCTGCAGGCAAAGAACGGGGCTTTGTGTGTTCACGGATTTAACTTTGAGATCGCTGACCCCAGTCACTCCAAGCGAGCGAATGACAATTCCCAATTATGTCTGGACAGAAATCACAGAAGCATAGGATCTCTCCAGTTTGGAAACAGGCCATTCCGCCCGACGAGTCGCTCAGTGGTTCTCACTGCTGCCTGACAGCGCTACTAGGGACCCAGGCTCGATTCCAACTGTCGGGAGTCGATTCCGTGTCGAGTTTGCACATTCTCCCAGAGTCTGCGTGGGTTTGCTCGGGTTTCCTCCCACAGTCCAAAGACGTGCAGGTCGAGTGAATTGGCCATTCTAAATTGTCATCGATGCATTATTCAGTGAGAAACGGGTCTGGGCGGGTTACTCTTCAGAGGATCGATGTGGACTAGTTGGGCTGAAGGGCCTGTTTCCACACTGTAGCCAATCTAATTTATTCTAATCTCGTCAACACCGACCCTGCAGAGAGCAATCGACCCAGATCCTTTGCGCACACTGCATCATTCTCCATTGAATGCTGACTAATCCACCCTTCCGGACGCGCACAATCACCGGACACAATGGGACAATGAAGCATGGCCAATCCCGCAAACGCTACACATCTTTGTACTGAGTGCAGTAACCGGAGCAGCCGGAGCAACCCCACGCGCGGGCAGAATGTTCAAACTGCACAGACGGTGACGCGAGGGTCGATTGGAACCTGTGTCCCAAGCGCTTTGAGTCAGCCAGTGTGAACCAATCAGCCGCGAGCGCTGTGCGCGTCGCCCCCCGGCTCCATAGCTCAGCGGTTAGAGCACTGGTCTTGTAAACCAGGGGTCGTGAGTTCAAATCTCACTGGGGCCTCGTCATCCGTGCTGCCCGGCCCGGCCAAAGCCGACTCTGTTTCAACGCTCGGGATGAGACTGAGGAGCACTTTGTTGGAATCGCTCCACGCCAGTTTGTGGTCCAAGCGGCTCCTTTGGCAGCACGAGCGTTCACCCTCCAACCACCGGATGAACGATCGAGCTCAGGAAAAACCCTGTTGGTCTGACTGCTTGCTGCTGTTTTTGTCAATCAAGAGCTTGGGAATTGATGTCTGAAACACCAAGGTCATTACCCTGAAGTGACAGACACCTGTCTCCTCTCAAACCTGTTGAGCTTTTCCTGCAACTTCTGATTTTGTCACTTACAGCTTTGAGTTGAAATCAACAAACTACTTTTTTCTGCAGGCAAAGAACGGGGCTTTGTGTGTTCACGGATTTAACTTTGAGATCGCTGACCCCAGTCACTCCAAGCGAGCGAATGACAATTCCCAATTATGTCTGGACAGAAATCACAGAAGCATAGGATCTCTCCAGTTTGGAAACAGGCCATTCCGCCCGACGAGTCGCTCAGTGGTTCTCACTGCTGCCTGACAGCGCTACTAGGGACCCAGGCTCGATTCCAACTGTCGGGAGTCGATTCCGTGTCGAGTTTGCACATTCTCCAGGAGTCTGCGTGGGTTTGCTCGGGTTTCCTCCCACAGTCCAAAGACGTGCAGGTCGAGTGAATTGGCCATTCTAAATTGTCATCGATGCATTATTCAGTGAGAAACGGGTCTGGGCGGGTTACTCTTCAGAGGATCGATGTGGACTAGTTGGGCTGAAGGGCCTGTTTCCACACTGTAGCCAATCGAATTTATTCTAATCTCGTCAACACCGACCCTGCAGAGAGCAATCGACCCAGATCCTTTGCGCACACTGCATCATTCTCCATTGAATGCTGACTAATCCACCCTTCCGGGCCCGCACAATCACCGGACACAATCGGACAATGAAGCATGGCCAATCCCGCAAAAGCTACACATCTTTGTACTGAGAGCGGTAACCGGAGCAGCCGGAGTAAACCCACGCGCGGGCAGAATGTTCAAACTGCACAGACGGTGACGCGAGGGTCGATTGGAACCTGTGTCCCAAGCGCTTTGAGTCAGCCAGTGTGAACCAATCAGCCGCGAGCGCTGAGCGCAGCGCCACCCGGCTCCATAGCTCAGCGGTTAGAGCACTGGTCTTGTAAACCAGGGGTCGTGAGTTCAAATCTCACTGGTGCCTCGTCATCCGTACTGCCCGGCCCGGCCAAAGCCGACTCTGTTTCAATGCTCGGGATGAGACTGAGGAGCACTTTGTTGGAATCGCTCCACGCCAGTTTGTGGTCCAAGCGGCTCCTTTGGCAGCACGAGCGTTCACCCTCCAACCACCGGATGAACGAGTCGAGCTCAGGAAAAACCCTGTTGGTCTGACTGCTTGCTGCTGTTTTTGTCAATCAAGAGCTTGGGAATTGATGTCTGAAACACCAAGGTCATTACCCTGAAGTGACAGACACCTGTCTCCTCTCAAACCTGTTGAGCTTTTCCTGCAACTTCTGTTTTTGTCACTTACAGCTTTGAGTTGAAATCAACAAACTACTTTTTTCTGCAGGCAAAGAACGGGGCTTTGTGTGTTCACGGATTTAACTTTGAGATCGCTGACCCCAGTCACTCCAAGCGAGCGAATGACAATTCCCAATTATGTCTGGACAGAAATCACAGAAGCATAGGATCTCTCCAGTTTGGAAACAGGCCATTCCGCCCAACGAGTCGCTCAGTGGTTCTCACTGCTGCCTGACAGCGCTACTAGGGACCCAGGCTCGATTCCAACTGTCGGGAGTCGATTCCGTGTCGAGTTTGCACATTCTCCCAGAGTCTGCGTGGGTTTGCTCGGGTTTCCTCCCACAGTCCAAAGACGTGCAGGTCGAGTGAATTGGCCATTCTAAATTGTCATCGATGCATTATTCAGTGAGAAACGGGTCTGGGCGGGTTACTCTTCAGAGGATCGATGTGCACTTGTTGGGCTGAAGGGCCTGTTTCCACACTGTAGCCAATCTAATTTATTCTAATCTCGTCAACACCGACCCTGCAGAGAGCAATCGACCCAGATCCTTTGCGCACACTGCATCATTCTCCATTGAATGCTGACTAATCCACCCTTCCGGGCCCGCACAATCACCGGACACAATGGGACAATGAAGCATGGCCAATCCCGCAAACGCTACACATCTTTGTACTGAGAGCGGTAACCGGAGCAGCCGGAGCAAACCCACGCGCGGGCAGAATGTTCAAACTGCACAGACGGTGACGCGAGGGTCGATTGGAACCTGTGTCCCAAGCGCTTTGAGTCAGCCAGTGTGAACCAATCAGCCGCGAGCGCTGTACGCGGCGCCACCCGGCTCCATAGCTCAGCGGTTAGAGCACTGGTCTTGTAAACCAGGGGTCGTGAGTTCAAATCTCACTGGGGCCTCGTCATCCGTGCTGCCCGGCCCGGCCAAAGCCGACTCTGTTTCAACGCTCGGGATGAGACTGAGGAGCACTTTGTTGGAATCGCTCCACGCCAGTTTGTGGTCCAAGCGGCTCCTTTGGCAGCACGAGCGTTCACCCTCCAACCACCGGATGAACGATCGAGCTCGGGAAAAACCCTGTTGGTCTGACTGCTTGCTGCTGTTTTTGTCAATCAAGAGCTTGGGAATTGATGTCTGAAACACCAAGGTCATTACCCTGAAGTGACAGACACCTGTCTCCTCTCAAACCTGTTGAGCTTTTCCTGCAACTTCTGTTTTTGTCACTTACAGCTTTGAGTTGAAATCAACAAACTACTTTTTTCTGCAGGCAAAGAACGGGGCTTTGTGTGTTCACGGATTTAACTTTGAGATCGCTGACCCCAGTCACTCCAAGCGAGCGAATGACAATTCCCAATTATGTCTGGACAGAAATCACAGAAGCATAGGATCTCTCCAGTTTGGAAACAGGCCATTCCGCCCGACGAGTCGCTCAGTGGTTCTCACTGCTGCCTGACAGCGCTACTAGGGACCCAGGCTCGATTCCAACTGTCGGGAGTCGATTCCGTGTCCAGTTTGCACATTCTCCCAGAGTCTGCGTGGGTTTGCTCGGGTTTCCTCCCACAGTCCAAAGACGTGCAGGTCGAGTGAATTGGCCATTCTAAATTGTCATCGATGCATTATTCAGTGAGAAACGGGTCTGGGCGGGTTACTCTTCAGAGGATCGATGTGGACTTGTTGGGCTGAAGGGCCTGTTTCCACACTGTAGCCAATCTAATTTATTCTAATCTCGTCAACACCGACCCTGCAGAGAGCAATCGACCCAGATCCTTTGCGCACACTGCATCATTCTCCATTGAATGCTGACTAATCCACCCTTCCGGGCCCGCACAATCACCGGACACAATGGGACAATGAAGCATGGCCAATCCCGCAAAAGCTACACATCTTTGTACTGAGAGCCGTAACCGGAGCAGCCGGAGCAAACCCACGCGCGGGCAGAATGTTCAAACTGCACAGACGGTGACGCGAGGGTCGATTGGAACCTGTGTCCCAAGCGCTTTGAGTCAGCCAGTGTGAACCAATCAGCCGCGAGCGCTGAGCGCAGCGCCACCCGGCTCCATAGCTCAGCGGTTAGAGCACTGGTCTTGTAAACCAGGGGTCGTGAGTTCAAATCTCACTGGTGCCTCGTCATCCGTACTGCCCGGCCCGGCCAAAGCCGACTCTGTTTCAACGCTCGGGATGAGACTGAGGAGCACTTTGTTGGAATCGCTCCACGCCAGTTTGTGGTCCAAGCGGCTCCTTTGGCAGCACGAGCGTTCACCCTCCAACCACCGGATGAACGAGTCGAGCTCAGGAAAAACCCTGTTGGTCTGACTGCTTGCTGCTGTTTTTGTCAATCAAGAGCTTGGGAATTGATGTCTGAAACACCAAGGTCATTACCCTGAAGTGACAGACACCTGTCTCCTCTCAAACCTGTTGAGCTTTTCCTGCAACTTCTGATTTTGTCACTTACAGCTTTGAGTTGAAATCAACAAACTACTTTTTTCTGCAGGCAAAGAACGGGGCTTTGTGTGTTGACGGATTTAACTTTGAGATCGCTGACCCCAGTCACTCCAAGCGAGCGAATGACAATTCCCAATTATGTCTGGACAGAAATCACAGAAGCATAGGATCTCTCCAGTTTGGAAACAGGCCATTCCGCCCAACGAGTCGCTCAGTGGTTCTCACTGCTGCCTGACAGCGCAACTAGGGACCCAGGCTCGATTCCAACTGTCGGGAGTCGATTCCGTGTCGAGTTTGCACATTCTCCCAGAGTCTGCGTGGGTTTGCTCGGGTTTCCTCCCACAGTCCAAAGACGTGCAGGTCGAGTGAATTGGCCATTCTAAATTGTCATCGATGCATTATTCAGTGAGAAACGGGTCTGGGCGGGTTACTCTTCAGAGGATCGATGTGGACTTGTTGGGCTGAAGGGCCTGTTTCCACACTGTAGCCAATCTAATTTATTCTAATCTCGTCAACACCGACCCTGCAGAGAGCAATCGACCCAGATCCTTTGCGCACACTGCATCATTCTCCATTGAATGCTGACTAATCCACCCTTCCGGGCCCGCACAATCACCGGACACAATGGGACAATGAAGCATGGCCAATCCCGCAAACGCTACACATCTTTGTACTGAGAGTGGTAACCGGAGCAGCCGGAGCAAACCCACGCGCGGGCAGAATGTTCAAACTGCACAGACGGTGACGCGAGGGTCGATTGGAACCTGTGTCCCAAGCGCTTTGAGTCAGCCAGTGTGAACCAATCAGCCGCGAGCGCTGTGCGCGGCGCCACCCGGCTCCATAGCTCAGCGGTTAGAGCACTGGTCTTGTAAACCAGGGGTCGTGAGTTCAAATCTCACTGGGGCCTCGTCATCCGTGCTGCCCGGCCCGGCCAAAGCCGACTCTGTTTCAACGCTCGGGATGAGACTGAGGAGCACTTTGTTGGAATCGCTCCACGCCAGTTTGTGGTCCAAGCGGCTCCTTTGGCAGCACGAGCGTTCACCCTCCAACCACCGGATGAACGATCGAGCTCAGGAAAAACCCTGTTGGTCTGACTGCTTGCTGCTGTTTTTGTCAATCAAGAGCTTGGGAATTGATGTCTGAAACACCAAGGTCATTACCCTGAAGTGACAGACACCTGTCTCCTCTCAAACCTGTTGAGCTTTTCCTGCAACTTCTGTTCTTGTCACTTACAGCTTTGAGTTGAAATCAACAAACTACTTTTTTCTGCAGGCAAAGAACGGGGCTTTGTGTGTTCACGGATTTAACTTTGAGATCGCTGACCCCAGTCACTCCAAGCGAGCGAATGACAATTCCCAATTATGTCTGGACAGAAATCACAGAAGCATAGGATCTCTCCAGTTTGGAAACAGGCCATTCCGCCCGACGAGTCGCTCAGTGGTTCTCACTGCTGCCTGACAGCGCTACTAGGGACCCAGGCTCGATTCCAACTGTCGGGAGTCGATTCCGTGTCGAGTTTGCACATTCTCCCAGAGTCTGCGTGGGTTTGCTCGGGTTTCCTCCCACAGTCCAAAGACGTGCAGGTCGAGTGAATTGGCCATTCTAAATTGTCATCGATGCATTATTCAGTGAGAAACGGGTCTGGGCGGGTTACTCTTCAGAGGATCGATGTGGACTTGTTGGGCTGAAGGGCCTGTTTCCACACTGTAGCCAATCTAATTTATTCTAATCTCGTCAACACCGACCCTGCAGAGAGCAATCGACCCAGATCCTTTGCGCACACTGCATCATTCTCCATTGAATGCTGACTAATCCACCCTTCCGGGCCCGCACAATCACCGGACACAATGGGACAATGAAGCATGGCCAATCCCGCAAAAGCTACACATCTTTGTACTGAGAGCGGTAACCGGAGCAGCCGGAGTAAACCCACGCGCGGGCAGAATGTTCAAACTGCACAGACGGTGACGCGAGGGTCGATTGGAACCTGTGTCCCAAGCGCTTTGAGTCAGCCAGTGTGAACCAATCAGCCGCGAGCGCTGAGCGCAGCGCCACCCGGCTCCATAGCTCAGCGGTTAACGCACTGGTCTTGTAAACCAGGGGTCGTGAGTTCCAATCTCACTGGGGCCTCGTCATCCGTACTGCCCGGCCCGGCCAAAGCCGACTCTGTTTCAACGCTCGGGATGAGACTGAGGAGCACTTTGTTGGAATCGCTGCACGCCAGTTTGTGGTCCAAGCGGCTCCTTTGGCAGCACGAGCGTTCACCCTCCAACCACCGGATGAACGAGTCGAGCTCAGGAAAAACCCTGTTGGTCTGACTGCTTGCTGCTGTTTTTGTCAATCAAGAGCTTGGGAATTGATGTCTGAAACACCAAGGTCATTACCCTGAAGTGACAGACACCTGTCTCCTCTCAAACCTGTTGAGCTTTTCCTGCAACTTCGGTTTTTGTCACTTACAGCTTTGAGTTGAAATCAACAAACTACTTTTTTCTGCAGGCAAAGAACGGGGCTTTGTGTGTTCACGGATTTAACTTTGAGATCGCTGACCCCAGTCACTCCAAGCGAGCGAATGACAATTCCCAATTATGTCTGGACAGAAATCACAGAAGCATAGGATCTCTCCAGTTTGGAAACAGGCCATTCCGCCCGACGAGTCGCTCAGTGGTTCTCACTGCTGCCTGACAGCGCTACTAGGGACCCAGGCTCGATTCCAACTGTCGGGAGTCGATTCCGTGTCGAGTTTGAACATTCTCCCAGAGTCTGCGTGGGTTTGCTCGGGTTTCCTCCCACAGTCCAAAGACGTGCAGGTCGAGTGAATTGGCCATTCTAAATTGTCATCGATGCATTATTCAGTGAGAAACGGGTCTGGGCGGGTTACTCTTCAGAGGATCGATGTGGACTAGTTGGGCTGAAGGGCCTGTTTCCACACTGTAGCCAATCTAATTTATTCTAATCTCGTCAACACCGACCCTGCAGAGAGCAATCGACCCAGATCCTTTGCGCACACTGCATCATTCTCCATTGAATGCTGACTAATCCACCCTTCCGGGCCCGCACAATCACCGGACACAATGGGACAATGAAGCATGGCCAATCCCGCAAAAGCTACACATCTTTGTACTGAGAGCGGTAACCGGAGCAGCCGGAGTAAACCCACGCGCGGGCAGAATGTTCAAACTGCACAGACGGTGACGCGAGGGTCGATTGGAACCTGTGTCCCAAGCGCTTTGAGTCAGCCAGTGTGAACCAATCAGCCGCGAGCGCTGAGCGCAGCGCCACCCGGCTCCATAGCTCAGCGGTTAAAGCACTGGTCTTGTAAACCAGGGGTCGTGAGTTCAAATCTCACTGGGGCCTCGTCATCCGTGCTGCCCGGCCCGGCCAAAGCCGACTCTGTTTCAACGCTCGGGATGAGACTGAGGAGCACTTTGTTGGAATCGCTCCACGCCAGTTTGTGGTCCAAGCGGCTCCTTTGGCAGCACGAGCGTTCACCCTCCAACCACCGGATGAACGATTGAGCTCAGGAAAAACCCTGTTGGTCTGACTGCTTGCTGCTGTTTTTGTCAATCAAGAGCTTGGGAATTGATGTCTGAAACACCAAGGTCATTACCCTGAAGTGACAGACACCTGTCTCCTCTCAAACCTGTTGAGCTTTTCCTGCAACTTCTGTTTTTGTCACTTACAGCGTTGAGTTGAAATCCACAAACTTCTTTTTTCTGCAGGCAAAGAACGGGGCTGTGTGTGTTCACGGATTTAACTTTGAGATCGCTGACCCCAGTCACTCCAAGCGAAAGAATGACAATTCCCAATTATGTCTGGACAGAAATCACAGAAGCATAGGATCTCTCCAGTTTGGAAACAGGCCATTCCGCCCGACGAGTCGCTCAGTGGTTCTCACTGCTGCCTGACAGCGCTACTAGGGACCCAGGCTCGATTCCAACTGTCGGGAGTCGATTCCGTGTCGAGTTTGCACATTCTCCCAGAGTCTGCGTGGGTTTGCTCGGGTTTCCTCCCACAGTCCAAAGACGTGCAGGTCGAGTGAATTGGCCATTCTAAATTGTCATCGATGCATTATTCAGTGAGAAACGGGTCTGGGCGGGTTACTCTTCAGAGGATCGATGTGGACTTGTTGGGCTGAAGGGCCTGTTTCCACACTGTAGCCAATCTAATTTATTCTAATCTCGTCAACACCGACCCTGCAGAGAGCAATCGACCCAGATCCTTTGCGCACACTGCATCATTCTCCATTGAATGCTGACTAATCCACCCTTCCGGGCCCGCACAATCACCGGACACAATGGGACAATGAAGCATGGCCAATCCCGCAAACGCTACACATCTTTGTACTGAGAGCGGTAACCGGAGCAGCCGGAGCAAACCCACGCGCGGGCAGAATGTTCAAACTGCACAGACGGTGACGCGAGGGTCGATTGGAACCTGTGTCCCAAGCGCTTTGAGTCAGCCAGTGTGAACCAATCAGCCGCGAGCGCTGTGCGCGGCGCCACCCGGCTCCATAGCTCAGCGGTTAGAGCACTGGTCTTGTAAACCAGGGGTCGTGAGTTCAAATCTCACTGGGGCCTCGTCATCCGTGCTGCCCGGCCCGGCCAAAGCCGACTGTGTTTCAACGCTCGGGATGAGACTGAGGAGCACTTTGTTGGAATCGCTCCACGCCAGTTTGTGGTCCAAGCGGCTCCTTTGGCAGCACGAGCGTTCACCCTCCAACCACCGGATGAACGATCGAGCTCAGGAAAAACCCTGTTGGTCTGACTGCTTGCTGCTGTTTTTGTCAATCAAGAGCTTGGGAATTGATGTCTGAAACACCAAGGTCATTACCCTGAAGTGACAGACACCTGTCTCCTCTCAAACCTGTTGAGCTTTTCCTGCAACTTCTGTTTTTGTCACTTACAGCGTTGAGTTGAAATCCACAAACTTCTTTTTTCTGCAGGCAAAGAACGGGGCTGTGTGTGTTCACGGATTTAACTTTGAGATCGCTGACCCCAGTCACTCCAAGCGAGCGAATGACAATTCCCAATTATGTCTGGACAGAAATCACAGAAGCATAGGATCTCTCCAGTTTGGAAACAGGCCATTCCGCCCGACGAGTCGCTCAGTGGTTCTCACTGCTGCCTGACAGCGCTACTAGGGACCCAGGCTCGATTCCAACTGTCGGGAGTCGATTCCGTGTCGAGTTTGCACATTCTCCCAGAGTCTGCGTGGGTTTGCTCGGGTTTCCTCCCACAGTCCAAAGACGTGCAGGTCGAGTGAATTGGCCATTCTAAATTGTCATCGATGCATTATTCAGTGAGAAACGGGTCTGGGCGGGTTACTCTTCAGAGGATCGATGTGCACTTGTTGGGCTGAAGGGCCTGTTTCCACACTGTAGCCAATCTAATTTATTCTAATCTCGTCAACACCGACCCTGCAGAGAGCAATCGACCCAGATCCTTTGCGCACACTGCATCATTCTCCATTGAATGCTGACTAATCCACCCTTCTGGGCCCGCACAATCACCGGACACAATGGGACAATGAAGCATGGCCAATCCCGCAAACGCTACACATCTTTGTACTGAGAGCGGTAACCGGAGCAGCCGGAGCAAACCCACGCGCGGGCAGAATGTTCAAACTGCACAGACGGTGACGCGAGGGTCGATTGGAACCTGTGTCCCAAGCGCTTTGAGTCAGCCAGTGTGAACCAATCAGCCGCGAGCGCTGTGCGCGTCGCCCCCCGGCTCCATAGCTCAGCGGTTAGAGCACTGGTCTTGTAAACCAGGGGTCGTGAGTTCAAATCTCACTGGGGCCTCGTCATCCGTGCTGCCCGGCCCGGCCAAAGCCGACTCTGTTTCAACGCTCGGGATGAGACTGAGGAGCACTTTGTTGGAATCGCTCCACGCCAGTTTGTGGTCCAAGCGGCTCCTTTGGCAGCACGAGCGTTCACCCTCCAACCACCGGATGAACGATCGAGCTCAGGAAAAACCCTGTTGGTCTGACTGCTTGCTGCTGTTTTTGTCAATCAAGAGCTTGGGAATTGATGTCTGAAACACCAAGGTCATTACCCTGAAGTGACAGACACCTGTCTCCTCTCAAACCTGTTGAGCTTTTCCTGCAACTTCTGATTTTGTCACTTACAGCTTTGAGTTGAAATCAACAAACTACTTTTTTCTGCAGGCAAAGAACGGGGCTTTGTGTGTTCACGGATTTAACTTTGAGATCGCTGACCCCAGTCACTCCAAGCGAGCGAATGACAATTCCCAATTATGTCTGGACAGAAATCACAGAAGCATAGGATCTCTCCAGTTTGGAAACAGGCCATTCCGCCCGACGAGTCGCTCAGTGGTTCTCACTGCTGCCTGACAGCGCTACTAGGGACCCAGGCTCGATTCCAACTGTCGGGAGTCGATTCCGTGTCGAGTTTGCACATTCTCCAGGAGTCTGCGTGGGTTTGCTCGGGTTTCCTCCCACAGTCCAAAGACGTGCAGGTCGAGTGAATTGGCCATTCTAAATTGTCATCGATGCATTATTCAGTGAGAAACGGGTCTGGGCGGGTTACTCTTCAGAGGATCGATGTGGACTAGTTGGGCTGAAGGGCCTGTTTCCACACTGTAGCCAATCGAATTTATTCTAATCTCGTCAACACCGACCCTGCAGAGAGCAATCGACCCAGATCCTTTGCGCACACTGCATCATTCTCCATTGAATGCTGACTAATCCACCCTTCCGGGCCCGCACAATCACCGGACACAATGGGACAATGAAGCATGGCCAATCCCGCAAAAGCTACACATCTTTGTACTGAGAGCGGTAACCGGAGCAGCCGGAGTAAACCCACGCGCGGGCAGAATGTTCAAACTGCACAGACGGTGACGCGAGGGTCGATTGGAACCTGTGTCCCAAGCGCTTTGAGTCAGCCAGTGTGAACCAATCAGCCGCGAGCGCTGAGCGAAGCGCCACCCGGCTCCATAGCTCAGCGGTTAGAGCACTGGTCTTGTAAACCAGGGGTCGTGAGTTCAAATCTCACTGGTGCCTCGTCATCCGTACTGCCCGGCCCGGCCAAAGCCGACTCTGTTTCAACGCTCGGGATGAGACTGAGGAGCACTTTGTTGGAATCGCTCCACGCCAGTTTGTGGTCCAAGCGGCTCCTTTGGCAGCACGAGCGTTCACCCTCCAACCACCGGATGAACGAGTCGAGCTCAGGAAAAACCCTGTTGGTCTGACTGCTTGCTGCTGTTTTTGTCAATCAAGAGCTTGGGAATTGATGTCTGAAACACCAAGGTCATTACCCTGAAGTGACAGACACCTGTCTCCTCTCAAACCTGTTGAGCTTTTCCTGCAACTTCTGTTTTTGTCACTTACAGCTTTGAGTTGAAATCAACAAACTACTTTTTTCTGCAGGCAAAGAACGGGGCTTTGTGTGTTCACGGATTTAACTTTGAGATCGCTGACCCCAGTCACTCCAAGCGAGCGAATGACAATTCCCAATTATGTCTGGACAGAAATCACAGAAGCATAGGATCTCTCCAGTTTGGAAACAGGCCATTCCGCCCAACGAGTCGCTCAGTGGTTCTCACTGCTGCCTGACAGCGCTACTAGGGACCCAGGCTCGATTCCAACTGTCGGGAGTCGATTCCGTGTCGAGTTTGCACATTCTCCCAGAGTCTGCGTGGGTTTGCTCGGGTTTCCTCCCACAGTCCAAAGACGTGCAGGTCGAGTGAATTGGCCATTCTAAATTGTCATCGATGCATTATTCAGTGAGAAACGGGTCTGGGCGGGTTACTCTTCAGAGGATCGATGTGCACTTGTTGGGCTGAAGGGCCTGTTTCCACACTGTAGCCAATCTAATTTATTCTAATCTCGTCAACACCGACCCTGCAGAGAGCAATCGACCCAGATCCTTTGCGCACACTGCATCATTCTCCATTGAATGCTGACTAATCCACCCTTCCGGGCCCGCACAATCACCGGACACAATGGGACAATGAAGCATGGCCAATCCCGCAAACGCTACACATCTTTGTACTGAGAGTGGTAACCGGAGCAGCCGGAGCAAACCCACGCGCGGGCAGAATGTTCAAACTGCACAGACGGTGACGCGAGGGTCGATTGGAACCTGTGTCCCAAGCGCTTTGAGTCAGCCAGTGTGAACCAATCAGCCGCGAGCGCTGTACGCGGCGCCACCCGGCTCCATAGCTCAGCGGTTAGAGCACTGGTCTTGTAAACCAGGGGTCGTGAGTTCAAATCTCACTGGGGCCTCGTCATCCGTGCTGCCCGGCCCGGCCAAAGCCGACTCTGTTTCAACGCTCGGGATGAGACTGAGGAGCACTTTGTTGGAATCGCTCCACGCCAGTTTGTGGTCCAAGCGGCTCCTTTGGCAGCCCGAGCGTTCACCCTCCAACCACCGGATGAACGATCGAGCTCAGGAAAAACCCTGTTGGTCTGACTGCTTGCTGCTGTTTTTGTCAATCAAGAGCTTGGGAATTGATGTCTGAAACACCAAGGTCATTACCCTGAAGTGACAGACACCTGTCTCCTCTCAAACCTGTTGAGCTTTTCCTGCAACTTCTGTTTTTGTCACTTACAGCTTTGAGTTGAAATCAACAAACTACTTTTTTCTGCAGGCAAAGAACGGGGCTTTGTGTGTTCACGGATTTAACTTTGAGATCGCTGACCCCAGTCACTCCAAGCGAGCGAATGACAATTCCCAATTATGTCTGGACAGAAATCACAGAAGCATAGGATCTCTCCAGTTTGGAAACAGGCCATTCCGCCCGACGAGTCGCTCAGTGGTTCTCACTGCTGCCTGACAGCGCTACTAGGGACCCAGGCTCGATTCCAACTGTCGGGAGTCGATTCCGTGTCCAGTTTGCACATTCTCCCAGAGTCTGCGTGGGTTTGCTCGGGTTTCCTCCCACAGTCCAAAGACGTGCAGGTCGAGTGAATTGGCCATTCTAAATTGTCATCGATGCATTATTCAGTGAGAAACGGGTCTGGGCGGGTTACTCTTCAGAGGATCGATGTGGACTTGTTGGGCTGAAGGGCCTGTTTCCACACTGTAGCCAATCTAATTTATTCTAATCTCGTCAACACCGACCCTGCAGAGAGCAATCGACCCAGATCCTTTGCGCACACTGCATCATTCTCCATTGAATGCTGACTAATCCACCCTTCCGGGCCCGCACAATCACCGGACACAATGGGACAATGAAGCATGGCCAATCCCGCAAAAGCTACACATCTTTGTACTGAGAGCCGTAACCGGAGCAGCCGGAGCAAACCCACGCGCGGGCAGAATGTTCAAACTGCACAGACGGTGACGCGAGGGTCGATTGGAACCTGTGTCCCAAGCGCTTTGAGTCAGCCAGTGTGAACCAATCAGCCGCGAGCGCTGAGCGCAGCGCCACCCGGCTCCATAGCTCAGCGGTTAGAGCACTGGTCTTGTAAACCAGGGGTCGTGAGTTCAAATCTCACTGGTGCCTCGTCATCCGTACTGCCCGGCCCGGCCAAAGCCGACTCTGTTTCAACGCTCGGGATGAGACTGAGGAGCACTTTGTTGGAATCGCTCCACGCCAGTTTGTGGTCCAAGCGGCTCCTTTGGCAGCACGAGCGTTCACCCTCCAACCACCGGATGAACGAGTCGAGCTCAGGAAAAACCCTGTTGGTCTGACTGCTTGCTGCTGTTTTTGTCAATCAAGAGCTTGGGAATTGATGTCTGAAACACCAAGGTCATTACCCTGAAGTGACAGACACCTGTCTCCTCTCAAACCTGTTGAGCTTTTCCTGCAACTTCTGTTTTTGTCACTTACAGCTTTGAGTTGAAATCAACAAACTACTTTTTTCTGCAGGCAAAGAACGGGGCTTTGTGTGTTGACGGATTTAACTTTGAGATCGCTGACCCCAGTCACTCCAAGCGAGCGAATGACAATTCCCAATTATGTCTGGACAGAAATCACAGAAGCATAGGATCTCTCCAGTTTGGAAACAGGCCATTCCGCCCAACGAGTCGCTCAGTGGTTCTCACTGCTGCCTGACAGCGCAACTAGGGACCCAGGCTCGATTCCAACTGTCGGGAGTCGATTCCGTGTCGAGTTTGCACATTCTCCCAGAGTCTGCGTGGGTTTGCTCGGGTTTCCTCCCACAGTCCAAAGACGTGCAGGTCGAGTGAATTGGCCATTCTAAATTGTCATCGATGCATTATTCAGTGAGAAACGGGTCTGGGCGGGTTACTCTTCAGAGGATCGATGTGGACTTGTTGGGCTGAAGGGCCTGTTTCCACACTGTAGCCAATCTAATTTATTCTAATCTCGTCAACACCGACCCTGCAGAGAGCAATCGACCCAGATCCTTTGCGCACACTGCATCATTCTCCATTGAATGCTGACTAATCCACCCTTCCGGGCCCGCACAATCACCGGACACAATGGGACAATGAAGCATGGCCAATCCCGCAAACGCTACACATCTTTGTACTGAGAGTGGTAACCGGAGCAGCCGGAGCAAACCCACGCGCGGGCAGAATGTTCAAACTGCACAGACGGTGACGCGAGGGTCGATTGGAACCTGTGTCCCAAGCGCTTTGAGTCAGCCAGTGTGAACCAATCAGCCGCGAGCGCTGTGCGCGGCGCCACCCGGCTCCATAGCTCAGCGGTTAGAGCACTGGTCTTGTAAACCAGGGGTCGTGAGTTCAAATCTCACTGGGGCCTCGTCATCCGTGCTGCCCGGCCCGGCCAAAGCCGACTCTGTTTCAACGCTCGGGATGAGACTGAGGAGCACTTTGTTGGAATCGCTCCACGCCAGTTTGTGGTCCAAGCGGCTCCTTTGGCAGCACGAGCGTTCACCCTCCAACCACCGGATGAACGAGTCGAGCTCAGGAAAAACCCTGTTGGTCTGACTGCTTGCTGCTGTTTTTGTCAATCAAGAGCTTGGGAATTGATGTCTGAAACACCAAGGTCATTACCCTGAAGTGACAGACACCTGTCTCCTCTCAAACCTGTTGAGCTTTTCCTGCAACTTCGGTTTTTGTCACTTACAGCTTTGAGTTGAAATCAACAAACTACTTTTTTCTGCAGGCAAAGAACGGGGCTTTGTGTGTTCACGGATTTAACTTTGAGATCGCTGACCCCAGTCACTCCAAGCGAGCGAATGACAATTCCCAATTATGTCTGGACAGAAATCACAGAAGCATAGGATCTCTCCAGTTTGGAAACAGGCCATTCCGCCCGACGAGTCGCTCAGTGGTTCTCACTGCTGCCTGACAGCGCTACTAGGGACCCAGGCTCGATTCCAACTGTCGGGAGTCGATTCCGTGTCGAGTTTGAACATTCTCCCAGAGTCTGCGTGGGTTTGCTCGGGTTTCCTCCCACAGTCCAAAGACGTGCAGGTCGAGTGAATTGGCCATTCTAAATTGTCATCGATGCATTATTCAGTGAGAAACGGGTCTGGGCGGGTTACTCTTCAGAGGATCGATGTGGACTAGTTGGGCTGAAGGGCCTGTTTCCACACTGTAGCCAATCTAATTTATTCTAATCTCGTCAACACCGACCCTGCAGAGAGCAATCGACCCAGATCCTTTGCGCACACTGCATCATTCTCCATTGAATGCTGACTAATCCACCCTTCCGGGCCCGCACAATCACCGGACACAATGGGACAATGAAGCATGGCCAATCCCGCAAAAGCTACACATCTTTGTACTGAGAGCGGTAACCGGAGCAGCCGGAGTAAACCCACGCGCGGGCAGAATGTTCAAACTGCACAGACGGTGACGCGAGGGTCGATTGGAACCTGTGTCCCAAGCGCTTTGAGTCAGCCAGTGTGAACCAATCAGCCGCGAGCGCTGAGCGCAGCGCCACCCGGCTCCATAGCTCAGCGGTTAAAGCACTGGTCTTGTAAACCAGGGGTCGTGAGTTCAAATCTCACTGGGGCCTCGTCATCCGTGCTGCCCGGCCCGGCCAAAGCCGACTCTGTTTCAACGCTCGGGATGAGACTGAGGAGCACTTTGTTGGAATCGCTCCACGCCAGTTTGTGGTCCAAGCGGCTCCTTTGGCAGCACGAGCGTTCACCCTCCAACCACCGGATGAACGATTGAGCTCAGGAAAAACCCTGTTGGTCTGACTGCTTGCTGCTGTTTTTGTCAATCAAGAGCTTGGGAATTGATGTCTGAAACACCAAGGTCATTACCCTGAAGTGACAGACACCTGTCTCCTCTCAAACCTGTTGAGCTTTTCCTGCAACTTCTGTTTTTGTCACTTACAGCGTTGAGTTGAAATCCACAAACTTCTTTTTTCTGCAGGCAAAGAACGGGGCTGTGTGTGTTCACGGATTTAACTTTGAGATCGCTGACCCCAGTCACTCCAAGCGAAAGAATGACAATTCCCAATTATGTCTGGACAGAAATCACAGAAGCATAGGATCTCTCCAGTTTGGAAACAGGCCATTCCGCCCGACGAGTCGCTCAGTGGTTCTCACTGCTGCCTGACAGCGCTACTAGGGACCCAGGCTCGATTCCAACTGTCGGGAGTCGATTCCGTGTCGAGTTTGCACATTCTCCCAGAGTCTGCGTGGGTTTGCTCGGGTTTCCTCCCACAGTCCAAAGACGTGCAGGTCGAGTGAATTGGCCATTCTAAATTGTCATCGATGCATTATTCAGTGAGAAACGGGTCTGGGCGGGTTACTCTTCAGAGGATCGATGTGGACTTGTTGGGCTGAAGGGCCTGTTTCCACACTGTAGCCAATCTAATTTATTCTAATCTCGTCAACACCGACCCTGCAGAGAGCAATCGACCCAGATCCTTTGCGCACACTGCATCATTCTCCATTGAATGCTGACTAATCCACCCTTCCGGGCCCGCACAATCACCGGGCACAATGGGACAATGAAGCATGGCCAATCCCGCAAACGCTACACATCTTTGTACTGAGAGCGGTAACCGGAGCAGCCGGAGCAAACCCACGCGCGGGCAGAATGTTCAAACTGCACAGACGGTGACGCGAGGGTCGATTGGAACCTGTGTCCCAAGCGCTTTGAGTCAGCCAGTGTGAACCAATCAGCCGCGAGCGCTGTGCGCGGCGCCACCCGGCTCCATAGCTCAGCGGTTAGAGCACTGGTCTTGTAAACCAGGGGTCGTGAGTTCAAATCTCACTGGGGCCTCGTCATCCGTGCTGCCCGGCCCGGCCAAAGCCGACTGTGTTTCAACGCTCGGGATGAGACTGAGGAGCACTTTGTTGGAATCGCTCCACGCCAGTTTGTGGTCCAAGCGGCTCCTTTGGCAGCACGAGCGTTCACCCTCCAACCACCGGATGAACGATCGAGCTCAGGAAAAACCCTGTTGGTCTGACTGCTTGCTGCTGTTTTTGTCAATCAAGAGCTTGGGAATTGATGTCTGAAACACCAAGGTCATTACCCTGAAGTGACAGACACCTGTCTCCTCTCAAACCTGTTGAGCTTTTCCTGCAACTTCTGTTTTTGTCACTTACAGCGTTGAGTTGAAATCCACAAACTTCTTTTTTCTGCAGGCAAAGAACGGGGCTGTGTGTGTTCACGGATTTAACTTTGAGATCGCTGACCCCAGTCACTCCAAGCGAGCGAATGACAATTCCCAATTATGTCTGGACAGAAATCACAGAAGCATAGGATCTCTCCAGTTTGGAAACAGGCCATTCCGCCCGACGAGTCGCTCAGTGGTTCTCACTGCTGCCTGACAGCGCTACTAGGGACCCAGGCTCGATTCCAACTGTCGGGAGTCGATTCCGTGTCGAGTTTGCACATTCTCCCAGAGTCTGCGTGGGTTTGCTCGGGTTTCCTCCCACAGTCCAAAGACGTGCAGGTCGAGTGAATTGGCCATTCTAAATTGTCATCGATGCATTATTCAGTGAGAAACGGGTCTGGGCGGGTTACTCTTCAGAGGATCGATGTGGACTTGTTGGGCTGAAGGGCCTGTTTCCACACTGTAGCCAATCTAATTTATTCTAATCTCGTCAACACCGACCCTGCAGAGAGCAATCGACCCAGATCCTTTGCGCACACTGCATCATTCTCCATTGAATGCTGACTAATCCACCCTTCTGGGCCCGCACAATCACCGGACACAATGGGACAATGAAGCATGGCCAATCCCGCAAACGCTACACATCTTTGTACTGAGAGCGGTAACCGGAGCAGCCGGAGCAAACCCACGCGCGGGCAGAATGTTCAAACTGCACAGACGGTGACGCGAGGGTCGATTGGAACCTGTGTCCCAAGCGCTTTGAGTCAGCCAGTGTGAACCAATCAGCCGCGAGCGCTGTGCGCGTCGCCCCCCGGCTCCATAGCTCAGCGGTTAGAGCACTGGTCTTGTAAACCAGGGGTCGTGAGTTCAAATCTCACTGGGGCCTCGTCATCCGTGCTGCCCGGCCCGGCCAAAGCCGACTCTGTTTCAACGCTCGGGATGAGACTGAGGAGCACTTTGTTGGAATCGCTCCACGCCAGTTTGTGGTCCAAGCGGCTCCTTTGGCAGCACGAGCGTTCACCCTCCAACCACCGGATGAACGATCGAGCTCAGGAAAAACCCTGTTGGTCTGACTGCTTGCTGCTGTTTTTGTCAATCAAGAGCTTGGGAATTGATGTCTGAAACACCAAGGTCATTACCCTGAAGTGACAGACACCTGTCTCCTCTCAAACCTGTTGAGCTTTTCCTGCAACTTCTGATTTTGTCACTTACAGCTTTGAGTTGAAATCAACAAACTACTTTTTTCTGCAGGCAAAGAACGGGGCTTTGTGTGTTCACGGATTTAACTTTGAGATCGCTGACCCCAGTCACTCCAAGCGAGCGAATGACAATTCCCAATTATGTCTGGACAGAAATCACAGAAGCATAGGATCTCTCCAGTTTGGAAACAGGCCATTCCGCCCGACGAGTCGCTCAGTGGTTCTCACTGCTGCCTGACAGCGCTACTAGGGACCCAGGCTCGATTCCAACTGTCGGGAGTCGATTCCGTGTCGAGTTTGCACATTCTCCAGGAGTCTGCGTGGGTTTGCTCGGGTTTCCTCCCACAGTCCAAAGACGTGCAGGTCGAGTGAATTGGCCATTCTAAATTGTCATCGATGCATTATTCAGTGAGAAACGGGTCTGGGCGGGTTACTCTTCAGAGGATCGATGTGGACTAGTTGGGCTGAAGGGCCTGTTTCCACACTGTAGCCAATCGAATTTATTCTAATCTCGTCAACACCGACCCTGCAGAGAGCAATCGACCCAGATCCTTTGCGCACACTGCATCATTCTCCATTGAATGCTGACTAATCCACCCTTCCGGGCCCGCACAATCACCGGACACAATGGGACAATGAAGCATGGCCAATCCCGCAAAAGCTACACATCTTTGTACTGAGAGCGGTAACCGGAGCAGCCGGAGTAAACCCACGCGCGGGCAGAATGTTCAAACTGCACAGACGGTGACGCGAGGGTCGATTGGAACCTGTGTCCCAAGCGCTTTGAGTCAGCCAGTGTGAACCAATCAGCCGCGAGCGCTGAGCGAAGCGCCACCCGGCTCCATAGCTCAGCGGTTAGAGCACTGGTCTTGTAAACCAGGGGTCGTGAGTTCAAATCTCACTGGTGCCTCGTCATCCGTACTGCCCGGCCCGGCCAAAGCCGACTCTGTTTCAACGCTCGGGATGAGACTGAGGAGCACTTTGTTGGAATCGCTCCACGCCAGTTTGTGGTCCAAGCGGCTCCTTTGGCAGCACGAGCGTTCACCCTCCAACCACCGGATGAACGAGTCGAGCTCAGGAAAAACCCTGTTGGTCTGACTGCTTGCTGCTGTTTTTGTCAATCAAGAGCTTGGGAATTGATGTCTGAAACACCAAGGTCATTACCCTGAAGTGACAGACACCTGTCTCCTCTCAAACCTGTTGAGCTTTTCCTGCAACTTCTGTTTTTGTCACTTACAGCTTTGAGTTGAAATCAACAAACTACTTTTTTCTGCAGGCAAAGAACGGGGCTTTGTGTGTTCACGGATTTAACTTTGAGATCGCTGACCCCAGTCACTCCAAGCGAGCGAATGACAATTCCCAATTATGTCTGGACAGAAATCACAGAAGCATAGGATCTCTCCAGTTTGGAAACAGGCCATTCCGCCCAACGAGTCGCTCAGTGGTTCTCACTGCTGCCTGACAGCGCTACTAGGGACCCAGGCTCGATTCCAACTGTCGGGAGTCGATTCCGTGTCGAGTTTGCACATTCTCCCAGAGTCTGCGTGGGTTTGCTCGGGTTTCCTCCCACAGTCCAAAGACGTGCAGGTCGAGTGAATTGGCCATTCTAAATTGTCATCGATGCATTATTCAGTGAGAAACGGGTCTGGGCGGGTTACTCTTCAGAGGATCGATGTGCACTTGTTGGGCTGAAGGGCCTGTTTCCACACTGTAGCCAATCTAATTTATTCTAATCTCGTCAACACCGACCCTGCAGAGAGCAATCGACCCAGATCCTTTGCGCACACTGCATCATTCTCCATTGAATGCTGACTAATCCACCCTTCCGGGCCCGCACAATCACCGGACACAATGGGACAATGAAGCATGGCCAATCCCGCAAACGCTACACATCTTTGTACTGAGAGTGGTAACCGGAGCAGCCGGAGCAAACCCACGCGCAGGCAGAATGTTCAAACTGCACAGACGGTGACGCGAGGGTCGATTGGAACCTGTGTCCCAAGCGCTTTGAGTCAGCCAGTGTGAACCAATCAGCCGCGAGCGCTGTACGCGGCGCCACCCGGCTCCATAGCTCAGCGGTTAGAGCACTGGTCTTGTAAACCAGGGGTCGTGAGTTCAAATCTCACTGGGGCCTCGTCATCCGTGCTGCCCGGCCCGGCCAAAGCCGACTCTGTTTCAACGCTCGGGATGAGACTGAGGAGCACTTTGTTGGAATCGCTCCACGCCAGTTTGTGGTCCAAGCGGCTCCTTTGGCAGCCCGAGCGTTCACCCTCCAACCACCGGATGAACGATCGAGCTCAGGAAAAACCCTGTTGGTCTGACTGCTTGCTGCTGTTTTTGTCAATCAAGAGCTTGGGAATTGATGTCTGAAACACCAAGGTCATTACCCTGAAGTGACAGACACCTGTCTCCTCTCAAACCTGTTGAGCTTTTCCTGCAACTTCTGTTTTTGTCACTTACAGCTTTGAGTTGAAATCAACAAACTACTTTTTTCTGCAGGCAAAGAACGGGGCTTTGTGTGTTCACGGATTTAACTTTGAGATCGCTGACCCCAGTCACTCCAAGCGAGCGAATGACAATTCCCAATTATGTCTGGACAGAAATCACAGAAGCATAGGATCTCTCCAGTTTGGAAACAGGCCATTCCGCCCGACGAGTCGCTCAGTGGTTCTCACTGCTGCCTGACAGCGCTACTAGCGACCCAGGCTCGATTCCAACTGTCGGGAGTCGATTCCGTGTCCAGTTTGCACATTCTCCCAGAGTCTGCGTGGGTTTGCTCGGGTTTCCTCCCACAGTCCAAAGACGTGCAGGTCGAGTGAATTGGCCATTCTAAATTGTCATCGATGCATTATTCAGTGAGAAACGGGTCTGGGCGGGTTACTCTTCAGAGGATCGATGTGGACTTGTTGGGCTGAAGGGCCTGTTTCCACACTGTAGCCAATCTAATTTATTCTAATCTCGTCAACACCGACCCTGCAGAGAGCAATCGACCCAGATCCTTTGCGCACACTGCATCATTCTCCATTGAATGCTGACTAATCCACCCTTCCGGGCCCGCACAATCACCGGACACAATGGGACAATGAAGCATGGCCAATCCCGCAAACGCTACACATCTTTGTACTGAGAGTGGTAACCGGAGCAGCCGGAGCAAACCCACGCGCGGGCAGAATGTTCAAACTGCACAGACGGTGACGCGAGGGTCCATTGGAACCTGTGTCCCAAGCGCTTTGAGTCAGCCAGTGTGAACCAATCAGCCGCGAGCGCTGTGCGCGGCGCCACCCGGCTCCATAGCTCAGCGGTTAGAGCACTGGTCTTGTAAACCAGGGGTCGTGAGTTCAAATCTCACTGGGGCCTCGTCATCCGTGCTGCCCGGCCCGGCCAAAGCCGACTCTGTTTCAACGCTCGGGATGAGACTGAGGAGCACTTTGTTGGAATCGCTCCACGCCAGTTTGTGGTCCAAGCGGCTCCTTTGGCAGCACGAGCGTTCACCCTCCAACCACCGGATGAACGATCGAGCTCAGGAAAAACCCTGTTGGTCTGACTGCTTGCTGCTGTTTTTGTCAATCAAGAGCTTGGGAATTGATGTCTGAAACACCAAGGTCATTACCCTGAAGTGACAGACACCTGTCTCCTCTCAAACCTGTTGAGCTTTTCCTGCAACTTCTGTTCTTGTCACTTACAGCTTTGAGTTGAAATCAACAAACTACTTTTTTCTGCAGGCAAAGAACGGGGCTTTGTGTGTTCACGGATTTAACTTTGAGATCGCTGACCCCAGTCACTCCAAGCGAGCGAATGACAATTCCCAATTATGTCTGGACAGAAATCACAGAAGCATAGGATCTCTCCAGTTTGGAAACAGGCCATTCCGCCCGACGAGTCGCTCAGTGGTTCTCACTGCTGCCTGACAGCGCTACTAGGGACCCAGGCTCGATTCCAACTGTCGGGAGTCGATTCCGTGTCGAGTTTGCACATTCTCCCAGAGTCTGCGTGGGTTTGCTCGGGTTTCCTCCCACAGTCCAAAGACGTGCAGGTCGAGTGAATTGGCCATTCTAAATTGTCATCGATGCATTATTCAGTGAGAAACGGGTCTGGGCGGGTTACTCTTCAGAGGATCGATGTGGACTTGTTGGGCTGAAGGGCCTGTTTCCACACTGTAGCCAATCTAATTTATTCTAATCTCGTCAACACCGACCCTGCAGAGAGCAATCGACCCAGATCCTTTGCGCACACTGCATCATTCTCCATTGAATGCTGACTAATCCACCCTTCCGGGCCCGCACAATCACCGGACACAATGGGACAATGAAGCATGGCCAATCCCGCAAAAGCTACACATCTTTGTACTGAGAGCGGTAACCGGAGCAGCCGGAGTAAACCCACGCGCGGGCAGAATGTTCAAACTGCACAGACGGTGACGCGAGGGTCGATTGGAACCTGTGTCCCAAGCGCTTTGAGTCAGCCAGTGTGAACCAATCAGCCGCGAGCGCTGAGCGCAGCGCCACCCGGCTCCATAGCTCAGCGGTTAGAGCACTGGTCTTGTAAACCAGGGGTCGTGAGTTCAAATCTCACTGGTGCCTCTTCATCCGTACTGCCCCGCCCGGCCAAAGCCGACTCTGTTTCAACGCTCGGGATGAGACTGAGGAGCACTTTGTTGGAATCGCTCCACGCCAGTTTGTGGTCCAAGCGGCTCCTTTGGCAGCACGAGCGTTCACCCTCCAACCACCGGATGAACGAGTCGAGCTCAGGAAAAACCCTGTTGGTCTGACTGCTTGCTGCTGTTTTTGTCAATCAAGAGCTTGGGAATTGATGTCTGAAACACCAAGGTCATTACCCTGAAGTGACAGACACCTGTCTCCTCTCAAACCTGTTGAGCTTTTCCTGCAACTTCTGTTTTTGTCACTTACAGCGTTGAGTTGAAATCCACAAACTTCTTTTTTCTGCAGGCAAAGAACGGGGCTGTGTGTGTTCACGGATTTAACTTTGAGATCGCTGACCCCAGTCACTCCAAGCGAGCGAATGACAATTCCCAATTATGTCTGGACAGAAATCACAGAAGCATAGGATCTCTCCAGTTTGGAAACAGGCCATTCCGCCCGACGAGTCGCTCAGTGGTTCTCACTGCTGCCTGACAGCGCTACTAGGGACCCAGGCTCGATTCCAACTGTCGGGAGTCGATTCCGTGTCGAGTTTGCACATTCTCCCAGAGTCTGCGTGGGTTTGCTCGGGTTTCCTCCCACAGTCCAAAGACGTGCAGGTCGAGTGAATTGGCCATTCTAAATTGTCATCGATGCATTATTCAGTGAGAAACGGGTCTGGGCGGGTTACTCTTCAGAGGATCGATGTGGACTAGTTGGGCTGAAGGGCCTGTTTCCACACTGTAGCCAATCTAATTTATTCTAATCTCGTCAACACCGACCCTGCAGAGAGCAATCGACCCAGATCCTTTGCGCACACTGCATCATTCTCCATTGAATGCTGACTAATCCACCCTTCCGGGCCCGCACAATCACCGGACACAATGGGACAATGAAGCATGGCCAATCCCGCAAAAACTACACATCTTTGTACTGAGAGCGGTAACCGGAGCAGCCGGAGTAAACCCACGCGCGGGCAGAATGTTCAAACTGCACAGACGGTGACGCGAGGGTCGATTGGAACCTGTGTCCCAAGCGCTTTGAGTCAGCCAGTGTGAACCAATCAGCCGCGAGCGCTGAACGCAGCGCCACCCGGCTCCATAGCTCAGCGGTTAGAGCACTGGTCTTGTAAACCAGGGGTCGTGAGTTCAAATCTCACTGGGGCCTCGTCATCCGTGCTGCCCGGCCCGGCCAAAGCCGACTCTGTTTCAACGCTCGGGATGAGACTGAGGAGCACTTTGTTGGAATCGCTCCACGCCAGTTTGTGGTCCAAGCGGCTCCTTTGGCAGCACGAGCGTTCACCCTCCAACCACCGGGTGAACGAGTCGAGCTCAGGAAAAACCCTGTTGGTCTGACTGCTTGCTGCTGTTTTTGTCAATCAAGAGCTTGGGAATTGATGTCTGAAACACCAAGGTCATTACCCTGAAGTGACAGACACCTGTCTCCTCTCAAACCTGTTGAGCTTTTCCTGCAACTTCTGTTTTTGTCACTTACAGCGTTGAGTTGAAATCCACAAACTTCTTTTTTCTGCAGGCAAAGAACGGGGCTGTGTGTGTTCACGGATTTAACTTTGAGATCGCTGACCCCAGTCACTCCAAGCGAGCGAATGACAATTCCCAATTATGTCTGGACAGAAATCACAGAAGCATAGGATCTCTCCAGTTTGGAAACAGGCCATTCCGCCCGACGAGTCGCTCAGTGGTTCTCACTGCTGCCTGACAGCGCTACTAGGGACCCAGGCTCGATTCCAACTGTCGGGAGTCGATTCCGTGTCGAGTTTGCACATTCTCCCAGAGTCTGCGTGGGTTTGCTCGGGTTTCCTCCCACAGTCCAAAGACGTGCAGGTCGAGTGAATTGGCCATTCTAAATTGTCATCGATGCATTATTCAGTGAGAAACGGGTCTGGGCGGGTTACTCTTCAGAGGATCGATGTGGACTTGTTGGGCTGAAGGGCCTGTTTCCACACTGTAGCCAATCTAATTTATTCTAATCTCGTCAACACCGACCCTGCAGAGAGCAATCGACCCAGATCCTTTGCGCACACTGCATCATTCTCCATTGAATGCTGACTAATCCACCCTTCCGGGCCCGCACAATCACCGGACACAATGGGACAATGAAGCATGGCCAATCCCGCAAACGCTACACATCTTTGTACTGAGAGCGGTAACCGGAGCAGCCGGAGCAAACCCACGCGCGGGCAGAATGTTCAAACTGCACAGACGGTGACGCGAGGGTCGATTGGAACCTGTGTCCCAAGCGCTTTGAGTCAGCCAGTGTGAACCAATCAGCCGCGAGCGCTGTGCGCGGCGCCACCCGGCTCCATAGCTCAGCGGTTAGAGCACTGGTCTTGTAAACCAGGGGTCGTGAGTTCAAATCTCACTGGGGCCTCGTCATCCGTGCTGCCCGGCCCGGCCCGGCCCGGCCAAAGCCGACTCTGTTTCAACGCTCGGGATGAGACTGAAGAGCACTTTGTTGGAATCGCTCCACGCCAGTTTGTGGTCCAAGCGGCTCCTTTGGCAGCACGAGCGTTCACCCTCCAACCACCGGATGAACGAGTCGAGCTCAGGAAAAACCCTGTTGGTCTGACAGCTTGCTGCTGTTTTTGTCAATCAAGAGCTTGGGAATTGATGTCTGAAACACCAAGGTCATTACCCTGAAGTGACAGACACCTGTCTCCTCTCAAACCTGTTGAGCTTTTCCTGCAACTTCTGTTTTTGTCACTTACAGCGTTGAGTTGAAATCCACAAACTTCTTTTTTCTGCAGGCAAAGAACGGGGCTGTGTGTGTTCACGGATTTAACTTTGAGATCGCTGACCCCAGTCACTCCAAGCGAGCGAATGACAATTCCCAATTATGTCTGGACAGAAATCACAGAAGCATAGGATCTCTCCAGTTTGGAAACAGGCCATTCCGCCCGACGAGTCGCTCAGTGGTTCTCACTGCTGCCTGACAGCGCTACTAGGGACCCAGGCTCGATTCCAACTGTCGGGAGTCGATTCCGTGTCGAGTTTGCACATTCTCCCAGAGTCTGCGTGGGTTTGCTCGGGTTTCCTCCCACAGTCCAAAGACGTGCAGGTCGAGTGAATTGGCCATTCTAAATTGTCATCGATGCATTATTCAGTGAGAAACGGGTCTGGGCGGGTTACTCTTCAGAGGATCGATGTGGACTTGTTGGGCTGAAGGGCCTGTTTCCACACTGTAGCCAATCTAATTTATTCTAATCTCGTCAACACCGACCCTGCAGAGAGCAATCGACCCAGATCCTTTGCGCACACTGCATCATTCTCCATTGAATGCTGACTAATCCACCCTTCCGGGCCCGCACAATCACCGGACACAATGGGACAATGAAGCATGGCCAATCCCGCAAACGCTACACATCTTTGTACTGAGAGCGGTAACCGGAGCAGCCGGAGCAAACCCACGCGCGGGCAGAATGTTCAAACTGCACAGACGGTGACGCGAGGGTCGATTGGAACCTGTGTCCCAAGCGCTTTGAGTCAGCCAGTGTGAACCAATCAGCCGCGAGCGCTGTGCGCGGCGCCACCCGGCTCCATAGCTCAGCGGTTAGAGCACTGGTCTTGTAAACCAGGGGTCGTGAGTTCAAATCTCACTGGGGCCTCGTCATCCGTGCTGCCCGGCCCGGCCAAAGCCGACTCTGTTTCAACGCTCGGGATGAGACTGAGGAGCACTTTGTTGGAATCGCTCCACGCCAGTTTGTGGTCCAAGCGGCTCCTTTGGCAGCACGAGCGTTCACCCTCCAACCACCGGATGAACGAGTCGAGCTCAGGAAAAACCCTGTTGGTCTGACTGCTTGCTGCTGTTTTTGTCAATCAAGAGCTTGGGAATTGATGTCTGAAACACCAAGGTCATTACCCTGAAGTGACAGACACCTGTCTCCTCTCAAACCTGTTGAGCTTTTCCTGCAACTTCTGTTTTTGTCACTTACAGCGTTGAGTTGAAATCCACAAACTTCTTTTTTCTGCAGGCAAAGAACGGGGCTGTGTGTGTTCACGGATTTAACTTTGAGATCGCTGACCCCAGTCACTCCAAGCGAGCGAATGACAATTCCCAATTATGTCTGGACAGAAATCACAGAAGCATAGGATCTCTCCAGTTTGGAAACAGGCCATTCCGCCCGACGAGTCGCTCAGTGGTTCTCACTGCTGCCTGACAGCGCTACTAGGGACCCAGGCTCGATTCCAACTGTCGGGAGTCGATTCCGTGTCGAGTTTGCACATTCTCCCAGAGTCTGCGTGGGTTTGCTCGGGTTTCCTCCCACAGTCCAAAGACGTGCAGGTCGAGTGAATTGGCCATTCTAAATTGTCATCGATGCATTATTCAGTGAGAAACGGGTCTGGGCGGGTTACTCTTCAGAGGATCGATGTGGACTTGTTGGGCTGAAGGGCCTGTTTCCACACTGTAGCCAATCTAATTTATTCTAATCTCGTCAACACCGACCCTGCAGAGAGCAATCGACCCAGATCCTTTGCGCACACTGCATCATTCTCCATTGAATGCTGACTAATCCACCCTTCCGGGCCCGCACAATCACCGGACACAATGGGACAATGAAGCATGGCCAATCCCGCAAACGCTACACATCTTTGTACTGAGAGCGGTAACCGGAGCAGCCGGAGCAAACCCACGCGCGGGCAGAATGTTCAAACTGCACAGACGGTGACGCGAGGGTCGATTGGAACCTGTGTCCCAAGCGCTTTGAGTCAGCCAGTGTGAACCAATCAGCCGCGAGCGCTGTGCGCGGCGCCACCCGGCTCCATAGCTCAGCGGTTAGAGCACTGGTCTTGTAAACCAGGGGTCGTGAGTTCAAATCTCACTGGGGCCTCGTCATCCGTGCTGCCCGGCCCGGCCCGGCCCGGCCAAAGCCGACTCTGTTTCAACGCTCGGGATGAGACTGAGGAGCACTTTGTTGGAATCGCTCCACGCCAGTTTGTGGTCCAAGCGGCTCCTTTGGCAGCACGAGCGTTCACCCTCCAACCACCGGATGAACGAGTCGAGCTCAGGAAAAACCCTGTTGGTCTGACTGCTTGCTGCTGTTTTTGTCAATCAAGAGCTTGGGAATTGATGTCTGAAACACCAAGGTCATTACCCTGAAGTGACAGACACCTGTCTCCTCTCAAACCTGTTGAGCTTTTCCTGCAACTTCTGTTTTTGTCACTTACAGCGTTGAGTTGAAATCCACAAACTTCTTTTTTCTGCAGGCAAAGAACGGGGCTGTGTGTGTTCACGGATTTAACTTTGAGATCGCTGACCCCAGTCACTCCAAGCGAGCGAATGACAATTCCCAATTATGTCTGGACAGAAATCACAGAAGCATAGGATCTCTCCAGTTTGGAAACAGGCCATTCCGCCCGACGAGTCGCTCAGTGGTTCTCACTGCTGCCTGACAGCGCTACTAGGGACCCAGGCTCGATTCCAACTGTCGGGAGTCGATTCCGTGTCGAGTTTGCACATTCTCCCAGAGTCTGCGTGGGTTTGCTCGGGTTTCCTCCCACAGTCCAAAGACGTGCAGGTCGAGTGAATTGGCCATTCTAAATTGTCATCGATGCATTATTCAGTGAGAAACGGGTCTGGGCGGGTTACTTTTCAGTGGATCGATGTGGACTTGTTGGGCTGAAGGGCCTGTTTCCACACTGTAGCCAATCTAATTTATTCTAATCTCGTCAACACCGACCCTGCAGAGAGCAATCGACCCAGATCCATTGCGCACACTGCATCATTCTCCATTGAATGCTGACTAATCCACCCTTCCGGGCCCGCACAATCACCGGACACAATGGGACAATGAAGCATGGCCAATCCCGCAAAAGCTACACATCTTTGTACTGAGAGCGGTAACCGGAGCAGCCGGAGCAAACCCACGCGCGGGCAGAATGTTCAAACTGCACAGACGGTGACGCGAGGGTCGATTGGAACCTGTGTCCCAAGCGCTTTGAGTCAGCCAGTGTGAACCAATCAGCCGCGAGCGCTGAGCGCAGCGCCACCCGGCTCCATAGCTCAGCGGTTAGAGCACTGGTCTTGTAAACCAGGGGTCGTGAGTTCAAATCTCACTGGGGCCTCGTCATCCGTGCTGCCCGGCCCGGCCAAAGCCGACTCTGTTTCAACGCTCGGGATGAGACTGAGGAGCACTTTGTTGGAATCGCTCCACGCCAGTTTGTGGTCCAAGCGGCTCCTTTGGCAGCACGAGCGTTCACCCTCCAACCACCGGATGAACGAGTCGAGCTCAGGAAAAACCCTGTTGGTCTGACTGCTTGCTGCTGTTTTTGTCAATCAAGAGCTTGGGAATTGATGTCTGAAACACCAAGGTCATTACCCTGAAGTGACAGACACCTGTCTCCTCTCAAACCTGTTGAGCTTTTCCTGCAACTTCTGTTTTTGTCACTTACAGCGTTGAGTTGAAATCCACAAACTTCTTTTTTCTGCAGGCAAAGAACGGGGCTGTGTGTGTTCACGGATTTAACTTTGAGATCGCTGACCCCAGTCACTCCAAGCGAGCGAATGACAATTCCCAATTATGTCTGGACAGAAATCACAGAAGCATAGGATCTCTCCAGTTTGGAAACAGGCCATTCCGCCCGACGAGTCGCTCAGTGGTTCTCACTGCTGCCTGACAGCGCTACTAGGGACCCAGGCTCGATTCCAACTGTCGGGAGTCGATTCCGTGTCGAGTTTGCACATTCTCCCAGAGTCTGCGTGGGTTTGCTCGGGTTTCCTCCCACAGTCCAAAGACGTGCAGGTCGAGTGAATTGGCCATTCTGAATTGTCATCGATGCATTATTCAGTGAGAAACGGGTCTGGGCGGGTTACTCTTCAGTGGATCGATGTGGACTTGTTGGGCTGAAGGGCCTGTTTCCACACTGTAGCCAATCTAATTTATTCTAATCTCGTCAACACCGACTCTGCAGAGAGCAATCGACCCAGATCCTTTGCGCACACTGCATCATTCTCCATTGAATGCTGACTAATCCACCCTTCCGGGCCCGCACAATCACCGGACACAATGGGACAATGAAGCATGGCCAATCCCGCAGAAGCTACACATCTTTGTACTGAGAGCGGTAACCGGAGCAGCCGGAGCAAACCCACGCGCGGGCAGAATGTTCAAACTGCACAGACGGTGACGCGAGGGTCGATTGGAACCTGTGTCCCAAGCGCTTTGAGTCAGCCAGTGTGAACCAATCAGCCGCGAGCGCTGAGCGCAGCACCACCCGGCTCCATAGCTCAGCGGTTAGAGCACTGGTCTTGTAAACCAGGGGTCGTGAGTTCAAATCTCACTGGGGCCTCGTCCTCCATACTGCCCGGCCCGGCCAAAGCCGACTCTGTTTCAACGCTCGGGATGAGACTGAGGAGCACTTTGTTGGAATCGCTCCACGCCAGTTTGTGGTCCAAGCGGCTCCTTTGGCAGCACGAGCGTTCACCCTCCAACCACCGGATGAACGAGTCGAGCTCAGGAAAAACCCTGTTGGTCTGACTGCTTGCTGCTGTTTTTGTCAATCAAGAGCTTGGGAATTGATGTCTGAAACACCAAGGTCATTACCCTGAAGTGACAGACACCTGTCTCCTCTCAAACCTGTTGAGCTTTTCCTGCAACTTCTGTTTTTGTCACTTACAGCGTTGAGTTGAAATCCACAAACTTCTTTTTTCTGCAGGCAAAGAACGGGGCTGTGTGTGTTCACGGATTTAACTTTGAGATCGCTGACCCCAGTCACTCCAAGCGAGCGAATGACAATTCCCAATTATGTCTGGACAGAAATCACAGAAGCATAGGATCTCTCCAGTTTGGAAACAGGCCATTCCGCCCGACGAGTCGCTCAGTGGTTCTCACTGCTGCCTGACAGCGCTACTAGGGACCCAGGCTCGATTCCAACTGTCGGGAGTCGATTCCGTGTCGAGTTTGCACATTCTCCCAGAGTCTGCGTGGGTTTGCTCGGGTTTCCTCCCACAGTCCAAAGACGTGCAGGTCGAGTGAATTGGCCATTCTAAATTGTCATCGATGCATTATTCAGTGAGAAACGGGTCTGGGCGGGTTACTCTTCAGTGGATCGATGTGGACTTGTTGGGCTGAAGGGCCTGTTTCCACACTGTAGCCAATCTAATTTATTCTAATCTCGTCAACACCGACCCTGCAGAGAGCAATCGACCCAGATCCATTGCGCACACTGCATCATTCTCCATTGAATGCTGACTAATCCACCCTTCCGGGCGCGCACAATCACCGGACACAATGGGACAATGAAGCATGGCCAATCCCGCAAACGCTACACATCTTTGTACTGAGAGCGGTAACCGGAGCAGCCGGAGCAAACCCACGCGCGGGCAGAATGTTCAAACTGCACAGACGGTGACGCGAGGGTCGATTGGAACCTGTGTCCCAAGCGCTTTGAGTCAGCCAGTGTGAACCAATCAGCCGCGAGCGCTGTGCGCGGCGCCACCCGGCTCCATAGCTCAGCGGTTAGAGCACTGGTCTTGTAAACCAGGGGTCGTGAGTTCAAATCTCACTGGGGCCCCGTCATCCGTGCTGCCCGGCCCGGCCAGAGCCGACTCTGTTTCAACGCTCGGGATGATACTGAGGAGCACTTGGTTAGAATCGCTCGACGCCAGTTTGTGGTCCAAGCGGCTCCTTTGGCAGCACGAGCGTTCACCCTCCAACCACCGGATGAACGAGTCGAGCTCAGGAAAAACCCTGTTGGTCTGACTGCTTGCTGCTGTTTTTGTCAATCAAGAGCTTGGGAATTGATGTCTGAAACACCAAGGTCATTACCCTGAAGTGACAGACACCTGTCTCCTCTCAAAACTGTTGAGCTTTTCCTGCATCTTCTGTTTTTGTCACTTACAGCTTTGAGTTGAAATCAACAAACTACTTTTTTCTGCAGGCAAAGAACGGGGCTGTGTGTGTTCACGGATTTAACTTTGAGATCGCTGACCCCAGTCACTCCAAGCGAGCGAATGACAATTCCCAATTATGTCTGGACAGAAATCACAGAAGCATAGGATCTCTCCAGTTTGGAAACAGGCCATTCCGCCCGACGAGTCGCTCAGTGGTTCTCACTGCTGCCTGACAGCGCTACTAGGGACCAAGGCTCGATTCCAACTGTCGGGAGTCGATTCCGTGTCGAGTTTGCACATTCTCCCAGAGTCTGCGTGGGTTTGCTCGGGTTTCCTCCCACAGTCCAAAGACGTGCAGGTCGAGTGAATTGGCCATTCTAAATTGTCATCGATGCATTATTCAGTGAGAAACGGGTCTGGGCGGGTTACTCTTCAGTGGATCGATGTGGACTTGTTGGGCTGAAGGGCCTGTTTCCACACTGTAGCCAATCTAATTTATTCTAATCTCGTCAACACCGACCCTGCAGAGAGCAATCGACCCAGATCCTTTGCGCACACTGCATCATTCTCCATTGAATGCTGACTAATCCACCCTTCCGGGCCCGCACAATCACCGGACACAATGGGACAATGAAGCATGGCCAATCCCGCAGAAGCTACACATCTTTGTACTGAGAGCGGTAACCGGAGCAGCCGGAGCAAACCCACGCGCGGGCAGAATGTTCAAACTGCACAGACAGTGACGCGAGGGTCGATTGGAACCTGTGTCCCAAGCGCTTTGAGTCAGCCAGTGTGAACCAATCAGCCGCGAGCGCTGAGCGCAGCGCCACCCGGCTCCATAGCTCAGCGGTTAGAGCACTGGTCTTGTAAACCAGGGGTCGTGAGTTCAAATCTCACTGGGGCCCCGTCGTCCGTGCTGCCCGGCCCGGCCAGAGCCGACTCTGATTCAACGCTCGGGATGACACTGAGGAGCACTTTGTTGGAATCGCTCCACGCCAGTTTGTGGTCCAAGCGGCTCCTTTGGCAGCACGAGCGTTCACCCTCCAACCACCGGATGAACGAGTCGAGCTCAGGAAAAACCCTGTTGTTCTGACTGCTTGCTGCTGTTTTTGTGAATCAAGAGCTTGGGAATTGATGTCTGAAACACCAAGGTCATTACCCTGAAGTGACAGACACCTGTCTCCTCTCAAACCTGTTGAGCTTTTCCTGCAACTTCTGTTTTTGTCACTTACAGCGTTGAGTTGAAATCCACAAACTTCTTTTTTCTGCAGGCAAAGAACGGGGCTGTGTGTGTTCACGGATTTAACTTTGAGATCGCTGACCCCAGTCACTCCAAGCGAGCGAATGACAATTCCCAATTATGTCTGGACAGAAATCACAGAAGCATAGGATCTCTCCAGTTTGGAAACAGGCCATTCCGCCCGACGAGTCGCTCAGTGGTTCTCACTGCTGCCTGACAGCGCTACTAGGGACCCAGGCTCGATTCCAACTGTCGGGAGTCGATTCCGTGTCGAGTTTGCACATTCTCCCAGAGTCTGCGTGGGTTTGCTCGGGTTTCCTCCCACAGTCCAAAGACGTGCAGGTCGAGTGAATTGGCCATTCTAAATTGTCATCGATGCATTATTCAGTGAGAAACGGGTCTGGGCGGGTTACTTTTCAGTGGATCGATGTGGACTTGTTGGGCTGAAGGGCCTGTTTCCACACTGTAGCCAATCTAATTTATTCTAATCTCGTCAACACCGACCCTGCAGAGAGCAATCGACCCAGATCCTTTGCGCACACTGCATCATTCTCCATTGAATGCTGACTAATCCACCCTTCCGGGCCCGCACAATCACCGGACACAATGGGACAATGAAGCATGGCCAATCCCGCAAACGCTACACATCTTTGTACTGAGAGCGGTAACCGGAGCAGCCGGAGCAAACCCACGCGCGGGCAGAATGTTCAAACTGCACAGACGGTGACGCGAGGGTCGATTGGAACCTGTGTCCCAAGCGCTTTGAGTCAGCCAGTGTGAACCAATCAGCCGCGAGCGCTGAGCGCAGCGCCACCTGGCTCCATAGCTCAGCGGTTAGAGCACTGGTCTTGTAAACCAGGGGTCGTGAGTTCAAATCTCACTGGGGCCTCGTCATCCATACTGCCCGGCCCGGCCAAAGCCGACTCTGTTTCAACGCTCGGGATGAGACTGAGGAGCACTATGTTGGAATCGCTCCACGCCAGTTTGTGGTCCAAGCGGCTCCTTTGGCAGCACGAGCGTTCACCCTCCAACCACCGGATGAACGAGTCGAGCTCAGGAAAAACCCTGTTGGTATGACTGCTTGCTGCTGTTTTTGTCAATCAAGAGCTTGGGAATTGATGTCTGAAACACCAAGGTCATTACCCTGAAGTGACAGACACCTGTCTCCTCTCAAACCTGTTGAGCTTTTCCTGCAACTTCTGTTTTTGTCACTTACAGCGTTGAGTTGAAATCCACAAACTTCTTTTTTCTGCAGGCAAAGAACGGGGCTGTGTGTGTTCACGGATTTAACTTTGAGATCGCTGACCCCAGTCACTCCAAGCGAGCGAATGACAATTCCCAATTATGTCTGGACAGAAATCACAGAAGCATAGGATCTCTCCAGTTTGGAAACAGGCCATTCCGCCCGACGAGTCGCTCAGTGGTTCTCACTGCTGCCTGACAGCGCTACTAGGGACCCAGGCTCGATTCCAACTGTCGGGAGTCGATTCCGTGTCGAGTTTGCACATTCTCCCAGAGTCTGCGTGGGTTTGCTCGGGTTTCCTCCCACAGTCCAAAGACGTGCAGGTCGAGTGAATTGGCCATTCTAAATTGTCATCGATGCATTATTCAGTGAGAAACGGGTCTGGGCGGGTTACTCTTCAGTGGATCGATGTGGACTTGTTGGGCTGAAGGGCCTGTTTCCACACTGTAGCCAATCTAATTTATTCTAATCTCGTCAACACCGACCCTGCAGAGAGCAATCGACCCAGATCCATTGCGCACACTGCATCATTCTCCATTGAATGCTGACTAATCCACCCTTCCGGGCCCGCACAATCACCGGACACAATGGGACAATGAAGCATGGCCAATCCCGCAAACGCTACACATCTTTGTACTGAGAGCGGTAACCGGAGCAGCCGGAGCAAACCCACGCGCGGGCAGAATGTTCAAACTGCACAGACGGTGACGCGAGGGTCGATTGGAACCTGTGTCCCAAGCGCTTTGAGTCAGCCAGTGTAAACCAATCAGCCGCGAGCGCTGAGCGCAGCACTACCCGGCTCCATAGCTCAGCGGTTAGAGCACTGGTCTTGTAAACCAGGGGTAGTGAGTTCAAATCTCACTGGGGCCCCGTCATCCGTGCTGCCCGGCCCGGCCCGGCCCGGCCAGAGCCGACTCTGTTTCAACGCTCGGGATGACACTGAGGAGCACTTTGTTGGAATCGCTCCACGCCAGTTTGTGGTCCAAGCGGCTCCTTTGGCAGCACGAGCGTTCACCCTCCAACCACCGGATGAACGAGTCGAGCTCAGGAAAAACCCTGTTGGTCTGACTGCTTGCTGCTGTTTTTGTCAATCAAGAGCTTGGGAATTGATGTCTGAAACACCAAGGTCATTACCCTGAAGTGACAGACACCTGTCTCCTCTCAAACCTGTTGAGCTTTTCCTGCAACTTCTGTTTTTGTCACTTACAGCTTTGAGTTGAAATCCACAAACTACTTTTTTCTGCAGGCAAAGAACGGGGCTGTGTGTGTTCACGGATTTAACTTTGAGATCGCTGACCCCAGTCACTCCAAGCGAGCGAATGACAATTCCCAATTATGTCTGGACAGAAATCACAGAAGCATAGGATCTCTCCAGTTTGGAAACAGGCCATTCCGCCCGACGAGTCGCTCAGTGGTTCTCACTGCTGCCTGACAGCGCTACTAGGGACCCAGGCTCGATTCCAACTGTCGGGAGTCGATTCCGTGTCGAGTTTGCACATTCTCCCAGAGTCTGCGTGGGTTTGCTCGGGTTTACGCCCACAGTCCAAAGACGTGCAGGTCGAGTAAATTGGCCATTCTAAATTGTCATCGATGCATTATTCAGTGAGAAACGGGTCTGGGCGGGTTACTCTTCAGTGGATCGATGTGGACTTGTTGGGCTGAAGGGCCTGTTTCCACACTGTAGCCAATCTAATTTATTCTAATCTCGTCGACACCGACCCTGCAGAGAGCAATCGACCCAGATCCATTGCGCACACTGCATCATTCTCCATTGAATGCTGACTAATCCACCCTTCCGGGCCCGCACAATCACCGGACACAATGGGACAATGAAGCATGGCCAATCCCGCAAACGCTACACATCTTTGTACTGAGAGCGGTAACCGGAGCAGCCGGAGCAAACCCACGCGCGGGCAGAATGTTCAAACTGCACAGACGGTGACGCGAGGGTCGATTGGAACCTGTGTCCCAAGCGCTTTGAGTCAGCCAGTGTGAACCAATCAGCCGCGAGCGCTAAGCGCAGCGCCGCCCGGCTCCATAGCTCAGCGGTTAGAGCACTGGTCTTGTAAACCAGGGGTCGTGAGTTCAAATCACACTGGGGTCCCGTCATCCGTGCTGCCCGGCCCGGCCAAAGCCGACTCTGTTTCAACGCTCGGGATGATACTGAGGAGCACTTGGTTAGAATCGCTCCACGCCAGTTTGTGGTCCAAGCGGCTCCTTTGGCAGCACGAGCGTTCGCCCTCCAACCACCGGATGAACGAGTCGAGCTCAGGAAAAACCCTGTTGGTCTGACTGCTTGCTGCTGTTTTTGTCAATCAAGAGCTTGGGAATTGATGTCTGAAACACCAAGGTCATTACCCTGAAGTGACAGACACCTGTCTCCTCTCAAACCTGTCTCCTCTCAAACCTGTTGAGCTTTTCCTGCAACTTCTGTTTTTGTCACTTACAGCGTTGAGTTGAAATCCACAAACTTCTTTTTTCTGCAGGCAAAGAACGGGGCTGTGTGTGTTCACGGATTTAACTTTGAGATCGCTGACCCCAGTCACTCCAAGCGAGCGAATGACAATTCCCAATTATGTCTGGACAGAAATCACAGAAGCATAGGATCTCTCCAGTTTGGAAACAGGCCATTCCGCCCGACGAGTCGCTCAGTGGTTCTCACTGCTGCCTGACAGCGCTACTAGGGACCCAGGCTCGATTCCAACTGTCGGGAGTCGATTCCGTGTCGAGTTTGCACATTCTCCCAGAGTCTGCGTGGGTTTGCTCGGGTTTCCTCCCACAGTCCAAAGACGTGCAGGTCGAGTGAATTGGCCATTCTAAATTGTCATCGATGCATTATTCAGTGAGAAACGGGTCTGGGCGGGTTACTCTTCAGAGGATCGATGTGGACTTGTTCGGCTGAAGGGCCTGTTTCCACACTGTAGACAATCTAATTTATTCTAATCTCGTCAACACCGACCCTGCAGAGAGCAATCGACCCAGATCCTTTGCGCACACTGCATCATTCTCCATTGAATGCTGACTAATCCACCCTTCCGGGCCCGCACAATCACCGGACACAATGGGACAATGAAGCATGGCCAATCCCGCAGAAGCTACACATCTTTGTACTGAGAGCGGTAACCGGAGCAGACGGAGCAAACCCACGCGCGGGCAGAATGTTCAAACTGCACAGACGGTGACGCGAGGGTCGATTGGAACCTGTGTCCAAAGCGCTTTGAGTCAGCCAGTGTGAACCAATCAGCCGCGAGCGCTGAGAGCACCGCCACCCGGCTCCACAGCTCAGCGGTTAGAGCACTGGTCTTGTAAACCAGGGGTCGTGAGTTCAAATCTCACTGGGGCCTCGTCATCCGTGCTGCCTGGCCCGGCCAAAGCCGACTCTGTTTCAACGCTCGGGATGAGACTGAGGAGCACTTTGTTGGAATCGCTCCACGCCAGTTTGTGGTCCAAGCGGCTCCTTTGGCAGCACGAGCGTTCACCCTCCAACCACCGGATGAACGAGTCGAGCTCAGGAAAAACCCTGTTGGTCTGACTGCTTGCTACTGTTTTTGTCAATCAAGAGCTTGGGAATTGATGTCTGAAACACCAAGGTCATTACCCTGAAATGACAGACACCTGTCTCCTCTCAAACCTGTTGAGCTTTTCCTGCAACTTCTGTTTTTGTCACTTACAGCTTTGAGTTGAAATCAACAAACGACTTTTTTCTGCAGGCAAAGAACGGGGCTGTGTGTGTTCACGGATTTAACTTTGAGATCGCTGACCCCAGTCACTCCAAGCGAGCGAATGACAATTCCCAATTATGTCTGGACAGAAATCACAGAAGCATAGGATCTCTCCAGTTTGGAAACAGGCCATTCCGCCCGACGAGTCGCTCAGTGGTTCTCACTGCTGCCTGACGGCCCTACTAGGGACCCAGGCTCGATTCCAACTGTCGGGAGTCGATTCCGTGTCGAGTTTGCACATTCTCCCAGAGTCTGCGTGGGTTTGCTCGGGTTTCCTCCCACAGTCCAAAGACGTGCAGGTCGAGTGAATTGGCCATTCTAAATTGTCATCGATGCATTATTCAGTGAGAAACGGGTCTGGGCGGGTTACTCTTCAGAGGATCGATGTGGACTTGTTGGGCTGAAGGGCATGTTTCCACACTGTAGCCAATCTAATTTATTCTAATCTCGTCAACACCGACCCTGCAGAGAGCAATCGACCCAGATCCTTTGCGCACACTGCATCATTGTCCATTGAAAGCTGACTAATCCACCCTTCCGGGCCCGCACAATCACCGGACACAATGGGACAATGAAGCATGGCCAATCCCGCAGAAGCTACACATCTTTGTACTGAGAGCGGTAACCGGAGCAGCCGGAGCAAACCCACGCGCGGGCAGAATGTTCAAACTGCACAGACGGTGACGCGAGGGTCGATTGGAACCTGTGTCCCAAGCGCTTTGAGTCAGCCAGTGTGAACCAATCAGCCGCGAGCGCTGAGCGCAGCGCCACCCGGCTCCATAGCTCAGCGGTTAGAGCACTGGTCTTGTAAACCAGGGGTCGTGAGTTCAAATCTCACTGGGGCCTCGTCGTCCGTGCTGCCCGGCCCGGCCAGACCCGACTCTGTTTCAACGCTCGGGATGAGACTGGGGAGCACTTTGTTGGAATCGCTCCACGCCAGTTTGTGGTCCAAGCGGCTCCTTTGGCAGCACGAGCGTTCACCCTCCAACCACCGGATGAACGAGTCGAGCTCAGGAAAAACCCTGTTGGTCTGACTGCTTGCTGCTGTTTTTGTCAATCAAGAGCTTGGGAATTGATGTCTGAAACACCAAGGTCATTACCCTGAAGTGACAGACACCTGTCTCCTCTCAAACCTGTTGAGCTTTTCCTGCAACTTCTGTTTTTGTCACTTACAGCTTTGAGTTGAAATCAACAAACTACTTTTTTCTGCAGGCAAAGAACGGGGCTGTGTGTGTTCACGGATTTAACTTTGAGATCGCTGACCCCAGTCACTCCAAGCGAGCGAATGACAATTCCCAATTATGTCTGGACAGAAATCACAGAAGCATAGGATCTCTCCAGTTTGGAAACAGGCCATTCCGCCCGACGAGTCGCTCAGTGGTTCTCACTGCTGCCTGACAGCGCTACTAGGGACCCAGGCTCGATTCCAACTGTCGGGAGTCGATTCCGTGTCGAGTTTGCACATTCTCCCAGAGTCTGCGTGGGTTTGCTCGGGTTTCCTCCCACAGTCCAAAGACGTGCAGGTCGAGTGAATTGGCCATTCTAAATTGTCATCGATGCATTATTCAGTGAGAAACGGGTCTGGGCGGGTTACTCTTCAGTGGATCGATGTGGACTTGTTGGGCTGAAGGGCCTGTTTCCACACTGTAGCCAATCTAATTTATTCTAATCTCGTCAACACCGACCCTGCAGAGAGCAATCGACCCAGATCCTTTGCGCACACTGCATCATTCTCCATTGAATGCTGACTAATCCACCCTTCCGGGCCCGCACAATCACCGGACACAATGGAACAATGAAGCATGGCCAATCCCGCAAAAGCTACACATCTTTGTACTGAGAGCGGTAACCGGAGCAGCCGGAGCAAACCCACGCGCGGGCAGAATGTTCAAACTGCACAGACGGTGACGCGAGGGTCGATTGGAACCTGTGTCCAAAGCGCTTTGAGTCAGCCAGTGTGAACCAATCAGCCGCGAGCGCTGAGCGCAGCGCCACCCGGCTCCATAGCTCAGCGGTTAGAGCACTGGTCTTGTAAACCAGGGGTCGTGAGTTCAAATCTCACTGGGGCCTCGTCGTCCGTGCTGCCCGGCCCGGCCAGACCCGACTCTGTTTCAACGCTCGGGATGAGACTGGGGAGCACTTTGTTGGAATCGCTCCACGCCAGTTTGTGGTCCAAGCGGCTCCTTTGGCCGCACGAGCGTTCACCCTCCAACCACCGGATGAACGAGTCGAGCTCAGGAAAAACCCTGTTGGTCTGACTGCTTGCTGCTGTTTTTGTCAATCAAGAGCTTGGGAATTGATGTCTGAAACACCAAGGTCATTACCCTGAAGTGACAGACACCTGTCTCCTCTCAAACCTGTTGAGCTTTTCCTGCAACTTCTGTTTTTGTCACTTACAGCTTTGAGTTGAAATCAACAAACTACTTTTTTCTGCAGGCAAAGAACGGGGCTGTGTGTGTTCACGGATTTAACTTTGAGATCGCTGACCCCAGTCACTCCAAGCGAGCGAATGACAATTCCCAATTATGTCTGGACAGAAATCACAGAAGCATAGGATCTCTCCAGTTTGGAAACAGGCCATTCCGCCCGACGAGTCGCTCAGTGGTTCTCACTGCTGCCTGACAGCGCTACTAGGGACCCAGGCTCGATTCCAACTGTCGGGAGTCGATTCCGTGTCGAGTTTGCACATTCTCCCAGAGTCTGCGTGGGTTTGCTCGGGTTTCCTCCCACAGTCCAAAGACGTGCAGGTCGAGTGAATTGGCCATTCTAAATTGTCATCGATGCATTATTCAGTGAGAAACGGGTCTGGGCGGGTTACTCTTCAGTGGATCGATGTGGACTTGTTGGGCTGAAGGGCCTGTTTCCACACTGTAGCCAATCTAATTTATTCTAATCTCGTCAACACCCACCCTGCAGAGAGCAATCGACCCAGATCCATTGCGCACACTGCATCATTCTCCATTGAATGCTGACTAATCCACCCTTCCGGGCCCGCACAATCACCGGACACAATGGGACAATGAAGCATGGCCAATCCTGCAAACGCTACACATCTTTGTACTGAGAGCGGTAACCGGAGCAGCCGGAGCAAACCCACGCGCGGGCAGAATGTTCAAACTGCACAGACGGTGACGCGAGGGTCGATTGGAACCTGTGTCCCAAGCGCTTTGAGTCAGCCAGTGTGAACCAATCAGCCGCGAGCGCTGAGCGCACCGCCACCCGGCGCCATAGCTCAGCGGTTAGAGCACTGGTCTTGTAAACCAGGGGTCGTGAGTTCAAATCTCACTGGGGCCCCGTCATCCGTGCTGCCCGGCCCGGCCTGAGCCGACTCTGTTTCAACGCTCGGGATGACACTGAGGAGCACTTGGTTGGAATCGCTCCACGCCAGTTTGTGGTCCAAGCGGCTCCTTTGGCAGCACGAGCGTTCACCCTCCAACCACCGGATGAACGAGTCGAGCTCAGGAAAAACCCTGTTGGTCTGACTGCTTGCTGCTGTTTTTGTCAATCAAGAGCTTGGGAATTGATGTCTGAAACACCAAGGTCATTACCCTGAAGTGACAGACACCTGTCTCCTCTCAAACCTGTTGAGCTTTTCCTGCAACTTCTGTTTTTGTCACTTACAGCGTTGAGTTGAAATCCACAAACTTCTTTTATCTGCAGGCAAAGAACGGGGCTGTGTGTGTTCACGGATTTAACTTTGAGATCGCTGACCCCAGTCACTCCAAGCGAGCGAATGACAATTCCCAATTATGTCTGGACAGAAATCACAGAAGCACAGGATCTCTCCAGTTTGGAAACAGGCCATTCCGCCCGACGAGTCGCTCAGTGGTTCTCACTGCTGCCTGACAGCGCTACTAGGGACCCAGGCTCGATTCCAACTGTCGGGAGTCGATTCCGTGTCGAGTTTGCACATTCTCCCAGAGTCTGCGTGGGTTTGCTCGGGTTTCCTCCCACAGTCCAAAGACGTGCAGGTCGAGTGAATTGGCCATTCTAAATTGTCATCGATGCATTATTCAGTGAGAAACGGGTCTGGGCGGGTTACTCTTCAGTGGATCGATGTGGACTTGTTGGGCTGAAGGGCCTGTTTCCACACTGTAGCCAATCTAATTTATTCTAATCTCGTCAACACCGACCCTGCAGAGAGCAATCGACCCAGATCCTTTGCGCACACTGCATCATTCTCCATTGAATGCTGACTAATCCACCCTTCCGGGCCCGCACAATCACCGGACACAATGGGACAATGAAGCATGGCCAATCCCGCAAACGCTACACATCTTTGTACTGAGAGCGGTAACCGGAGCAGCCGGAGCAAACCCACGCGCGGGCAGAATGTTCAAACTGCACAGACGGTGACGCGAGGGTCGATTGGAACCTGTGTCCCAAGCGCTTTGAGTCAGCCAGTGTGAACCAATCAGCCGCGAGCGCTGAGCGCAGCGCCACCCGGCTCCATAGCTCAGCTGTTAAGGCACTGGTCTTGTAAACCAGGGATCGTGAGTTCAAATCTCACTGGGGCCCCGTCATCCGTGCTGCCCGGCCCGGCCAGAGCCGACTCTGTTTCAACGCTCGGGATGACACTGAGGAGCACTTGGTTCGAATCGCTCCACGCCAGTTTGTGGTCCAAGCGGCTCCTTTGGCAGCACGAGCGTTCACCCTCCAACCACCGGATGAACGAGTCGAGCTCAGGAAAAAACCTGTTGGTCTGACTGCTTGCTGCTGTTTTTGTCAATCAAGAGCTTGGGAATTGATGTCTGAAACACCAAGGTCATTACCCTGAAGTGACAGACACCTGTCTCCTCTCAAACCTGTTGAGCTTTTCCTGCAACTTCTGTTTTTGTCACTTACAGCTTTGAGTTGAAATCAACAAACTACTTTTTTCTGCAGGCAAAGAACGGGGCTGTGTGTGTTCACGGATTTAACTTTGAGATCGCTGACCCCAGTCACTCCAAGCGAGCGAATGACAATTCCCAATTATGTCTGGACAGAAATCACAGAAGCATAGGATCTCTCCAGTTTGGAAACAGGCCATTCCGCCCGACGAGTCGCTCAGTGGTTCTCACTGCTGCCTCACAGCGCTACTAGGGACCCAGGCTCGATTCCAACTGTCGGGAGTCGATTCCGTGTCTCGTTTGCACATTCTCCCAGAGTCTGCGTGGGTTTGCTCGGGTTTCCTCCCACAGTCCAAAGACGTGCAGGTCGAGTGAATTGGCAATTCTAAATTGTCATCGATGCATTATTCAGTGAGAACCGGGTCTGGGCGGGTTACTCTTCAGAGGATCGATGTGGACTTGTTGGGCTGAAGGGCCTGTTTCCACACTGTAGCCAATCTAATTTATTCTAATCTCGTCAACACCGACCCTGCAGAGAGCAATCGACCCAGATCCTTTGCGCACACTGCATCATTCTCCATTGAATGCTGACTAATCCACCCTTCCGGGCCCGCACAATCACCGGACACAATGGGACAATGAAGCATGGCCAATCCCGCAAACGCTACACATCTTTGTACTGAGAGCGGTAACCGGAGCAGCCGGAGCAAACCCACGCGCGGGCAGAATGTTCTAACTGCACAGACGGTGACGCGAGGGTCGATTGGAACCTGTGTCCCAAGCGCTTTGAGTCAGCCAGTGTGAACCAATCAGCCGCGAGCTGCTGAGCGCAGCGCCACCCGGCTCCATAGATCAGCGGTTAGAGCGCTGGTCTTGTCAACCAGAGGTCGTGAGTTCAAATCTCACTGGGGCCTCGTCATCCGTACTGCCTGGCCCGGCCCGGCCAGACCCGACTCTGTTTCAACGCTCGGGATGAGACTGAGGAGCACTTTGTTGGAATCGCTCCACGCCAGTTTGTGGTCCAAGCGGCTCCTTTGGCAGCACGAGCGTTCACCCTCCAACCACCGGATGAACGAGTCGAGCTCAGGAAAAACCCTGTTGGTCTGACTGCTTGCTGCTGTTTTTGTCAATCAAGAGCTTGGGAATTGATGTCTGAAACACCAAGGTCATTACCCTGAAGTGACAGACACCTGTCTCCTCTCAAACCTGTTGAGCTTTTCCTGCAACTTCTGTTTTTGTCACTTACAGCGTTGAGTTGAAATCCACAAACTTCTTTTTTTCTGCAGGCAAAGAACGGTGCTGTGTGTGTTCACGGATTTAACTTTGAGATCGCTGACCCCGGTCACTCCAAGCGAGCGAATGACAATTCCCAATTATGTCTGGACAGAAATCACAGAAGCATAGGATCTCTCCAGTTTGGAAACAGGCCATTCCGCCCGACGAGTCGCTCAGTGGTTCTCACTGCTGCCTGACAGCGCTACTAGGGACCCAGGCTCGATTCCAACTGTCGGGAGTCGATTCCGTGTCGAGTTTGCACATTCTCCCAGAGTCTGCGTGGGTTTGCTCGGGTTTCCTCCCACAGTCCAAAGACGTGCAGGTCGAGTGAATTGGCCATTCTAAATTGTCATCGATGCATTATTCAGTGAGAACCGGGTCTGGGCGGGTTGCTCTTCAGAGGATCGATGTGGACTTTTTGGGCTGAAGGGCCTGTTTCCACACTGTAGCCAATCTAATTTATTCCAATCTCGTCAACACCGACCCTGCAGAGAGCAATCGACCCAGATCCATTGCGCACACTGCATCATTCTCCATTGAATGCTGACTAATCCACCCTTCCGGGCCCGCACAATCACCGGACACAATGGGACAATGAAGCATGGCCAATCCCGCAGAAGCTACACATCTTTGTACTGAGAGCGGTAACCGGAGCAGCCGGAGCAAACCCACGCACACTCACGCGCGGGCAGAATGTTCAAACTGCACAGACGGTGACGCGAGGGTCGATTGGAACCTGTGTCCCAAGCGCTTTGAGTCAGCCAGTGTGAACCAATCAGCCGCGAGCGCTGAGCGCAGCGCCACCCGGCTCCATAGCTCAGCGGTTAGAGCACTGGTCTTGTAAACCAGGGGTCGTGAGTTCAAATCTCACTGGGGCCCCGTCATCCGTGCTGCCCGGCCCGGCCAGAGCCGACTCTGTTTCAACGCTCGGGATGACACTGAGGAGCACTTGGTTAGAATCGCTCCACGCCAGTTTGTGGTCCAAGCGGCTCCTTTGGCAGCACGAGCGTTCACCCTCCAACCACCGGATGAACGAGTCGAGCTCAGGAAAAACCCTGTTGGTCTGACTGCTTGCTGCTGTTTTTGTCAATCAAGAGCTTGGGAATTGATGTCTGAAACACCAAGGTCATTACCCTGAAGTGACAGACACCTGTCTCCTCTCAAACCTGTTGAGCTTTTCCTGCAACTTCTGTTTTTGTCACTTACAGCTTTGAGTTGAAATCCACAAACTTCTTTTTTCTGCAGGCAAAGAACGGGGCTGTGTGTGTTCACGGATTTAACTTTGAGATCGCTGACCCCAGTCACTCCAAGCGAGCGAATGACAATTCCCAATTATGTCTGGACAGAAATCACAGAAGCATAGGATCTCTCCAGTTTGGAAACAGGCCATTCCGCCCGACGAGTCGCTCAGTGGTTCTCACTGCTGCCTGACAGCGCTACTAGGGACCCAGGCTCGATTCCAACTGTCGGGAGTCGATTCCGTGTCGAGTTTGCACATTCTCCCAGAGTCTGCGTGGGTTTGCTCGGGTTTCCTCCCACAGTCCAAAGACGTGCAGGTCGAGTGAATTGGCCATTCTAAATTGTCATCGATGCATTATTCAGTGAGAATCGGGTCTGGGCGGGTTACTCTTCAGTGGATCGATGTGGACTTGTTGGGCTGAAGGGCCTGTTTCCACACTGTAGCCAATCTAATTTATTCTAATCTCGTCAACACCGACCCTGCAGAGAGCAATCGACCCAGATCCTTTGCGCACACTGCATCATTCTCCATTGAATGCTGACTAATCCACCCTTCCGGGCCCGCACAATCACCGGACACAATGGGACAATGAAGCATGGCCAATCCCGCAGAAGCTACACATCTTTGTACTGAGAGCGGTAACCGGAGCAGCCGGAGCAAACCCACGCGCGGGCAGAATGTTCAAACTGCACAGACGGTGACGCGAGGGTCGATTGGAACCTGTGTCCCAAGCGCTTTGAGTCAGCCAGTGTGAACCAATCAGCCGCGAGCGCTGAGCGCAGCGCCACCCGGCTCCATAGCTCAGCGATTAGAGCACTGGTCTTGTAAACCAGGGGTCGTGAGTTCAAATCTCACTGGGGCCTCGTCATCCGTGCTGCCCGGCCCGGCCAAAGCCGACTCTGTTTCAACGCTCGGGATGATACTGAGGAGCACTTGGTTAGAATCGCTCCACGCCAGTTTGTGGTCCAAGCGGCTCCTTTGGCAGCACGAGCGTTCACCCTCCAACCAACGGATGAACGAGTCGAGCTCAGGAAAAACCCTGTTGGTCTGACTGCTTGCTGCCGTTTTTGTCAATCAAGAGCTTGGGAATTGATGTCTGAAACACCAAGGTCATTACCCTGAAGTGACAGACACCTGTCTCCTCTCAAACCTGTTGAGCTTTTCCTGCAACTTCTGTTTTTGTCACTTACAGCGTTGAGTTGAAATCCACAAACTTCTTTTTTCTGCAGGCAAAGAACGGGGCTGTGTGTGTTCACGGATTTAACTTTGAGATCGCTGACCCCAGTCACTCCAAGCGAGCGAATGACAATTCCCAATTATGTCTGGACAGAAATCACAGAAGCATAGGATCTCTCCAGTTTGGAAACAGGCCATTCCGCCCGACGAGTCGCTCAGTGGTTCTCACTGCTGCCTGACAGCGCTACTAGGGACCCAGGCTCGATTCCAACTGTCGGGAGTCGATTCCGTGTCGAGTTTGCACATTCTCCCAGAGTCTGCGTGGGTTTGCTCGGGTTTCCTCCCACAGTCCAAAGACGTGCAGGTCGAGTGAATTGGCCATTCTAAATTGTCATCGATGCATTATTCAGTGAGAAACGGGTCTGGGCGGGTTACTCTTCAGTGGATCGATGTGGACTTGTTGGGCTGAAGGGCCTGTTTCCACACTGTAGCCAATCTAATTTATTCTAATCTCGTCAACACCGACCCTGCAGAGAGCAATCGACCCAGATCCATTGCGCACACTGCATCATTCTCTATTGAATGCTGACTAATCCACCCTTCCGGGCCCGCACAATCACCGGACACAATGGGACAATGAAGCATGGCCAATCCCGCAAACGCTACACATCTTTGTACTGAGAGCGGTAACCGGAGCAGCCGGAGCAAACCCACGCGCGGGCAGAATGTTCAAACTGCACAGACAGTGACGCGAGGGTCGATTGGAACCTGTGTCCCAAGCGCTTTGAGTCAGCCAGTGTGAACCAATCAGCCGCGAGCGCTGAGCGTAGCGCCACCCGGCTCCATAGCTCAGCGGTTAGAGCACTGGTCTTGTAAACCAGGGGTCGTGAGTTCAAATCTCACTGGGGCCCCGTCATACGTGCTGCCCGGCCCGGCCAAAGCCGACTCTGTTTCAACGCTCGGGATGAGACTGAGGAGCACTTTGTTGGAATCGCTCCACGCCAGTTTGTGGTCCAAGCGGCTCCTTTGGCAGCACGAGCGTTCACCCTCCAACCACCGGATGAACGAGTCGAGCTCAGGAAAAACCCTGTTGGTCTGACTGCTTGCTGCTGTTTTTGTCAATCAAGAGCTTGGGAATTGATGTCTGAAACACCAAGGTCATTACCCTGAAGTGACAGACACCTGTCTCCTCTCAAACCTGTTGAGCTTTTCCTGCAACTTCTGTTTTTGTCACTTACAGCGTTGAGTTGAAATCCACAAACTTCTTTTTTCTGCAGGCAAAGAACGGGGCTGTGTGTGTTCACGGATTTAACTTTGAGATCGCTGACCCCAGTCACTCCAAGCGAGCGAATGACAATTCCCAATTATGTCTGGACAGAAATCACAGAAGCATAGGATCTCTCCAGTTTGGAAACAGGCCATTCCGCCCGACGAGTCGCTCAGTGTTTCTCACTGCTGCCTGACAGCGCTACTAGGGACCCAGGCTCGATTCCAACTGTCGGGAGTCGATTCCGTGTCGAGTTTGCACATTCTCCCAGAGTCTGCGTGGGTTTGCTCGGGTTTCCTCCCACAGTCCAAAGACGTGCAGGTCGAGTGAATTGGCCATTCTAAATTGTCATCGATGCATTATTCAGTGAGAAACGGGTCTGGGCGGGTTACTCTTCAGTGGATCGATGTGGACTTGTTGGGCTGAAGGGCATGTTTCCACACTGTAGCCAATCTAATTTATTCTAATCTCGTCAACACCGACCCTGCAGAGAGCAATCGACCCAGATCCATTGCGCACACTGCATCATTCTCCATTGAATGCTGACTAATCCACCCTTCCGGGCCCGTACAATCACCGGACACAATGGGACAATGAAGCATGGCCAATCCCGCAAACGCTACACATCTTTGTACTGAGAGCGGTAACCGGAGCAGCCGGAGCAAACCCACGCGCGGGCAGAATGTTCAAACTGCACAGACGGTGACGCGAGGGTCGATTGGAACCTGTGTCCCAAGCGCTTTGAGTCAGCCAGTGTGAACCAATCAGCCGCGAGCGCTGTGCGCGGCGCCACCCGGCTCCACAGCTCAGCGGTTAGAGCACTGGTCTTGTAAACCAGGGGTCGTGAGTTCAAATCTCACTGGGGCCTCGTCATACGTGCTGCCCGGCCCGGCCAAAGCCGACTCTGTTTCAACGCTCGGGATGAGACTGAGGAGCACTTTGTTGGAATCGCTCCACGCCAGTTTGTGGTCCAAGCGGCTCCTTTGGCAGCACGAGCGTTCACCCTCCAACCACCGGATGAACGAGTCGAGCTCAGGAAAAACCCTGTTGGTCTGACTGCTTGCTGCTGTTTTTGTCAATCAAGAGCTTGGGAATTGATGTCTGAAACACCAAGGTCATTACCCTGAAGTGACAGACACCTGTCTCCTCTCAAACCTGTTGAGCTTTTCCTGCCACTTCTGTTTTTGTCACTTACAGCGTTGAGTTGAAATCCACAAACTTCTTTTTTCTGCAGGCAAAGAACGGGGCTGTGTGTGTTCACGGATTTAACTTTGAGATCGCTGACCCCAGTCACTCCAAGCGAGCGAATGACAATTCCCAATTATGTCTGGACAGAAATCACAGAAGCATAGGATCTCTCCAGTTTGGAAACAGGCCATTCCGCCCATCGAGTCGCTCAGTGTTTCTCACTGCTGCCTGACAGCGCTACTAGGGACCCAGGCTCGATTCCAACTGTCGGGATTCAATTCCGTGTCGAGTTTGCACATTCTCCCAGAGTCTGCGTGGGTTTGCTCGGGTTTCCTCCCACAGTCCAAAGACGTGCAGGTCGAGTGAATTGGCCATTCTAAATTGTCATCGATGCATTATTCAGTGAGAAACGGGTCTGGGCGGGTTACTCTTCAGTGGATCGATGTGGACTTGTTGGGCTGAAGGGCCTGTTTCCACACTGTAGCCAATCTAATTTATTCTAATCTCGTCAACACCGACCCTGCAGAGAGCAATCGACCCAGATCCTTTGCGCACACTGCATCATTCTCCATTGAATGCTGACTAATCCACCCTTCCGGGCCCGCACAATCACCGGACACAATGGAACAATGAAGCATGGCCAATCCCGCAAAAGCTACACATCTTTGTACTGAGAGCGGTAACCGGAGCAGCCGGAGCAAACCCACGCGCGGGCAGAATGTTCAAACTGCACAGACGGTGACGCGAGGGTCGATTGGAACCTGTGTCCAAAGCGCTTTGAGTCAGCCAGTGTGAACCAATCAGCCGCGAGCGCTGAGCGCAGCGCCACCCGGCTCCACAGCTCAGCGGTTAGAGCACTGGTCTTGTAAACCAGAGGTCGTGAGTTCAAATCTCACTGGGGCCTCGTCATCCGTGCTGCCCGGCCCGGCCAGAGCCGACTCTGTTTCAACGCTCGGGATGAGACTGAGGAGCACTTTGTTGGAATCGCTCCACGCCAGTTTGTGGTCCAAGCGGCTCCTTTGGCAGCACGAGCGTTCACCCTCCAACCACCGGATGAACGAGTCGAGCTCAGGAAAAACCCTGTTGGTCTGACTGCTTGCTGCTGTTTTTGTCAATCAAGAGCTTGGGAATTGATGTCTGAAACACCAAGGTCATTACCCTGAAGTGACAGACACCTGTCTCCTCACAAACCTGTTGAGCTTTTCCTGCAACTTCTGTTTTTGTCACTTACAGCGTTGAGTTGAAATCCACAAACTTCTTTTTTCTGCAGGCAAAGAACGGGGCTGTGTGTGTTCACGGATTTAACTTTGAGATCGCTGACCCCAGTCACTCCAAGCGAGCGAATGACAATTCCCAATTATGTCTGGACAGAAATCACAGAAGCATAGGATCTCTCCAGTTTGGAAACAGGCCATTCCGCCCGACGAGTCGCTCAGTGGTTCTCACTGCTGCCTGACAGCGCTACTAGGGACCCAGGCTCGATTCCAACTGTCGGGAGTCGATTCCGTGTCGCGTTTGCACATTCTCCCAGAGTCTGCGTGGGTTTGCTCGGGTTTCCTCCCACAGTCCAAAGACGTGCAGGTCGAGTGAATTGGCCATTCTAAATTGTCATCGATGCATTATTCAGTGAGAAACGGGTCTGGGCGGGTTACTCTTCAGAGGATCGATGTGGACTTGTTGGGCTGAAGGGCATGTTTCCACACTGTAGCCAATCTAATTTATTCTAATCTCGTCAACACCGACCCTGCAGAGAGCAATCGACCCAGATCCTTTGCGCACACTGCATCATTCTCCATTGAATGCTGACTAATCCACCCTTCCGGGCCCGCACAATCACCGGACACAATGGGACAATGAAGCATGGCCAATCCCGCAGAAGCTACACATCTTTGTACTGAGGGCGGTAACCGGAGCAGACGGAGCAAACCCACGCGCGGGCAGAATGTTCAAACTGCACAGACGGTGACGCGAGGGTCGATTGGAACCTGTGTCCCAAGCGCTTTGAGTCAGCCAGTGTGAACCAATCAGCCGCGAGCGCTGAGCGCAGCGCCACCCGGCTCCATAGCTCAGCGGTTAGAGCACGGGTCTTGTAAACCAGGGGTCGTGAGTTCAAATCTCACTGGGGCCCCGTCATCCGTGCTGCCCGGCCCGGCCAGAGCCGACTCTGTTTCAACGCTCGGGATGAGACTGAGGAGCACTTTGTTGGAATCGCTCCACGCCAGTTTGTGGTCCAAGCGGCTCCTTTGGCAGCACGAGCGTTCACCCTCCAACCACCGGATGAACGAGTCGAGCTCAGGAAAAACCCTGTTGGTCTGACTGCTTGCTGCTGTTTTTGTCAATCAAGAGCTTGGGAATTGATGTCTGAAACAACAAGGTCATTACCCTGAAGTGACAGACACCTGTCTCCTCTCAAACCTGTTGAGCTTTTCCTGCAACTTATGTTTTTGTCACTTACAGCGTTGAGTTGAAATCAACAAACTACTTTTTTCTGCAGGCAAAGAACGGGGCTGTGTGTGTTCACGGATTTAACTTTGAGATCGCTGACCCCAGTCACTCCAAGCGAGCGAATGACAATTCCCAATTATGTCTGGACAGAAATCACAGAAGCATAGGATCTCTCCAGTTTGGAAACAGGCCATTCCGCCCGACGAGTCGCTCAGTGGTTCTCACTGCTGCCTGACAGCGCTACTAGGGACCCAGGCTCGATTCCAACTGTCGGGAGTCGATTCCGTGTCGCGTTTGCACATTCTCCCAGAGTCTGCGTGGGTTTGCTCGGGTTTCCTCCCACAGTCCAAAGACGTGCAGGTCGAGTGAATTGGCCATTCTAAATTGTCATCGATGCATTATTCAGTGAGAAACGGGTCTGGGCGGGTTACTCTTCAGTGGATCGATGTGGACTTGTTGGGCTGAAGGGCCTGTTTCCACACTGTAGCCAATCTAATTTATTCTAATCTCGTCAACACCGACCCTGCAGAGAGCAATCGACCCAGATCCTTTGCGCACACTGCATCATTCTCCATTGAATGCTGACTAATCCACCCTTCCGGGCCCGCACAATCACCGGACACAATGGGACAATGAAGCATGGCCAATCCCGCAGAAGCTACACATCTTTGTACTGAGAGCGGTAACCGGAGCAGCCGGAGCAAACCCACGCGCGGGCAGAATGTTCAAACTGCACAGACGGTGACGCGAGGGTCGATTGGAACCTGTGTCCCAAGCGCTTTGAGTCAGCCAGTGTGAACCAATCAGCCGCGAGCGCTGAGCGCAGCGCCACCCGGCTCCATAGCTCAGCGGTTAGAGCACTGGTCTTGTAAACCAGGGGTCGTGAGTTCAAATCTCACTGGGGCCTCGTCATCCGTGCTGCCCGGCCCGGCCAAAGCCGACTCTGTTTCAACGCTCGGGATGATACTGAGGAGCACTTGGTTAGAATCGCTCCACGACAGTTTGTGGTCCAAGCGGCTCCTTTGGCAGCACGAGCGTTCACCCTCCAACCACCGGATGAACGAGTCGAGCTCAGGAAAAACCCTGTTGGTCTGACTGCTTGCTGCTGTTTTTGTCAATCAAGAGCTTGGGAATTGATGTCTGAAACACCAAGGTCATTACCCTGAAGTGACAGACACCTGTCTCCTCTCAAACCTGTTGAGCTTTTCCTGCAACTTCTGTTTTTGTCACTTACAGCGTTGAGTTGAAATCCACAAACTTCTTTTTTCTGCAGGCAAAGAACGGGGCTGTGTGTGTTCACGGATTTAACTTTGAGATCGCTGACCCCAGTCACTCCAAGCGAGCGAATGACAATTCCCAATTATGTCTGGACAGAAATCACAGAAGCATAGGATCTCTCCAGTTTGGAAACAGGCCATTCCGCCCGACGAGTCGCTCAGTGGTTCTCACTGCTGCCTGACAGCGCTACTAGGGACCCAGGCTCGATTCCAACTGTCGGGAGTCGATTCCGTGTCGAGTTTGCACATTCTCCCAGAGTCTGCGTGGGTTTGCTCGGGTTTCCTCCCACAGTCCAAAGACGTGCAGGTCGAGTGAATTGGCCATTCTAAATTGTCATCGATGCATTATTCAGTGAGAAACGGGTCTGGGCGGGTTACTCTTCAGAGGATCGATGTGGACTTGTTCGGCTGAAGGGCCTGTTTCCACACTGTAGCCAATCTAATTTATTCTAATCTCGTCAACACCGACCCTGCAGAGAGCAATCGACCCAGATCCTTTGCGCACACTGCATCATTCTCCATTGAATGCTGACTAATCCACCCTTCCGGGCCCGCACAATCACCGGACACAATGGGACAATGAAGCATGGCCAATCCCGCAGAAGCTACACATCTTTGTACTGAGAGCGGTAACCGGAGCAGACGGAGCAAACCCACGCGCGGGCAGAATGTTCAAACTGCACAGACGGTGACGCGAGGGTCGATTGGAACCTGTGTCCCAAGCGCTTTGAGTCAGCCAGTGTGAACCAATCAGCCGCGAGCGCTGAGCGCAGCGCCACCCGGCTCCATAGCTCAGCGGTTAGAGCACTGGTCTTGTAAACCAGGGGTCGTGAGTTCAAATCTCACTTTGGCCTCATCGTCCGTGCTGTCCGGCCCGGCCAGAGCCGACTCTGTTTCAACGCTCGGAATGAGACTGAGGAGCACTTTGTTGGAATCGCTCCACGCCAGTTTGTGGTCCAAGCGGCTCCTTTGGCAGCACGAGCGTTCACCCTCCAACCACGGGATGCACGAGTCGAGCTCAGGAAAAACCCTGTTGGTCTGACTGCTTGCTGCTGTTGTTGTCAATCAAGAGCTTGGGAATTGATGTCTGAAACACCAAGGTCATTACCCTGAAGTGACAGACACCTGTCTCCTCACAAACCTGTTGAGCTTTTCCTGCAACTTCTGTTTTTGTCACTTACAGCGTTGAGTTGAAATCCACAAACTTCTTTTTTTTGCAGGCAAAGAACGGGGCTGTGTGTGTTCACGGATTTAACTTTGAGATCGCTGACCCCAGTCACTCCAAGCGAGCGAATGACAATTCCCAATTATGTCTGGACAGAAATCACAGAAGCATAGGATCTCTCCAGTTTGGAAACAGGCCATTCCGCCCGACGAGTCGCTCAGTGGTTCTCACTGCTGCCTGACAGCGCTACTAGGGACCCAGGCTCGATTCCAACTGTCGGGAGTCGATTCCGTGTCGCGTTTGCACATTCTCCCAGAGTCTGCGTGGGTTTGCTCGGGTTTCCTCCCACAGTCCAAAGACGTGCAGGTCGAGTGAATTGGCCATTCTAAATTGTCATCGATGCATTATTCAGTGAGAAACGGGTCTGGGCGGGTTACTCTTCAGTGGATCGATGTGGACTTGTTGGGCTGAAGGGCCTGTTTCCACACTGTAGCCAATCTAATTTATTCTAATCTCGTCAACACCGACCCTGCAGAGAGCAATCGACCCAGATCCTTTGCGCACACTGCATCATTCTCCATTGAATGCTGACTAATCCACCCTTCCGGGCCCGCACAATCACCGGACACAATGGGACAATGAAGCATGGCCAATCCCGCAAAAGCTACACATCTTTGTACTGAGAGCGGTAACCGGAGCAGCCGGAGCAAACCCACGCGCGGGCAGAATGTTCAAACTGCACAGACGGTGACGCGAGGGTCGATTGGAACCTGTGTCCAAAGCGCTTTGAGTCAGCCAGTGTGAACCAATCAGCCGCGAGCGCTGAGCGCACCGCCACCCGGCTCCACAGCTCAGCGGTTAGAGCACTGGTCTTGTAAACCAGGGGTCGTGAGTTCAAATCTCACTGGGGCCTCGTCATCCGTGCTGCCTGGCCCGGCCAAAGCCGACTCTGTTTCAACGCTCGGGATGAGACTGAGGAGCACTTTGTTGGAATCGTTCCACGCCAGTTTGTGGTCCAAGCGGCTCGTTTGGCAGCACGAGCGTTCACCCTCCAACCACCGGATGAACGAGTCGAGCTCAGGAAAAACCCTGTTGGTCTGACTGCTTGCTACTGTTTTTGTCAATCAAGAGCTTGGGAATTGATGTCTGAAACACCAAGGTCATTACCCTGAAATGACAGACACCTGTCTCCTCTCAAACCTGTTGAGCTTTTCCTGCAACTTCTGTTTTTGTCACTTACAGCTTTGAGTTGAAATCAACAAACGACTTTTTTCTGCAGGCAAAGAACGGGGCTGTGTGTGTTCACGGATTTAACTTTGAGATCGCTGACCCCAGTCACTCCAAGCGAGCGAATGACAATTCCCAATTATGTCTGGACAGAAATCACAGAAGCATAGGATCTCTCCAGTTTGGAAACAGGCCATTCCGCCCGACGAGTCGCTCAGTGGTTCTCACTGCTGCCTGACAGCGCTACTAGGGACCCAGGCTCGATTCCAACTGTCGGGAGTCGATTCCGTGTCGAGTTTGCACATTCTCCCAGAGTCTGCGTGGGTTTGCTCGGGTTTCCTCCCACAGTCCAAAGACGTGCAGGTCGAGTGAATTGGCCATTCTAAATTGTCATCGATGCATTATTCAGTGAGAAACGGGTCTGGGCGGGTTACTCTTCAGAGGATCGATGTGGACTTGTTGGGCTGAAGGGCATGTTTCCACACTGTAGCCAATCTAATTTATTCTAATCTCGTCAACACCGACCCTGCAGAGAGCAATCGACCCAGATCCTTTGCGCACACTGCATCATTGTCCATTGAAAGCTGACTAATCCACCCTTCCGGGCCCGCACAATCACCGGACACAATGGGACAATGAAGCATGGCCAATCCCGCAGAAGCTACACATCTTTGTACTGAGAGCGGTAACCGGAGCAGCCGGAGCAAACCCACGCGCGGGCAGAATGTTCAAACTGCACAGACGGTGACGCGAGGGTCGATTGGAACCTGTGTCCCAAGCGCTTTGAGTCAGCCAGTGTGAACCAATCAGCCGCGAGCGCTGAGCGCAGCGCCACCCGGCTCCATAGCTCAGCGGTTAGAGCACTGGTCTTGTAAACCAGGGGTCGTGAGTTCAAATCTCACTGGGGCCTCGTCGTCCGTGCTGCCCGGCCCGGCCAGACCCGACTCTGTTTCAACGCTCGGGATGAGACTGGGGAGCACTTTGTTGGAATCGCTCCACGCCAGTTTGTGGTCCAAGCGGCTCCTTTGGCAGCACGAGCGTTCACCCTCCAACCACCGGATGAACGAGTCGAGCTCAGGAAAAACCCTGTTGGTCTGACTGCTTGCTGCTGTTTTTGTCAATCAAGAGCTTGGGAATTGATGTCTGAAACACCAAGGTCATTACCCTGAAGTGACAGACACCTGTCTCCTCTCAAACCTGTTGAGCTTTTCCTGCAACTTCTGTTTTTGTCACTTACAGCTTTGAGTTGAAATCAACAAACTACTTTTTTCTGCAGGCAAAGAACGGGGCTGTGTGTGTTCACGGATTTAACTTTGAGATCGCTGACCCCAGTCACTCCAAGCGAGCGAATGACAATTCCCAATTATGTCTGGACAGAAATCACAGAAGCATAGGATCTCTCCAGTTTGGAAACAGGCCATTCCGCCCGACGAGTCGCTCAGTGGTTCTCACTGCTGCCTGACAGCGCTACTAGGGACCCAGGCTCGATTCCGACTGTCGGGAGTCGATTCCGTATCGAGTTTGCACATTCTCCCAGAGTCTGCGTGGGTTTGCTTGGGTTTCCTCCCACAGTCCAAAGACGTGCAGGTCGAGTGAATTGGCCATTCTAAATTGTCATCGATGCATTATTCAGTGAGAAACGGGTCTGGGCGGGTTACTCTTCAGTGGATCAATGTGGACTTGTTGGGCTGAAGGGCCTGTTTCCACACTGTAGCCAATCTAATTTATTCTAATCTCGTCAACACCGACCCTGCAGAGAGCAATCGACCCAGATCCATTGCGCACACTGCATCATTCTCCATTGAATGCTGACTAATCCACCCTTCCGGGCCCGCACAATCACCGGACACAATGGGACAATGAAGCATGGCCAATCCCGCAGAAGCTACACATCTTTGTACTGAGAGCGGTAACCGGAGCAGCCGGAGCAAACCCACGCGCGGGCAGAATGTTCAAACTGCACAGACGGTGACGCGAGGGTCGATTGGAACCTGTGTCCCAAGCGCTTTGAGTCAGCCAGTGTGAACCAATCAGCCGCGAGCGCTGAGCGCAGCGCCACCCGGCTCCATAGCTCAGCGGTTAGAGCACTGGTCTTGTAAACCAGGGGTCGTGAGTTCAAATCTCACTGGGGCCCCGGCATCCGTGCTGCCCGGCCCGGCCAGAGCCGACTCTGTTTCAACGCTCGGGATGACACTGAGGAGCACTTTGTTGGAATCGCTCCACGCCAGTTTGTGGTCCAAGCGGCTCCTTTGGCAGCACGAGCGTTCACCCTCCAACCACCGGATGAACGTGTCGAGCTCAGGAAAAACCCTGTTGGTCGGACTGCTTGCTGCTGTTTTTGTCAATCAAGAGCTTGGGAATTGATGTCTGAAACACCAAGGTCATTACCCTGAAGTGACAGACACCTGTCTCCTCTCAAACCTGTTGAGCTTTTCCTGCAACTTCTGTTTTTGTCACTTACAGCTTTGAGTTGAAATCCACAAACTTCTTTTTTCTGCAGGCAAAGAACGGGGCTGTGTGTGTTCACGGATTTAACTTTGAGATCGCTGACCCCAGTCACTCCAAGCGAGCGAATGACAATTCCCAATTATGTCTGGACAGAAATCACAGAAGCATAGGATCTCTCCAGTTTGGAAACAGGCCATTCCGCCCGACGAGTCGCTCAGTGGTTCTCACTGCTGCCTGACAGCGCTACTAGGGACCCAGGCTCGATTCCAACTGTCGGGAGTCGATTCCGTGTCGAGTTTGCACATTCTCCCAGAGTCTGCGTGGGTTTGCTCGGGTTTCCTCCCACAGTCCAAAGACGTGCAGGTCGAGTGAATTGGCCAGTCTAAATTGTCATCGATGCATTATTCAGTGAGAAACGGGTCTGGGCGGGTTACTCTTCAGTGGATCGATGTGGACTTGTTGGGCTGAAGGGCCTGTTTCCACACTGTAGCCAATCTAATTTATTCTAATCTCGTCAACACCGACCCTGCAGAGAGCAATCGACCCAGATCCTTTGCGCACACTGCATCATTCTCCATTGAATGCTGACTAATCCACCCTTCTGGGCCCGCACAATCACCGGACACAATGGGACAATGAAGCATGGCCAATCCCGCAAACGCTACACATCTTTGTACTGAGAGCGGTAACCGGAGCAGCCGGAGCAAACCCACGCGCGGGCAGAATGTTCAAACTGCACAGACGGTGACGCGAGGGTCGATTGGAACCTGTGTCCCAAGCGCTTTGAGTCAGCCAGTGTGAACCAAACAGCCGCGAGCGCTGAGCGGAGCGCAGCGCCACCCGGCTCCATAGCTCAGCGGTTAGAGCAGTGGTCTTGTAAACCAGGGGTCGTGAGTTCAAATCACGCTGGGGCCTCGTCATCCGTGCTGCACGGCCCGGCCAAAGCCGACTCTGTTTCAACGCTCGGGATGAGACTGAGGAGCACTTTGTTGGAATCGCTCCACGCCAGTTTGTGGTCCAAGCGGCTCCTTTGGCAGCACGAGCGTTCACCCTCCAACCACCGGATGAACGAGTCGAGCTCAGGAAAAACCCTGTTGGTCTGACTGCTTGCTGCTGTTTTTGTCAATCAAGAGCTTGGGAATTGATGTCTGAAACACCAAGGTCATTACCCTGAAGTGACAGACACCTGTCTCCTCTCAAACCTGTTGAGCTTTTCCTGCAACTTCTGTTTTTGTCACTTACAGCTTTGAGTTGAAATCAACAAACTACTTTTTTCTGCAGGCAAAGAACGGGGCTGTGTGTGTTCACGGATTTAACTTTGAGATCGCTGACCCCAGTCACTCCAAGCGAGCGAATGACAATTCCCAATTATGTCTGGACAGAAATCACAGAAGCATAGGATCTCTCCAGTTTGGAAACAGGCCATTCCGCCCGACGAGTCGCTCAGTGGTTCTCACTGCTGCCTGACAGCGCTACTAGGGACCCAGGCTCGATTCCAACTGTCGGGAGTCGATTCCGTGTCGAGTTTGCACATTCTCCCAGAGTCTGCGTGGGTTTGCTCGGGTTTCCTCCCACAGTCCAAAGACGTGCAGGTCGAGTGAATTGGCCATTCTAAATTGTCATCGATGCATTATTCAGTGAGAAACGGGTCTGGGCGGGTTACTCTTCAGTGGATCGATGTGGACTTGTTGGGCTGAAGGGCCTGTTTCCACACTGTAGCCAATCTAATTTATTCTAATCTCGTCAACACCGACCCTGCAGAGAGCAATCGACCAAGATCCATTGCGCACACTGCATCATTCTCCATTGAATGCTGACTAATCCACCCTTCCGGGCCCGCACAATCACCGGACACAATGGGACAATGAAGCATGGCCAATCCCGCAAACGCTACACATCTTTGTACTGAGAGCGGTAACCGGAGCAGCCGGAGCAAACCCACGCGCGGGCAGAATGTTCAAACTGCACAGACGGTGACGCGAGGGTCGATTGGAACCTGTGTCCCAAGCGCTTTGAGTCAGCCAGTGTGAACCAATCAGCCGCGAGCGCTGAGCGCAGCGCCACCCGGCTCCATAGCTCAGCGGTTAGAGCACTGGTCTTGTAAACCAGGGGTCGTGAGTTCAAATCTCACTGGGGCCCCGTCATCCGAGCTGCCCGGCCCGGCCAAAGCCGACTCTGTTTCAACGCTCGGGATGAGACTGAGGAGCACTTTGTTGGAATCGCTCCACGCCAGTTTGTGGTCCAAGCGGCTCCTTTGGCAGCACGAGCGTTCACCCTCCAACCACCGGAGGAACGAGTCGAGCTCAGGAAAAACCCTGTTGGTCTGACTGCTTGCTGCTGTTTTTGTCAATCAAGAGCTTGGGAATTGATGTCTGAAACACCAAGGTCATTACCCTGAAGTGACAGACACCTGTCTCCTCTCAAACCTGTTGAGCTTTTCCTGCAACTTCTGTTTTTGTCACTTCCAGCTTTGAGTTGAAATCAACAAACTACTTTTTTCTGCAGGCAAAGAACGGGGCTGTGTGTGTTCACGGATTTAACTTTGAGATCGCTGACCCCAGTCACTCCAAGCGAGCGAATGACAATTCCCAATTATGTCTGGACAGAAATCACAGAAGCATAGGATCTCTCCAGTTTGGAAACAGGCCATTCCGCCCGACGAGTCGCTCAGTGGTTCTCACTGCTGCCTGACAGCGCTACTAGGGACCCAGGCTCGATTCCAACTGTCGGGAGTCGATTCCGTGTCGAGTTTGCACATTCTCCCAGAGTCTGCGTGGGTTTGCTCGGGTTTCCTCCCACAGTCCAAAGACGTGCAGGTCGAGTGAATTGGCCATTCTAAATTGTCATCGATGCATTATTCAGTGAGAAACGGGTCTGGGCGGGTTACTCTTCAGTGGATCGATGTGGACTTGTTGGGCTGAAGGGCCTGTTTCCACACTGTAGCCAATCTAATTTATTCTAATCTCGTCAACACCGACCCTGCAGAGAGCAATCGACCCAGATCCATTGCGCACACTGCATCATTCTCCATTGAATGCTGACTAATCCACCCTTCCGGGCCCGCACAATCACCGGACACAATGGGACAATGAAGCATGGCCAATCCCGCAAACGCTGCACATCTTTGTACTGCGAGCGGTAACCGGAGCAGCCGGAGCAAACCCACGCGCGGGCAGAATGTTCAAACTGCACAGACGGTGACGCGAGGGTCGATTGGAACCTGTGTCCCAAGCGCTTTGAGTCAGCCAGTGTGAACCAATCAGCCGCGAGCGCTGAGCGCAGCGCCACCCGGCTCCATAGCTCAGCGGTTAGAGCACTGGTCTTGTAAACCAGGGGTCGTGAGTTCAAATCTCACTGGGGCCTCGTCATCCGTGCTGCCCGGCCCGGCCAGAGCCGACTCTGTTTCAACGCTCGGGATGACACTGAGGAGCACTTGGTTAGAATCGCTCCACGCCAGTTTGTGGTCCAAGCGGCTCCTTTGGCAGCACGAGCGTTCACCCTCCAACCACCGGATGAACGAGTCGAGCTCAGGAAAAACCCTGTTGGTCTGACTGCTTGCTGCTGTTTTTGTCAATCAAGAGCTTGGGAATTGATGTCTGAAACACCAAGGTCATTACCCTGAAGTGACAGACACCTGTCTCCTCTCAAACCTGTTGAGCTTTTCCTGCAACTTCTGTTTTTGTCACTTACAGCGTTGAGTTGAAATCCACAAACTTCTTTTTTCTGCAGGCAAAGAACGGGGCTGTGTGTGTTCACGGATTTAACTTTGAGATCGCTGACCCCAGTCACTCCAAGCGAGCGAATGACAATTCCCAATTATGTCTGGACAGAAATCACAGAAGCATAGGATCTCTCCAGTTTGGAAACAGGCCATTCCGCCCGACGAGTCGCTCAGTGGTTCTCACTGCTGCCTGACAGCGCTACTAGGGACCCAGGCTCGATTCCAACTGTCGGGAGTCGATTCCGTGTCGAGTTTGCACATTCTCCCAGAGTCTGCGTGGATTTGCTCGGGTTTCCTCCCACAGTCCAAAGACGTGCAGGTCGAGTGAATTGGCCATTCTAAATTGTCATCGATGCATTATTCAGTGAGAAACGGGTCTGGGCGGGTTACTCTTCAGTGGATCGATGTGGACTTGTTGGGCTGAAGGGCCTGTTTCCACACTGTAGCCAATCTAATTTATTCTAATCTCGTCAACACCGACCCTGCAGAGAGCAATCGACCCAGATCCATTGCGCACACTGCATCATTCTCCATTAAATGCTGACTAATCCACCCTTCCGGGCCCGCACAATCACCGGACACAATGGGACAATGAAGCATGGCCAATCCCGCAAACGCTACACATCTTTGTACTGAGAGCGGTAACCGGAGCAGCCGGAGCAAACCCACGCGCGGGCAGAATGTTCAAACTGCACAGACGGTGACGCGAGGGTCGATTGGAACCTGTGTCCCAAGCGCTTTGAGTCAGCCAGTGTGAACCAATCAGCCGCGAGCGCTGAGCGCAGCGCCACCCGGCTCCATAGCTCAGCGGTTAGAGCACTGGTCTTGTAAACCAGGGGTCGTGAGTTCAAATCTCACTGGGGCCTCGTCATCCGTGCTGCCCGGCCCGGCCAGAGCCGACTCTGTTTCAACGCTCGGGATGACACTGAGGAGCACTTGGTTAGAATCGCTCCACGCCAGTTTGTGGTCCAAGCGGCTCCTTTGGCAGCACGAGCGTTCACCCTCCAACCACCGGATGAACGTGTCGAGCTCAGGAAAAACCCTGTTGGTCTGACTGCTTGCTGCTGTTTTTGTCAATCAAGAGCTTGGGAATTGATGTCTGAAACACCAAGGTCATTACCCTGAAGTGACAGACACCTGTCTCCTCTCAAACCTGTTGAGCTTTTCCTGCAACTTCTGTTTTTGTCACTTACAGCTTTGAGTTGAAATCAACAAACTTCTTTTTTCTGCAGGCAAAGAACGGGGCTGTGTGTGTTCACGGATTTAACTTTGAGATCGCTGACCCCAGTCACTCCAAGCGAGCGAATGACAATTCCCAATTATGTCTGGACAGAAATCACAGAAGCATAGGATCTCTCCAGTTTGGAAACAGGCCATTCCGCCCGACGAGTCGCTCAGTGGTTCTCACTGCTGCCTGACAGCCCTACTAGGGACCCAGGCTCGATTCCAACTGTCGGGAGTCGATTCCGTGTCGAGTTTGCACATTCTCCCAGAGTCTGCGTGGGTTTGCTCGGGTTTCCTCCCACAGTCCAAAGACGTGCAGGTCGAGTGAATTGGCCATTCTAAATTGTCATCGATGCATTATTCAGTGAGAAACGGGTCTGGGCGGGTTACTCTTCAGTGGATCGATGTGGACTTGTTGGGCTGAAGGGCCTGTTTCCACACTGTAGCCAATCTAATTTATTCTAATCTCGTCAACACCGACCCTGCAGAGAGCAATCGACCCAGATCCATTGCGCACACTGCATCATTCTCCATTGAATGCTGACTAATCCACCCTTCCGGGCCCGCACAATCACCGGACACAATGGGACAATGAAGCATGGCCAATCCCGCAAACGCTACACATCTTTGTACTGAGAGCGGTAACCGGAGCAGCCGGAGCAAACCCACGCGCGGGCAGAATGTTCAAACTGCACAGACGGTGACGCGAGGGTCGATTGGAACCTGTGTCCCAAGCGCTTTGAGTCAGCCAGTGTGAACCAATCAGCCGCGAGCGCTGAGCGCAGCGCCACCCGGCTCCATAGCTCAGCGATTAGAGCACTGGTCTTGTAAACCAGGGGTCGTGAGTTCAAATCTCACTGGGGCCTCGTCATCCGTGCTGCCCGGCCCGGCCAAAGCCGACTCTGTTTCAACGCTCGGGATGATACTGAGGAGCACTTGGTTAAAATCGCTCCACGCCAGTTTGTGGTCCAAGCGGCTCCTTTGGCAGCACGAGCGTTCACCCTCCAACCACCGGATGAACGAGTCGAGCTCAGGAAAAACCCTGTTGGTCTGACTGCTTGCTGCTGTTTTTGTCAATCAAGAGCTTGGGAATTGATGTCTGAAACACCAAGGTCATTACCCTGAAGTGACAGACACCTGTCTCCTCTCAAACCTGTTGAGCTTTTCCTGCAACTTCTGTTTTTGTCACTTACAGCGTTGAGTTGAAATCCACAAACTTCTTTTTTCTGCAGGCAAAGAACGGGGCTGTGTGTGTTCACGGATTTAACTTTGAGATCGCTGACCCCAGTCACTCCAAGCGAGCGAATGACAATTCCCAATTATGTCTGGACAGAAATCACAGAAGCATAGGATCTCTCCAGTTTGGAAACAGGCCATTCCGCCCGACGAGTCGCTCAGTGGTTCTCACTGCTGCCTGACAGCGCTACTAGGGACCCAGGCTCGATTCCAACTGTCGGGAGTCGATTCCGTGTCGAGTTTGCACATTCTCCCAGAGTCTGCGTGGGTTTGCTCGGGTTTCCTCCCACAGTCCAAAGACGTGCAGGTCGAGTGAATTGGCCATTCTAAATTGTCATCGATGCATTATTCAGTGAGAAACGGGTCTGGGCGGGTTACTCTTCAGTGGATCGATGTGGACTTGTTGGGCTGAAGGGCCTGTTTCCACACTGTAGCCAATCTAATTTATTCTAATCTCGTCAACACCGACCCTGCAGAGAGCAATCGACCCAGATCCATTGCGCACACTGCATCATTCTCCATTGAATGCTGACTAATCCACCCTTCCGGGCCCGCACAATCACCGGACACAATGGGACAATGAAGCATGGCCAATCCCGCAAACGCTACACATCTTTGTACTGAGAGCGGTAACCGGAGCAGCCGGAGCAAACCCACGCGCGGGCAGAATGTTCAAACTGCACAGACGGTGACGCGAGGGTCGATTGGAACCTGTGTCCCAAGCGCTTTGAGTCAGCCAGTGTGAACCAATCAACCGCGAGCGCTGAGCGCAGCGCCACCCGGCTCCATAGCTCAGCGATTAGAGCACTGGTCTTGTAAACCAGGGGTCGTGAGTTCAAATCACACTGGGGCCTCGTCATCCGTGCTGCCCGGCCCGGCCAAAGCCGACTCTGTTTCAACGCTCGCGATGATACTGAGGAGCACTTGGTTAGAATCGCTCCACGCCAGTTTGTGGTCCAAGCGGCTCCTTTGGCAGCACGAGCGTTCACCCTCCAACCACCGGACGAACGAGTCGGGCTCAGGAAAAACCCTGTTGGTCTGACTGCTTGCTGCTGTTTTTGTCAATCAAGAGCTTGGGAATTGATGTCTGAAACACCAAGGTCATTACCCTGAAGTGACAGACACCTGTCTCCTCTCAAACCTGTTGAGCTTTTCCTGCAACTTCTGTTTTTGTCACTTACAGCTTTGAGTTGAAATCAACAAACTTCTTTTTTCTGCAGGCAAAGAACGGGGCTGTGTGTGTTCACGGATTTAACTTTGAGATCGCTGACCCCAGTCACTCCAAGCGAGCGAATGACAATTCCCAATTATGTCTGGACAGAAATCACAGAAGCATAGGATCTCTCCAGTTTGGAAACAGGCCATTCCGCCCGACGAGTCGCTCAGTGGTTCTCACTGCTGCCTGACAGCGCTACTAGGGACCCAGGCTCGATTCCAACTGTCGGGAGTCGATTCCGTGTCGAGTTTGCACATTCTCCCAGAGTCTGCGTGGGTTTGCTCGGGTTTCCTCCCACAGTCCAAAGACGTGCAGGTCGAGTGAATTGGCCATTCTAAATTGTCATCGATGCATTATTCAGTGAGAAGCGGGTCTGGGCGGGTTACTCTTCAGTGGATCGATGTGGACTTGTTGGGCTGAAGGGCCTGTTTCCACACTGTAGCCAATCTAATTTATTCTAATCTCGTCAACACCGACCCTGCAGAGAGCAATCGACCCAGATCCATTGCGCACACTGCATCATTCTCCATTGAATGCTGACTAATCCACCCTTCCGGGCCCGCACAATCACCGGACACAATGGGACAATGAAGCATGGCCAATCCCGCAAACGCTACACATCTTTGTACTGAGAGCGGTAACCGTAGCAGCCGGAGCAAACCCACGCGCGGGCAGAATGTTCAAACTGCACAGACGGTGACGCGAGGGTCGATTGGAACCTGTGTCCCAAGCGCTTTGAGTCAGCCAGTGTGAACCAATCAGCCGCGAGCGCTGAGCGCAGCGCCACCCGGCTCCATAGCTCAGCGATTAGAGCACTGGTCTTGTAAACCAGGGGTCGTGAGTTCAAATCTCACTGGGGCCTCGTCATCCGTGCTGCCCGGCCCGGCCAAAGCCGACTCTGTTTCAACGCTCGGGGTGATACTGAGGAGCACTTGGTTAGAATCGCTCCACGCCAGTTTGTGGTCCAAGCGGCTCCTTTGGCAGCACGAGCGTTCACCCTCCAACCAACGGATGAACGAGTCGAGCTCAGGAAAAACCCTGTTGGTCTGACTGCTTGCTGCTGTTTTTGTCAATCAAGAGCTTGGGAATTGATGTCTGAAACACCAAGGTCATTACCCTGAAGTGACAGACACCTGTCTCCTCTCAAACCTGTTGAGCTTTTCCTGCAACTTCTGTTTTTGTCACTTACAGCGTTGAGTTGAAATCCACAAACTTCTTTTTTCTGCAGGCAAAGAACGGGGCTGTGTGTGTTCACGGATTTAACTTTGAGATCGCTGACCCCAGTCACTCCAAGCGAGCGAATGACAATTCCCAATTATGTCTGGACAGAAATCACAGAAGCATAGGATCTCTCCAGTTTGGAAACAGGCCATTCCGCCCGACGAGTCGCTCAGTGGTTCTCACTGCTGCCTGACAGCGCTACTAGGGACCCAGGCTCGATTCCAACTGTCGGGAGTCGATTCCGTGTCGCGTTTGCACATTCTCCCAGAGTCTGCGTGGGTTTGCTCGGGTTTCCTCCCACAGTCCAAAGACGTGCAGGTCGAGTGAATTGGCCATTCTAAATTGTCATCGATGCATTATTCAGTGAGAAACGGGTCTGGGCGGGTTACTCTTCAGTGGATCGATGTGGACTTGTTGGGCTGAAGGGCCTGTTTCCACACTGTAGCCAATCTAATTTATTCTAATCTCGTCAACACCGACCCTGCAGAGAGCAATCGACCCAGATCCTTTGCGCACACTGCATCATTCTCCATTGAATGCTGACTAATCCACCCTTCCGGGCCCGCACAATCACCGGACACAATGGAACAATGAAGCATGGCCAATCCCGCAAAAGCTACACATCTTTGTACTGAGAGCGGTAACCGGAGCAGCCGGAGCAAACCCACGCGCGGGCAGAATGTTCAAACTGCACAGACGGTGACGCGAGGGTCGATTGGAACCTGTGTCCAAAGCGCTTTGAGTCAGCCAGTGTGAACCAATCAGCCGCGAGCGCTGAGCGCAGCGCCACCCGGCTCCACAGCTCAGCGGTTAGAGCACTGGTCTTGTAAACCAGGGGTCGTGAGTTCAAATCTCACTGGGGCCTCGTCATCCGTGCTGCCCGGCCCGGCCAGAGCCGACTCTGTTTCAACGCTCGGGATGAGACTGAGGAGCACTTTGTTGGAATCGTTCCACGCCAGTTTGTGGTCCAAGCGGCTCCTTTGGCAGCACGAGCGTTCACCCTCCAACCACCGGATGAACGAGTCGAGCTCAGGAAAAACCCTGTTGGTCTGACTGCTTGCTGCTGTTTTTGTCAATCAAGAGCTTGGGAATTGATGTCTGAAACACCAAGGTCATTACCCTGAAGTGACAGACACCTGTCTCCTCTCAAACCTGTTGAGCTTTTCCTGCAACTTCTGTTTTTGTCACTTACAGCGTTGAGTTGAAATCCACAAACTTCTTTTTTCTGCAGGCAAAGAACGGGGCTGTGTGTGTTCACGGATTTAACTTTGAGATCGCTGACCCCAGTCACTCCAAGCGAGCGAATGACAATTCCCAATTATGTCTGGACAGAAATCACAGAAGCATAGGATCTCTCCAGTTTGGAAACAGGCCATTCCGCCCGACGAGTCGCTCAGTGGTTCTCACTGCTGCCTGACAGCGCTACTAGGGACCCAGGCTCGATTCCAACTGTCGGGAGTCGATTCCGTGTCGAGTTTGCACATTCTCCCAGAGTCTGCGTGGGTTTGCTCGGGTTTCCTCCCACAGTCCAAAGACGTGCAGGTCGAGTGAATTGGCCATTCTAAATTGTCATCGATGCATTATTCAGTGAGAAACGGGTCTGGGCGGGTTACTCTTCAGAGGATCGATGTGGACTTGTTGGGCTGAAGGGCATGTTTCCACACTGTAGCCAATCTAATTTATTCTAATCTCGTCAACACCGACCCTGCAGAGAGCAATCGACCCAGATCCTTTGCGCACACTGCATCATTCTCCATTGAATGCTGACTAATCCACCCTTCCGGGCCCGCACAATCACCGGACACAATGGGACAATGAAGCATGGCCAATCCCGCAGAAGCTACACATCTTTGTACTGAGGGCGGTAACCGGAGAAGACGGAGCAGCCGGAGCAAACCCACGCGCGGGCAGAATGTTCAAACTGCACAGACGGTGACGCGAGGGTCGATTGGAACCTGTGTCCCAAGCGCTTTGAGTCAGCCAGTGTGAACCAATCAGCCGCGAGCGCTGAGCGCACCGCCACCCGGCTCCATAGCTCAGCGATTAGAGCACTGGTCTTGTAAACCAGGGGTCGTGAGTTCAAATCTCACTGGGGCCTCGTCATCCGTGCTGCCCGGCCCGGCCAAAGCCGACTCTGTTTCAACGCTCGGGATGATACTGAGGAGCACTTGGTTAAAATCGCTCCACGCCAGTTTGTGGTCCAAGCGGCTCCTTTGGCAGCACGAGCGTTCACCCTCCAACCACCGGATGAACGAGTCGAGCTCAGGAAAAACCCTGTTGGTCTGACTGCTTGCTGCTGTTTTTGTCAATCAAGAGCTTGGGAATTGATGTCTGAAACACCAAGGTCATTACCCTGAAGTGACAGACACCTGTCTCCTCTCAAACCTGTTGAGCTTTTCCTGCAACTTCTGTTTTTGTCACTTACAGCGTTGAGTTGAAATCCACAAACTTCTTTTTTCTGCAGGCAAAGAACGGGGCTGTGTGTGTTCACGGATTTAACTTTGAGATCGCTGACCCCAGTCACTCCAAGCGAGCGAATGACAATTCCCAATTATGTCTGGACAGAAATCACAGAAGCATAGGATCTCTCCAGTTTGGAAACAGGCCATTCCGCCCGACGAGTCGCTCAGTGGTTCTCACTGCTGCCTGACAGCGCTACTAGGGACCCAGGCTCGATTCCAACTGTCGGGAGTCGATTCCGTGTCGAGTTTGCACATTCTCCCAGAGTCTGCGTGGGTTTGCTCGGGTTTCCTCCCACAGTCCAAAGACGTGCAGGTCGAGTGAATTGGCCATTCTAAATTGTCATCGATGCATTATTCAGTGAGAAACGGGTCTGGGCGGGTTACTCTTCAGTGGATCGATGTGGACTTGTTGGGCTGAAGGGCCTGTTTCCACACTGTAGCCAATCTAATTTATTCTAATCTCGTCAACACCGACCCTGCAGAGAGCAATCGACCCAGATCCATTGCGCACACTGCATCATTCTCCATTGAATGCTGACTAATCCACCCTTCCGGGCCCGCACAATCACCGGACACAATGGGACAATGAAGCATGGCCAATCCCGCAAACGCTACACATCTTTGTACTGAGAGCGGTAACCGGAGCAGCCGGAGCAAACCCACGCGCGGGCAGAATGTTCAAACTGCACAGACGGTGACGCGAGGGTCGATTGGAACCTGTGTCCCAAGCGCTTTGAGTCAGCCAGTGTGAACCAATCAACCGCGAGCGCTGAGCGCAGCGCCACCCGGCTCCATAGCTCAGCGATTAGAGCACTGGTCTTGTAAACCAGGGGTCGTGAGTTCAAATCACACTGGGGCCTCGTCATCCGTGCTGCCCGGCCCGGCCAAAGCCGACTCTGTTTCAACGCTCGCGATGATACTGAGGAGCACTTGGTTAGAATCGCTCCACGCCAGTTTGTGGTCCAAGCGGCTCCTTTGGCAGCACGAGCGTTCACCCTCCAACCACCGGACGAACGAGTCGGGCTCAGGAAAAACCCTGTTGGTCTGACTGCTTGCTGCTGTTTTTGTCAATCAAGAGCTTGGGAATTGATGTCTGAAACACCAAGGTCATTACCCTGAAGTGACAGACACCTGTCTCCTCTCAAACCTGTTGAGCTTTTCCTGCAACTTCTGTTTTTGTCACTTACAGCTTTGAGTTGAAATCAACAAACTTCTTTTTTCTGCAGGCAAAGAACGGGGCTGTGTGTGTTCACGGATTTAACTTTGAGATCGCTGACCCCAGTCACTCCAAGCGAGCGAATGACAATTCCCAATTATGTCTGGACAGAAATCACAGAAGCATAGGATCTCTCCAGTTTGGAAACAGGCCATTCCGCCCGACGAGTCGCTCAGTGGTTCTCACTGCTGCCTGACAGCGCTACTAGGGACCCAGGCTCGATTCCAACTGTCGGGAGTCGATTCCGTGTCGAGTTTGCACATTCTCCCAGAGTCTGCGTGGGTTTGCTCGGGTTTCCTCCCACAGTCCAAAGACGTGCAGGTCGAGTGAATTGGCCATTCTAAATTGTCATCGATGCATTATTCAGTGAGAAGCGGGTCTGGGCGGGTTACTCTTCAGTGGATCGATGTGGACTTGTTGGGCTGAAGGGCCTGTTTCCACACTGTAGCCAATCTAATTTATTCTAATCTCGTCAACACCGACCCTGCAGAGAGCAATCGACCCAGATCCATTGCGCACACTGCATCATTCTCCATTGAATGCTGACTAATCCACCCTTCCGGGCCCGCACAATCACCGGACACAATGGGACAATGAAGCATGGCCAATCCCGCAAACGCTACACATCTTTGTACTGAGAGCGGTAACCGTAGCAGCCGGAGCAAACCCACGCGCGGGCAGAATGTTCAAACTGCACAGACGGTGACGCGAGGGTCGATTGGAACCTGTGTCCCAAGCGCTTTGAGTCAGCCAGTGTGAACCAATCAGCCGCGAGCGCTGGGCGCAGCGCCACCCGGCTCCATAGCTCAGCGATTATAGCACTGGTCTTGTAAACCAGGGGTCGTGAGTTCAAATCTCACTGGGGCCCCGTCATCCGTGCTGCACGGCCCGGCCAGAGCCGACTCTGTTTCAACGCTCGGGATGATACTGAGGAGCACTTGGTTAGAATCGCTCGACGCCAGTTTGTGGTCCAAGCGGCTCCTTTGGCAGCACGAGCGTTCACCCTCCAACCACCGGATGAACGAGTCGAGCTCAGGAAAAACCCTGTTGGTCTGACTGCTTGCTGCTGTTTTTGTCAATCAAGAGCTTGGGAATTGATGTCTGAAACACCAAGGTCATTACCCTGAAGTGACAGACACCTGTCTCCTCTCAAACCTGTTGAGCTTTTCCTGCAACTTCTGTTTTTGTCACTTACAGCTTTGAGTTGAAATCAACAAACTACTTTTTTCTGCAGGCAAAGAACGGGGCTGTGTGTGTTCACGGATTTAACTTTGAGATCGCTGACCCCAGTCACTCCAAGCGAGCGAATGACAATTCCCAATTATGTCTGGACAGAAATCACAGAAGCATAGGATCTCTCCAGTTTGGAAACAGGCCATTCCGCCCGACGAGTCGCTCAGTGGTTCTCACTGCTGCCTGACAGCGCTACTAGGGACCCAGGCTCGATTCCAACTGTCGGGAGTCGATTCCGTGTCGAGTTTGCACATTCTCCCAGAGTCTGCGTGGGTTTGCTCGGGTTTCCTCCCACAGTCCAAAGACGTGCAGGTCGAGTGAATTGGCCATTCTAAATTGTCATCGATGCATTATTCAGTGAGAAACGGGTCTGGGCGGGTTACTCTTCAGAGGATCGATGTGGACTTGTTGGGCTGAAGGGCATGTTTCCACACTGTAGCCAATCTAATTTATTCTAATCTCGTCAACACCGACCCTGCAGAGAGCAATCGACCCAGATCCTTTGCGCACACTGCATCATTCTCCATTGAAAGCTGACTAATCCACCCTTCCGGGCCCGCACAATCACCGGACACAATGGGAAAATGAAGCATGGCCAATCCCGCAGAAGCTACACATCTTTGTACTGAGAGCGGTAACCGGAGCAGACGGAGCAAACCCACGCGCGGGCAGAATGTTCAAACTGCACAGACGGTGACGCGAGGGTCGATTGGAACCTGTGTCCCAAGCGCTTTGAGTCAGCCAGTGTGAACCAATCAGCCGCGAGCGCTGAGCGCAGCGCCACCCGGCTCCATAGCTCAGCAGTTAGAGCACTGGTCTTATAAACCAGGGGTCGTGAGTTCAAATCTCCCTGGGGCCTCGTCATCCGTGCTGCCCGGCCCGGCCAAAGCCGACTCTGTTTCAACGCTCGGGATGAGACTGAGGAGCACTTTGTTGGAATCGCTCCACGCCAGTTTGTGGTCCAAGCGGCTCCTTTGGCAGCACGAGCGTTCACCCTCCAACCACCGGATGAACGAGTCGAGCCCAGGAAAATCCCTGTTGGTCTGACTGCTTGCTGCTGTTTTTGTCAATCAAGAGCTTGGGAATTGATGTTCGAAACACCAAGGTCATTACCCTGAAGTGACAGACACCTGTCTCCTCTCAAACCTGTTGAGCTTTTCCTGCAACTTCTGTTTTTGTCACTTACAGCGTTGAGTTGAAATCCACAAACTTCTTTTTTCTGCAGGCAAAGAACGGGGCTGTGTGTGTTCACGGATTTAACTTTGAGATCGCTGACCCCAGTCACTCCAAGCGAGCGAATGACAATTCCCAATTATGTCTGGACAGAAATCACAGAAGCATAGGATCTCTCCAGTTTGGAAACAGGCCATTCCGCCCGACGAGTCGCTCAGTGGTTCTCACTGCTGCCTGACAGCGCTACTAGGGACCCAGGCTCGATTCCAACTGTCGGGAGTCGATTCCGTGTCGCGTTTGCACATTCTCCCAGAGTCTGCGTGGGTTTGCTCGGGTTTCCTCCCACAGTCCAAAGACGTGCAGGTCGAGTGAATTGGCCATTCTAAATTGTCATCGATGCATTATTCAGTGAGAAACGGGTCTGGGCGGGTTACTCTTCAGTGGATCGATGTGGACTTGTTGGGCTGAAGGGCCTGTTTCCACACTGTAGCCAATCTAATTTATTCTAATCTCGTCAACACCGACCCTGCAGAGAGCAATCGACCCAGATCCTTTGCGCACACTGCATCATTCTCCATTGAATGCTGACTAATCCACCCTTCCGGGCCCGCACAATCACCGGACACAATGGGACAATGAAGCATGGCCAATCCCGCAAAAGCTACACATCTTTGTACTGAGAGCGGTAACCGGAGCAGCCGGAGCAAACCCACGCGCGGGCAGAATGTTCAAACTGCACAGACGGTGACGTGAGGGTCGATTGGAACCTGTGTCCCAAGCGCTTTGAGTCAGCCAGTGTGAACCAATCAGCCGCGAGCGCTGAGCGCAGCGCGACCCGGCTCCATAGCTCAGCGGTTAGAGCACTGGTCTTATAAACCAGGGGTCGTGAGTTCAAATCTCACTGGGGCCTCGTCATCCGTGCTGCCCGGCCCGGCCAAAGCCGACTCTGTTTCAACGCTCGGGATGAGACTGAGGAGCACTTTGTTGGAATCGCTCCACGCCAGTTTGTGGTCCAAGCGGCTCCTTTGGCAGCACGAGCGTTCACCCTCCAACCACCGGATGAACGAGTCGAGCCCAGGAAAATCCCTGTTGGTCTGACTGCTTGCTGCTGTTTTTGTCAATCAAGAGCTTGGGAATTGATGTTCGAAACACCAAGGTCATTACCCTGAAGTGACAGACACCTGTCTCCTCTCAAACCTGTTGAGCTTTTCCTGCAACTTCTGTTTTTGTCACTTACAGCGTTGAGTTGAAATCCACAAACTTCTTTTTTCTGCAGGCAAAGAACGGGGCTGTGTGTGTTCACGGATTTAACTTTGAGATCGCTGACCCCAGTCACTCCAAGCGAGCGAATGACAATTCCCAATTATGTCTGGACAGAAATCACAGAAGCATAGGATCTCTCCAGTTTGGAAACAGGCCATTCCGCCCGACGAGTCGCTCAGTGGTTCTCACTGCTGCCTGACAGCGCTACTAGGGACCCAGGCTCGATTCCAACTGTCGGGAGTCGATTCCGTGTCGCGTTTGCACATTCTCCCAGAGTCTGCGTGGGTTTGCTCGGGTTTCCTCCCACAGTCCAAAGACGTGCAGGTCGAGTGAATTGGCCATTCTAAATTGTCATCGATGCATTATTCAGTGAGAAACGGGTCTGGGCGGGTTACTCTTCAGTGGATCGATGTGGACTTGTTGGGCTGAAGGGCCTGTTTCCACACTGTAGCCAATCTAATTTATTCTAATCTCGTCAACACCGACCCTGCAGAGAGCAATCGACCCAGATCCTTTGCGCACACTGCATCATTCTCCATTGAATGCTGACTAATCCACCCTTCCGGGCCCGCACAATCACCGGACACAATGGGACAATGAAGCATGGCCAATCCCGCAAAAGCTACACATCTTTGTACTGAGAGCGGTAACCGGAGCAGCCGGAGCAAACCCACGCGCGGGCAGAATGTTCAAACTGCACAGACGGTGACGCGAGGGTCGATTGGAACCTGTGTCCCAAGCGCTTTGAGTCAGCCAGTGTGAACCAATCTGCCGCGAGCGCTGAGCGCAGCGCGACCCGGCTCCATAGCTCAGCGGTTAGAGCACTGGTCTTGTAAACCAGGGGTCGTGAGTTCAAAGCTCACTGGGGCCTCGTCATCCGTGCTGCCTGGCCCGGCCAAAGCCGACTCTGTTTCAACGCTCGGGATGAGACTGAGGAGCACTTTGTTGGAATCGCTCCACGCTTGTTTGTGGTCCAAGCGGCTCCTTCGGCAGCACGAGCGTTCACCCTCCAACCACCGGATGAACGAGTCGAGCTCAGGAAAAACCCTGTTGTTCTGACTGCTTGCTGCTGTTTTTGTCAATCAAGAGCTTGGGAATTGATGTCTGAAACACCAAGGTCATTACCCTGAAGTGACAGACACCTGTCTCCTCTCAAACCTGTTGAGCTTTTCCTGCAACTTCTGTTTTTGTCACTTACAGCTTTGAGTTGAAATCAACAAACTACTTTTTTCTGCAGGCAAAGAACGGGGCTGTGTGTGTTCACGGATTTAACTTTGAGATCGCTGACCCCAGTCACTCCAAGCGAGCGAATGACAATTCCCAATTATGTCTGGACAGAAATCACAGAAGCATAGGATCTCTCCAGTTTGGAAACAGGCCATTCCGCCCGACGAGTCGCTCAGTGGTTCTCACTGCTGCCTGACAGCGCTACTAGGGACCCAGGCTCGATTCCAACTGTCGGGAGTCGATTCCGTGTCGAGTTTGCACATTCTCCCAGAGTCTGCGTGGGTTTGCTCGGGTTTCCTCCCACAGTCCAAAGACGTGCAGGTCGAGTGAATTGGCCATTCTAAATTGTCATCGATGCATTATTCAGTGAGAAACGGGTCTGGGCGGGTTACTCTTCAGAGGATCGATGTGGACTTGTTGGGCTGAAGGGCATGTTTCCACACTGTAGCCAATCTAATTTATTCTAATCTCGTCAACACCGACCCTGCAGAGAGCAATCGACCCAGATCCTTTGCGCACACTGCATCATTCTCCATTGAAAGCTGACTAATCCACCCTTCCGGGCCCGCACAATCACCGGACACAATGGGAAAATGAAGCATGGCCAATCCCGCAGAAGCTACACATCTTTGTACTGAGAGCGGTAACCGGAGCAGACGGAGCAAACCCATGCGCGGGCAGAATGTTCAAACTGCACAGACGGTGACGCGAGGGTCGATTGGAACCTGTGTCCCAAGCGCTTTGAGTCAGCCAGTGTGAACCAATCAGCCGCGAGCGCTGAGCGCAGCGCCACCCGGCTCCATAGCTCAGCAGTTAGAGCACTGGTCTTATAAACCAGGGGTCGTGAGTTCAAATCTCACTGGGGCCTCGTCATCCGTGCTGCCCGGCCCGGCCAAAGCCGACTCTGTTTCAACGCTCGGGATGAGACTGAGGAGCACTTTGTTGGAATCGCTCCACGCCAGTTTGTGGTCCAAGCGGCTCCTTTGGCAGCACGAGCGTTCACCCTCCAACCACCGGATGAACGAGTCGAGCCCAGGAAAATCCCTGTTGGTCTGACTGCTTGCTGCTGTTTTTGTCAATCAAGAGCTTGGGAATTGATGTTCGAAACACCAAGGTCATTACCCTGAAGTGACAGACACCTGTCTCCTCTCAAACCTGTTGAGCTTTTCCTGCAAGTTCTGTTTTTGTCACTTACAGCGTTGAGTTGAAATCCACAAACTTCTTTTTTCTGCAGGCAAAGAACGGGGCTGTGTGTGTTCACGGATTTAACTTTGAGATCGCTGACCCCAGTCACTCCAAGCGAGCGAATGACAATTCCCAATTATGTCTGGACAGAAATCACAGAAGCATAGGATCTCTCCAGTTTGGAAACAGGCCATTCCGCCCGACGAGTCGCTCAGTGGTTCTCACTGCTGCCTGACAGCGCTATTAGGGACCCAGGCTCGATTCCAACTGTCGGGAGTCGATTCCGTGTCGCGTTTGCACATTCTCCCAGAGTCTGCGTGGGTTTGCTCCGGTTTCCTCCCACAGTCCAAAGACGGGCAGGTCGAGTGAATTGGCCATTCTAAATTGTCATCGATGCATTATTCAGTGAGAAACGGGTCTGGGCGGGTTACTCTTCAGTGGATCGATGTGGACTTGTTGGGCTGAAGGGCCTGTTTCCACACTGTAGCCAATCTAATTTATTCTAATCTCGTCAACACCGAACCTGCAGAGAGCAATCGACCCAGAGCCATTGCGCACACTGCATCATTCTCCATTGAATGCTGACTAATCCACCCTTCCGGGCCCGCACAATCACCGGACACAATGGGACAATGAAGCATGGCCAATCCCGCAAACGCTACACATCTTTGTACTGAGAGCGGTAACCGGAGCAGCCGGAGCAAACCCACGCGCGGGCAGAATGTTCAAACTGCACAGACGGTGACGCGAGGGTCGATTGGAACCTGTGTCCCAAGCGCTTTGAGTCAGCCAGTGTGAACCAATCAGCCGCGAGCGCTGAGCGCAGCGCCACCCGGCTCCATAGCTCAGCAGTTAGAGCACTGGTCTTGTAAACCAGGGGTCGTGAGTTCAAATCTCACGGGGGCCTCGTAATCCGTGCTGCCCGGCCCGGCCCGGCCAGAGCCGACTCTGTTTCAACGCTCGGGATGAGACTGAGGAGCACTTTGTTGGAATCGCTCCACGCCAGTTTGTGGTCCAAGCGGCTCCTTTGGCAGCACGGGCGTTCACCCCCCAACCACCGGATGAACGAGTCGAGCTCAGGAAAAACCCTGTTGGACTGGCTGCTTGCTGCTGTTTTTGTCAATCAAGAGCTTGGGAATTGATGTCTGAAACAGCAAGGTCATTACCCTGAAGTGACAGACACCTGTCTCCTCTCAAACCTGTTGAGCTTTTCCTGCAACTTCTGTTTTTGTCACTTACAGCGTTGAGTTGAAATCCACAAACTTCTTTTTTCTGCAGGCAAAGAACGGGGCTGTGTGTGTTCACGGATTTAACTTTGAGATCGCTGACCCCAGTCACTCCAAGCGAGCGAATGACAATTCCCAATTATGTCTGGACAGAAATCACAGTAGCATAGGATCTCTCCAGTTTGGAAATAGGCCATTCCGCCCGACGAGTCGCTCAGTGGTTCTCACTGCTGCCTGACAGCGCTACTAGGGACCCAGGCTCGATTCCAACTGTCGGGAGTCGATTCCGTGTCGAGTTTGCACATTCTCCCAGAGTCTGCGTGGGTTTGCTCCGGTTTCCTCCCACAGTCCAAAGACGGGCAGGTCGAGTGAATTGGCCATTCTAAATTGTCATCGATGCATTATTCAGTGAGAAACGGGTCTGGGCGGGTTACTCTTCAGTGGATCGATGTGGACTTGTTGGGCTGAAGGGCCTGTTTCCACACTGTAGCCAATCTAATTTATTCTAATCTCGTCAACACCGAACCTGCAGAGAGCAATCGACCCAGAGCCATTGCGCACACTGCATCATTCTCCATTGAATGCTGACTAATCCACCCTTCCGGGCCCGCACAATCACCGGACACAATGGGACAATGAAGCATGGCCAATCCCGCAAACGCTACACATCTTTGTACTGAGAGCGGTAACCGGAGCAGCCGGAGCAAACCCACGCGCGGGCAGAATGTTCAAACTGCACAGACGGTGACGCGAGGGTCGATTGGAACCTGTGTCCCAAGCGCTTTGAGTCAGCCAGTGTGAACCAATCAGCCGCGAGCGCTGAGCGCAGCGCCACCCGGCTCCATAGCTCAGCGGTTAGAGCACTGGTCTTGTAAACCAGGGGTCGTGAGTTCAAATCTCACTGGGGCCTCGTAATCCGTGCTGCCCGACCCGGCCCGGCCAGAGCCGACTCTGTTTCAACGCTCGGGATGAGACTGAGGAGCACTTTGTTGGAATCGCTCCACGCCAGTTTGTGGTCCAAGCGGCTCCTTTGGCAGCACGAGCGTTCACCCTCCAACCACCGGATGAAGGAGTCGAGTTCAGGAAAAACCCTGTTGGTCTGACAGCTTGCTGATGTTTTTGTCAATCAAGTGCTTGGGAATTGATGTCTGAAACACCAAGGTCATTTCCCTGAAGTGACAGACACCTGTCTCCTCTCAAACCTGTTGAGCTTTTCCTGCAACTTCTGTTTTTGTCACTTACAGCGTTGAGTTGAAATCCACAAACTTCTTTTTTCTGCAGGCAAAGAACGGGGCTGTGTGTGTTCACGGATTTAACTTTGAGATCGCTGACCCCAGTCACTCCAAGCGAGCGAATGACAATTCCCAATTATGTCTGGACAGAAATCACAGAAGCATAGGATCTCTCCAGTTTGGAAACAGGCCATTCCGCCCGACGAGTCGCTCAGTGGTTCTCACTGCTGCCTGACAGCGCTACTAGGGACCCAGGCTCGATTCCAACTGTCGGGAGTCGATTCCGTGTCGAGTTTGCACATTCTCCCAGAGTCTGCGTGGGTTTGCTCGGGTTTCCTCCCACAGACCAAAGACGTGCAGGTCGAGTGAATTGGCCATTCTAAATTGTCATCGATGCATTATTCAGTGAGAAACGGGTCTGGGCGGGTTACTCTTCAGAGGATCGATGTGGACTTGTTGGGCTGAAGGGCCTGTTTCCACACTGTAGCCAATCTAATTTATTCTAATCTCGTCAACACCGACCCTGCAGAGAGCAATCGCCCCAGATTTATTGCGCACACTGCATCATTCTCCATTGAATGCTGACTAATCCACCCTTCCGGGCCCGCACAATCACCGGACACAATGGGACAATGAAGCATGGCCAATCCCGCAAACGCTACACATCTTTGTACTGAGAGCGGTAACCGGAGCAGCCGGAGCAAACCCACGCGCGGGCAGAATGTTCAAAGTGCACAGACGGTGACGCGAGGGTCGATTGGAACCTGTGTCCCAAGCGCTTTGAGTCAGCCAGTGTGAACCAATCAGCCGCGAGCGCTGAGCGCAGCGCCACCCGGCTCCATAGCTCAGCGGTTAGAGCACTGGTCTTGTAAACCAGGGGTCGTGAGTTCAAATCTCACTGGGGCCTCGTCATCCATGCTGCCCGGCCCGGCCAGGCCCGACTCTGTTTCAACGCTTGGGATGAGACTGAGGAGCACTTTGTTGAAATCGCTCCACGCCAGTTTGTGGTCCAAGCGGCTCCTTTGGCAGCACGAGCGTTCACCCCCCAACCACCGGATGAACGAGTCGAGCGCAGGAAAAACCCTGTTGGACTGACTGCTTGCTGCTGTTTTTGTCAATCAAGAGCTTGGGAATTGATGTCTGAAACAGCAAGGTCATTACCCTGAAGTGACAGACACCTGTCTCCTCTCAAACCTGTTGAGCTTTTCCTGCAACTTCTGTTTTTGTCACTTACAGCGTTGAGTTGAAATCCACAAACTTCTTTTTTCTGCAGGCAAAGAACGGGGCTGTGTGTGTTCACGGATTTAACTTTGAGATCGCTGACCCCAGTCACTCCAAGCGAGCGAATGACAATTCCCAATTATGTCTGGACAGAAATCACAGTAGCATAGGATCTCTCCAGTTTGGAAATAGGCCATTCCGCCCGACGAGTCGCTCAGTGGTTCTCACTGCTGCCTGACAGCGCTACTAGGGACCCAGGCTCGATTCCAACTGTCGGGAGTCGATTCCGTGTCGAGTTTGCACATTCTCCCAGAGTCTGCGTGGGTTTGCTCCGGTTTCCTCCCACAGTCCAAAGACGGGCAGGTCTAGTGAATTGGCCATTCTAAATTGTCATCGATGCATTATTCAGTGAGAAACGGGTCTGGGCGGGTTACTCTTCAGTGGATCGATGTGGACTTGTTGGGCTGAAGGGCCTGTTTCCACACTGTAGCCAATCTAATTTATTCTAATCTCGTCAACACCGAACCTGCAGAGAGCAATCGACCCAGAGCCATTGCGCACACTGCATCATTCTCCATTGAATGCTGACTAATCCACCCTTCCGGGCCCGCACAATCACCGGACACAATGGGACAATGAAGCATGGCCAATCCCGCAAACGCTACACATCTTTGTACTGAGAGCGGTAACCGGAGCAGCCGGAGCAAACCCACGCGCGGGCAGAATGTTCAAAGTGCACAGACGGTGACGCGATGGTCGATTGGAACCTGTGTCCCAAGCGCTTTGAGTCAGCCAGTGTGAACCAATCAGCCGCGAGCGCTGAGCGCAGCGCCACCCGGCTCCATAGCTCAGCAGTTAGAGCACTGGTCTTGTAAACCAGGGGTCGTGAGTTCAAATCTCACTGGGGCCTCGTAATGCGTGCTGCCCGGCCCGGCCCGGCCAGAGCCGACTCTGTTTCAACGCTCGGGATGAGACTGAGGAGCACTTTGTTGGAATCGCTCCACGCCAGTTTGTGGTCCAAGCGGCTCCTTTGGCAGCACGAGCGTTCACCCTCCAACCACCGGATGAAGGAGTCGAGTTCAGGAAAAACCCTGTTGGTCTGACAGCTTGCTGATGTTTTTGTCAATCAAGTGCTTGGGAATTGATGTCTGAAACACCAAGGTCATTACCCTGAAGTGACAGACACCTGTCTCCTCTCAAACCTGTTGAGCTTTTCCTGCAACTTCTGTTTTTGTCACTTACAGCGTTGAGTTGAAATCCACAAACTTCTTTTTTCTGCAGGCAAAGAACGGGGCTGTGTGTGTTCACGGATTTAACTTTGAGATCGCTGACCCCAGTCACTCCAAGCGAGCGAATGACAATTCCCAATTATGTCTGGACAGAAATCACAGAAGCATAGGATCTCTCCAGTTTGGAAACAGGCCATTCCGCCCGACGAGTCGCTCAGTGGTTCTCACTGCTGCCTGTCAGCGCTACTAGGGACCCAGGCTCGATTCCAACTGTCGGGAGTCGATTCCGTGTCGAGTTTGCACATTCTCCCAGAGTCTGCGTGGGTTTGCTCGGGTTTCCTCCCACAGACCAAAGACGTGCAGGTCGAGTGAATTGGCCATTCTAAATTGTCATCGATGCATTATTCAGTGAGAAACGGGTCTGGGCGGGTTACTCTTCAGAGGATCGATGTGGACTTGTTGGGCTGAAGGGCCTGTTTCCACACTGTAGCCAATCTAATTTATTCTAATCTCGTCAACACCGACCCTGCAGAGAGCAATCGACCCAGATTTATTGCGCACACTGCATCATTCTCCATTGAATGCTGACTAATCCACCCTTCCGGGCCCGCACAATCACCGGACACAATGGGACAATGAAGCATGGCCAATCCCGCAAACGCTACACATCTTTGTACTGAGAGCGGTAACCGGAGCAGCCGGAGCAAACCCACGCGCGGGCAGAATGTTCAAAGTGCACAGACGGTGACGCGAGGGTCGATTGGAACCTGTGTCCCAAGCGCTTTGAGTCAGCCAGTGTGAACCAATCAGCCGCGAGGGCTGAGCGCAGCGCCACCCGGCTCCATAGCTCAGCGGTTAGAGCACTGGTCTTGTAAACCAGGGGTCGTGAGTTCAAATCTCACTGGGGCCTCGTCATCCATGCTGCCCGGCCCGGCCAGGCCCGACTCTGTTTCAACGCTTGGGATGAGACTGAGGAGCACTTTGTTGAAATCGCTCCACGCTAGTTTGTGGTCCAAGCGGCTCCTTTGGCAGCACGAGCGTTCACCCTCCAACCACCGGATGAACGAGTCGAGCTCAGAAAAAACCCTGTTGGTCTGACAGCTTGCTGCTGTTTTTGTCAATCAAGAGCTTGGGAATTGATGTCTGAAACAGCAAGGTCATTACCCTGAAGTGACAGACACCTGTCTCCTCTCAAACCTGTTGAGCTTTTCCTGCAACTTCTGTTTTTGTCACTTACAGCTTTGAGTTGAAATCAACAAACTACATTTTTCTGCAGGCAAAGAACGGGGCTGTGTGTGTTCACGGATTTAACTTTGAGATCGCTGACCCCAGTCACTCCAAGCGAGCGAATGACAATTCCCAATTATGTCTGGACAGAAATCACAGAAGCATAGGATCTCTCCAGTTTGGAAACAGGCCATTCCGCCCGACGAGTCGCTCAGTGGTTCTCACTGCTGCCTGACAGCGCTACTAGGGACCCAGGCTCGATTCCAACTGTCGGGAGTCGATTCCGTGTCGAGTTTGCACATTCTCTCAGAGTCTGCGTGGGTTTGCTCGGGTTTCCTCCCACAGTCCAAAGACGTGCAGGTCGAGTGAATTGGCCATTCTAAATTGTCATCGATGCATTATTCAGTGAGAAACGGGTCTGGGCGGGTTACTCTTCAGTGGATCGATGTGGACTTGTTGGGCTGAAGGGCCTGTTTCCACACTGTAGCCAATCTAATTTATTCTAATCTCGTCAACACCGACCCTGCAGAGAGCAATCGACCCAGATCCATTGCGCACACTGCATCATTCTCCATTGAATGCTGACTAATCCACCCTTCCGGGCCCGCACAATCACCGGACACAATGGGACAATGAAGCATGGCCAATCCCGCAAACGCTACACATCTTTGTACTGAGAGCGGTAACCGGAGCAGCCGGAGCAAACCCACGCACACACACGCGCGGGCAGAATGTTCAAACTGCACAGACGGTGACGCGAGGGTCGATTGGAACCTGTGTCCCAAGCGCTTTGAGTCAGCCAGTGAGAACCAATCAGCCGCGAGCGCTGAGCGCTGAGCGCAGCGCCACCCGGCTCCATAGCTCAGCGGTTAGAGCACTGGTCTTGTAAACCAGGGGTCGTGAGTTCCAATCTCACTGGGGCCTCGTCATCCGTGCTGCCCGGCCCGGCACGGCCAGGCCCGTCTCTATTTCAACGCTTGGGATGAGACTGAGGAGCACTTTGTTGGAATCGCTCCACGCCAGTTTGTGGTCCAAGCGGCTCCTTTGGCAGCACGAGCGTTCACTCTCCAACCACCGGATGAACGAGTCGAGCTCAGGAAAAACCCAGTTGGACTGACTGACTGACTGCTTGCTGCTGTTTTTGTCAATCAAGAGCTTGGGAATTGATGTCTGAAACAGCAAGGACATTACCCTGAAGTGACAGACACCTGTCTCCTCTCAAACCTGTTGAGCTTTTCCTGCAACTTCTGTTTTTGTCACTTACAGCTTTGAGTTGAAATCAACAAACTACATTTTTCTGCAGGCAAAGAACGGGGCTGTGTGTGTTCACGGATTTAACTTTGAGATCGCTGACCCCAGTCACTCCAAGCGAGCGAATGACAATTCCCAATTATGTCTGGACAGAAATCACAGAAGCATAGGATCTCTCCAGTTTGGAAACAGGCCATTCCGCCCGACGAGTCGCTCAGTGGTTCTCACTGCTGCCTGACAGCGCTACTAGGGACCCAGGCTCGATTCCAACTGTCGGGAGTCGATTCCGTGTCGAGTTTGCACATTCTCCCAGAGTCTGCGTGGGTTTGCTCCGGTTTCCTCCCACAGTCCAAAGACGGGCAGGTCGAGTGAATTGGCCATTCTAAATTGTCATCGATGCATTATTCAGTGAGAAACGTGTCTGGGCGGTTTACTCTTCAGAGGATCGATGTGGACTTGTTGGGCTGAAGGGCCTGTTTCCACACTGTAGCCAATCTAATTTATTCTAATCTCGTCAACACCGACCCTGCAGAGAGCAATCGACCATGATCCATTCCGCACACTGCATCATTCTCCATTGAATGCTGACTAGTCCACCCTTCCGGGCCCGCACAATCACCGGACACAATGGGACAATGAAGCATGGCCAATCCCGCAGAAGCTACACATCTTTGTACTGAGATCGGTAACCGGAGCAGCCGGAGCAAACCCACGCACACACACGCGCGGGCAGAATGTTGAAACTGCACAGACGGTGACGCGAGGGTCGATTGGAACCTGTGTCCCAAGCGCTTTGGGGCAGCCAGTGTGAACCAATCAGCCGCGAGCGCTGAGCGCTGAGCGCAGCGCCTCCCGGCTCCATAGCTCAGCGGTTAGAGCACTGGTCTTGTAAACCAGGGGTCGTGAGTTCAAATCTCACTGGGGCCTCGTCATCCGTGCTGCCCGGCCCGGCCAGGCCCGACTCTGTTTCAACGCTTGGGATGAGACTGAGGAGCACTTTGTTGGAATCGCTCCACGCCAGTTTGTGGTCCAAGCGGCTCCTTTGGCAGCACGGGCGTTCACCCCCCAACCACCGGATGAACGAGTCGAGCTCAGGAAAAACCCTGTTGGACTGGCTGCTTGCTGCTGTTTTTGTCAATCAAGAGCTTGGGAATTGATGTCTGAAACAGCAAGGTCATTACCCTGAAGTGACAGACACCTGTCTCCTCTCAAACCTGTTGAGCTTTTCCTGCAACTTCTGTTTTTGTCACTTACAGCTTTGAGTTGAAATCAACAAACTACATTTTTCTGCAGGCAAAGAACGGGGCTGTGTGTGTTCACGGATTTAACTTTGAGATCGCTGACCCCAGTCACTCCAAGCGAGCGAATGACAATTCCCAATTATGTCTGGACAGAAATCACAGAAGCATAGGATCTCTCCAGTTTGGAAACAGGCCATTCCGCCCGACGAGTCGCTCAGTGGTTCTCACTGCTGCCTGACAGCGCTACTAGGGACCCAGGCTCGATTCCAACTGTCGGGAGTCGATTCCGTGTCGAGTTTGCACATTCTCTCAGAGTCTGCGTGGGTTTGCTCGGGTTTCCTCCCACAGTCCAAAGACGTGCAGGTCGAGTGAATTGGCCATTCTAAATTGTCATCGATGCATTATTCAGTGAGAAACGGGTCTGGGCGGGTTACTCTTCAGTGGATCGATGTGGACTTGTTGGGCTGAAGGGCCTGTTTCCACACTGTAGCCAATCTAATTTATTCTAATCTCGTCAACACCGACCCTGCAGAGAGCAATCGACCCAGATCCATTGCGCACACTGCATCATTCTCCATTGAATGCTGACTAATCCACCCTTCCGGGCCCGCACAATCACCGGACACAATGGGACAATGAAGCATGGCCAATCCCGCAAACGCTACACATCTTTGTACTGAGAGCGGTAACCGGAGCAGCCGGAGCAAACCCACGCACACACACGCGCGGGCAGAATGTTCAAACTGCACAGACGGTGACGCGAGGGTCGATTGGAACCTGTGTCCCAAGCGCTTTGAGTCAGCCAGTGAGAACCAATCAGCCGCGAGCGCTGAGCGCTGAGCGCAGCGCCACCCGGCTCCATAGCTCAGCGGTTAGAGCACTGGTCTTGTAAACCAGGGGTCGTGAGTTCCAATCTCACTGGGGCCTCGTCATCCGTGCTGCCCGGCCCGGCACGGCCAGGCCCGTCTCTATTTCAACGCTTGGGATGAGACTGAGGAGCACTTTGTTGGAATCGCTCCACGCCAGTTTGTGGTCCAAGCGGCTCCTTTGGCAGCACGAGCGTTCACCCTCCAACCACCGGATGAACGAGTCGAGCTCAGGAAAAACCCAGTTGGACTGACTGACTGACTGCTTGCTGCTGTTTTTGTCAATCAAGAGCTTGGGAATTGATGTCTGAAACAGCAAGGACATTACCCTGAAGTGACAGACACCTGTCTCCTCTCAAACCTGTTGAGCTTTTCCTGCAACTTCTGTTTTTGTCACTTACAGCTTTGAGTTGAAATCAACAAACTACATTTTTCTGCAGGCAAAGAACGGGGCTGTGTGTGTTCACGGATTTAACTTTGAGATCGCTGACCCCAGTCACTCCAAGCGAGCGAATGACAATTCCCAATTATGTCTGGACAGAAATCACAGAAGCATAGGATCTCTCCAGTTTGGAAACAGGCCATTCCGCCCGACGAGTCGCTCAGTGGTTCTCACTGCTGCCTGACAGCGCTACTAGGGACCCAGGCTCGATTCCAACTGTCGGGAGTCGATTCCGTGTCGAGTTTGCACATTCTCCCAGAGTCTGCGTGGGTTTGCTCGGGTTTCCTCCCACAGTCCAAAGACGTGCAGGTCGAGTGAATTGGCCATTCTAAATTGTCATCGATGCATTATTCAGTGAGAAACGGGTCTGGGCGGGTTACTCTTCAGAGGATCGATGTGGACTTGTTGGGCTGAAGGGCCTGTTTCCACACTGTAGCCAATCTAATTTATTCTAATCTCGTCAACACCGACCCTGCAGAGAGCAATCGACCCAGATCCATTGCGCACACTGCATCATTCTCAATTGAATGCTGACTAATCCACCCTTCCGGGCCCGCACAATCACCGGACACAATGGGACAATGAAGCATGGCCAATCCCGCAAACGCTACACATCTTTGTACTGAGAGCGGTAACCGGAGCAGCCGGAGCAAACCCACGCGCGGGCAGAATGTTCAAACTGCACAGACGGTGACGCGAGGGTCGATTGGAACCTGTGTCCCAAGCGCTTTGAGTCAGCCAGTGTGAACCAATCAGCCGCGAGCGCTGAGCGCAGCGCCACCCGGCTCCATAGCTCAGCGGTTAGAGCACTGGTCTTGTAAACCAGGGGTCGTGAGTTCAAATCTCACTGGGGCCTCATCATCCGTGCTGCCCGGCCCGGCCCGGCCAGAGCCGACTCTGTTTCAACGCTCGGGATGAAACTGAGGAGCACTTTGTTGGAATCGCTCCACGCCAGTTTGTGGTCCAAGCGGCTCCTTTGGCAGCACGAGCGTTCACCCTCCAACCACCGGATGAATGAGTCGAGCTCAGGAAAACCCCTGTTGGTCTGACTGCTTGCTGCTGTTTTTGTCAATCAAGAGCTTGGGAATTGATGTCTGAAACACCAAGGTCATTACCCTGAAGTGACAGACACCTGTCTCCTCTCAAACCTGTTGAGCTTTTCCTGCAACTTCTGTTTTTGTCACTTACAGCGTTGAGTTGAAATCCTCAAACTTCTTTTTTCTGCAGGCAAAGAACGGGGCTGTGTGTGTTCATGGATTTAACTTTGAGATCGCTGACCCCAGTCACTCCAAGCGAGCGAATGACAATTCCCAATTATGTCTGGACAGAAATCACAGAAGCATAGGATCTCTCCAGTTTGGAAACAGGCCATTCCGCCCGACGAGTCGCTCAGTGGTTCTCACTGCTGCCTGACAGCGCTACTAGGGACCCAGGCTCGATTCCAACTGTCGGGAGTCGATTCCGTGTCGAGTTTGCACATTCTCCCAGAGTCTGCGTGGGTTTGCTCGGGTTTCCTCCCACAGTCCAAAGACGTGCAGGTCGAGTGAATTGGCCATTCTAAATTGTCATCGATGCATTATTCAGTGAGAAACGGGTCTGGGCGGGTTACTCTTCAGAGGATCGATGTGGACTTGTTGGGCTGAAGGGCCTGTTTCCACACTGTAGCCAATCTAATTTATTCTAATCTCGTCAACACCGGCCCTGCAGAGAGCAATCGACCCAGATCCATTGCGCACACTGCATCATTCTCCATTGAATGCTGACTAATCCACCCTTCCGGGCCCGCACAATCACCGGACACAATGGGACAATGAAGCATGGCCAATCCCGCAAACGCTACACATCTTTGTACTGAGAGCGGTAACCGGAGCAGCCGGAGCAAACCCACGCGCGGGCAGAATGTTCAAACTGCACAGACGGTGACGCGAGGCTCGATTGGAACCTGTGTCCCAAGCGCTTTGAGTCAGCCAGTGTGAACCAATCAGCCGCGAGCGCGGAGCGCAGCGCCACCCGGCTCCATAGCTCAGCGGTTAGAGCACTGGTCTTATCAACCAGGGGTCGTGAGTTCAAATCTCACTGGGGCCTCGTCATCCGTGCTGCCCGGCGCGGCCCGGCCAGAGCCGACTCTGTTTCAACGCTCGGGGTGAGGCTGAGGAGCACTTTGTTGGAATCGCTCCACGCCAGTTTGTGGTCCAAGCGGCTCCCTTGGCAGCACGAGCGTTCACCCTCCAACCACCGGATGAACGAGTCGAGTTCAGGAAAAACCCTGTTGGTCTGACTGCTTGCTGCTGTTTTTGTCAATCAAGAGCTTGGGAATTGATGTCTGAAACACCAAGGTCATTACCCTGAAGTGACAGACACCTGTCTCCTCTCAAACCTGTTGAGCTTTTCCTGCAACTTCTGTTTTTGTCACTTACAGCGTTGAGTTGAAATCCACAAACTTCTTTTTTCTGCAGGCAAAGAACGGGGCTGTGTGTGTTCACGGATTTAACTTTGAGATCGCTGACCCCAGTCACTCCAAGCGAGCGAATGACAATTCCCAATTATGTCTGGACAGAAATCACAGAAGCATAGGATCTCTCCAGTTTGGAAACAGGCCATTCCGCCCGACGAGTCGCTCAGTGGTTCTCACTGCTGCCTGACAGCGCTACTAGGGACCCAGGCTCGATTCCAACTGTCGGGAGTCGATTCCGTGTCGAGTTTGCACATTCTCCCAGAGTCTGCGTGGGTTTGCTCGGGTTTCCTCCCACAGTCCAAAGACGTGCAGGTCGAGTGAATTGGCCATTCTAAATTGTCATCGATTGTCATTCAGTGAGAAACGGGTCTGGGCGGGTTACTCTTCAGAGGATCGATGTGGACTTGTTGGGCTGAAGGGCCTGTTTCCACACTGTAGCCAATCTAATTTATTCTAATCTCGTCAACACCGATCCTGCAGAGAGCAATCGACCCAGATCCATTGCGCACACTGCATCATTCTCCATTGAATGCTGACTAATCCACCCTTCCGGGCCCGCACAATCACCGGACACAATGGGACAATGAAGCATGGCCAATCCCGCAAACGCTACACATCTTTGTACTGAGAGCGGTAACCGGAGCAGCCGGAGCAAACCCACGCGCGGGCAGAATGTTCAAACTACACAGACGGTGACGCGAGGGTCGATTGGAACCTGTGTCCCAAGCGCTTTGAGTCAGCCAGTGTGAACCAATCAGCCGCGAGCGCGGAGCGCAGCGCCACCCGGCTCCATAGCTCAGCGGTTAGAGCACTAGTCTTATCAACCAGGGGTCGTGAGTTCAAATCTCACTGGGGCCTCGTCATCCGTGCTGCCCGGCCCGACCAAAGCCGACTCTGTTTCAACGCTCGGGATGAGACTGAGGAGCACTTTGTTGGAATCGCTCCACGCCAGTTTGTGGTCTAAGCGGCTCCTTTGGCAGCACGAGCGTTCACCCTCCAACCACCGGATGAACGAGTCGAGTTCAGGAAAAACCCTGTTGGTCTGACAGCTTGCTGCTGTTTTTGTCAATCAAGAGCTTGGGAATTGATGTCTGAAACACCAAGGTCATTACCCTGAAGTGACAGACACCTGTCTCCTCTCAAACCTGTTGAGCTTTTCCTGCAACTTCTGTTTTTGTCAATTACAGCGTTGAGTTGAAATCCACAAACTTCTTTTTTCTGCAGGCAAAGAACGGGGCTGTGTGTGTTCACGGATTTAACTTTGAGATCGCTGTCCCCAGTCACTCCAAGCGAGCGAATGACAATTCCCAATTATGTCTGGACAGAAATCACAGAAGCATAGGATCTCTCCAGTTTGGAAACAGGCCATTCCGCCCGACGAGTCGCTCAGTGGTTCTCACTGCTGCCTGACAGCGCTACTAGGGACCCAGGCTCGATTCCAACTGTCGGGAGTCGATTCCGTGTCGAGTTTGCACATTCTCCCAGAGTCTGCGTGGGTTTGCTCGGGTTTCCTCCCACAGTCCAAAGACGTGCAGGTCGAGTGAATTGGCCATTCTAAATTGTCATCGATGCATTATTCAGTGAGAAACGGGTCTGGGCGGGTTACTCTTCAGAGGATCGATGTGGACTTGTTGGGCTGAAGGGCCTGTTTCCACACTGTAGCCAATCTAATTTATTCTAATCTCGTCAACACCGACCCTGCAGAGAGCAATCGACCCAGATCCATTGCGCACACTGCATCATTCTCCATTGAATGCTGACTAATCCACCCTTCCGGGCCCGCACAATCACCGGACACAATGGGACAATGAAGCATGGCCAATCCCGCAAACGCTACACATCTTTGTACTGAGAGCGGTAACCGGAGCAGCCGGAGCAAACCCACGCGCGGGCAGAATGTTCAAACTGCACAGACGGTGACGCGAGGGTCGATTAGAACCTGTGTCCCAAGCGCTTTGAGTCAGCCAGTGTGAACCAATCAGCCGCGAGCGCTGAGCGCAGCGCCACCCGGCTCTATTGCTCAGCGGTTAGAGCACTGGTCTCGTAAACCAGGGGTCGTGAGTTCAAATCTCACTGGGGCCTCGTCATCCGTGCTGCCCGGCCCGGCCCGGCCAGTCCCGACTCTGTTTCAACGCTCGGGGTGAGACTGAGGAGCACTTTGTTGGAATCGCTCCACGCCAGTTTGTGGTCCAAGCGGCTCCTTTGGCAGCACGAGCGTTCACCCTCCAACCACCGGATGAACGAGTCGAGCTCAGGAAAACCCCTGTTGGTCTGACTGCTTGCTGCTGTTTTTGTCAATCAAGAGCTTGGGAATTGATGTCTGAAACACCAAGGTCATTACCCTGAAGTGACAGACACCTGTCTCCTCTCAAACCTGTTGAGCTTTTCCTGCAACTTCTGTTTTTGTCACTTACAGCGTTGAGTTGAAATCCACAAACTTGTTTTTTCTGCAGGCAAAGAACGGGGCTGTGTGTGTTCACGGATTTAACTTTGAGATCGCTGACCCCAGTCACTCCAAGCGAGCGAATGACAATTCCCAATTATGTCTGGACAGAAATCACAGAAGCATAGGATCTCTCCAGTTTGGAAACAGGCCATTCCGCCCGACGAGTCGCTCAGTGGTTCTCACTGCTGCCTGACAGCGCTACTAGGGACCCAGGCTCGATTCCAACTGTCGGGAGTCGATTCCGTGTCGAGTTTGCACATTCTCCCAGAGTCTGCGTGGGTTTGCTCGGGTTTCCTCCCACAGTCCAAAGACGTGCAGGTCGAGTGAATTGGCCATTCTAAATTGTCATCGATGCATTATTCAGTGAGAAACGGGTCTGGGCGGGTTACTCTTAAGAGGATCGATGTGGACTTGTTGGGCTGAAGGGCCTGTTTCCACACTGTAGCCAATCTAATTTATTCTAATCTCGTCAACACCGACCCTGCAGAGAGCAATCGACCCAGATCCTTTGCGCACACTGCATCATTCTCCATTGAATGCTGACTAATCCACCCTTCCGGGCCCGCACAATCACCGGACACAATGGGACAATGAAGCATGGCCAATCCCGCAAACGCTACACATCTTTGTACTGAGAGCGGTAACCGGAGCAGCCGGAGCAAACCCACGCGCGGGCAGAATGTTCAAACTGCACAGACGGTGACGCGAGGGTCGATTGGAACCTGTGTCCCAAGCGCTTTGAGTCAGCCAGTGTGAACCAATCAGCCGCGAGCGCTGAGCGCCGCGCCACCCGGCTCCATAGCTCAGCGGTTAGAGCACTGGTCTTGTAAATCAGGGGTCGTGAGTTCAAGTCTCACTGGGGCCTCGTCATCCGTGCTGCCCGGCCCGGCCAGAGCCGACTCTATTTCAACGCTCGGGATGAGACTGGGGAGCACTTTGTTGGAATCGCTCCACGCCAGTTTGTGGTCCAAGCGGCTCCTTTGGCAGCACGAGCCTTCACCCTCCAACCACCGGATGAACGAGTCGAGCTCAGGAAAAACCCTGTTGGTCTGACTGCTTGCTGCTGTTTTTGTCAATCAAGAGCTTGGGAATTGATGTCTGAAACAGCAAGGTCATTACCCTGAAGTGACAGACACCTGTCTCCTCTCAAACCTGTTGAGCTTTTCCTGCAACTTCTGTTTTTGTCACTTACAGCTTTGAGTTGAAATCAACAAACTACATTTTTCTGCAGGCAAAGAACGGGGCTGTGTGTGTTCACGGATTTAACTTTGAGATCGCTGACCCCAGTCACTCCAAGCGAGCGAATGACAATTCCCAATTATGTCTGGACAGAAATCACAGAAGCATAGGATCTCTCCAGTTTGGAAACAGGCCATTCCGCCCAACGAGTCGCTCAGTGGTTCTCACTGCTGCCTCACAGCGCTACTAGGGACCCAGGCTCGATTCCAACTGTCGGGAGTCGATTCCGTGTCGAGTTTGCACATTCTCCCAGAGTCTGCGTGGGTTTGCTCGGGTTTCCTCCCACAGTCCAAAGACGTGCAGGTCGAGTGAATTGGCCATTCTAAATTGTCATCGATGCATTATTCAGTGAGAAACGGGTCTGGGCGGGTTACTCTTCAGAGGATCGATGTGGACTTGTTGGGCTGAAGGGCCTGTTTCCACACTGTAGCCAATCTAATTTATTCTAATCTCGTCAACACCGACCCTGCAGAGAGCAATCGACCCAGATCCATTTCGCACACTGCATCATTCTCCATTGAATGCTGACCAATCCACCCTTCCGGGCCCGCACAATCACCGGACACAATGGGACAATGAAGCATGGCCAATCCCGCAAACGCTACACATCTTTGTACTGAGAGCGGTAACCGGAGCAGCCGGAGCAAACCCACGCGCGGGCAGAATGTTCAAACTGCACAGACGGTGACGCGAGGGTCGATTGGAACCTGTGTCCCAAGCGCTTTGAGTCAGCCAGTGTGAACCAATCAGCCGCGAGCGCGGAGCGCAGCGCCACCCGGCTCCATAGCTCAGCGGTTAGAGCACTAGTCTTATCAACCAGGGGTCGTGAGTTCAAATCTCACTGGGGCCTCGTCATCCGTGCTGCCCGGCCCGACCAAAGCCGACTCTGTTTCAACGCTCGGGATGAGACTGAGGAGCACTTTGTTAGAATCGCTCCACGCCAGTTTGTGGTCCAAGCGGCTCCTTCGGCAGCACGAGCATTCACCCTCCAACCACTGGATGAACGAGTCGAGTTCAGGAAAAACCCTGTTGGTCTGACTGCTTGCTGCTGTTTTTGTCAATCAAGAGCTTGGGAATTGATGTCTGAAACACCAAGGTCATTACCCTGAAGTGACAGACACCAGTCTCCTCTCAAACCTGTTGAGCTTTTCCTGCAACTTCTGTTTTTGTCAATTACAGCGTTGAGTTGAAATCCACAAACTTCTTTTTTCTGCAGGCAAAGAACGGGGCTGTGTGTGTTCACGGATTTAACTTTGAGATCGCTGTCCCCAGTCACTCCAAGCGAGCGAATGACAATTCCCAATTATGTCTGGACAGAAATCACAGAAGCATAGGATCTCTCCAGTTTGGAAACAGGCCATTCCGCCCGACGAGTCGCTCAGTGGTTCTCACTGCTGCCTGACAGCGCTACTAGGGACCCAGGCTCGATTCCAACTGTCGGGAGTCGATTCCGTGTCGAGTTTGCACATTCTCCCAGAGTCTGCGTGGGTTTGCTCGGGTTTCCTCCCACAGTCCAAAGACGTGCAGGTCGAGTGAATTGGCCATTCTAAATTGTCATCGATGCATTATTCAGTGAGAAACGGGTCTGGGCGGGTTACTCTTCAGAGGATCGATGTGGACTTGTTGGGCTGAAGGGCCTGTTTCCACACTGTAGCCAATCTAATTTATTCTAATCTCGTCAACACCGACCCTGCAGAGAGCAATCGACCCAGATCCATTTCGCACACTGCATCATTCTCCATTGAATGCTGACCAATCCACCCTTCCGGGCCCGCACAATCACCGGACACAATGGGACAATGAAGCATGGCCAATCCCGCAAACGCTACACATCTTTGTACTGAGAGCGGTAACCGGAGCAGCCGGAGCAAACCCACGCGCGGGCAGAATGTTCAAACTGCACAGACGGTGACGCGAGGGTCGATTGGAACCTGTGTCCCAAGCGCTTTGAGTCAGCCAGTGTGAACCAATCAGCCGCGAGCGCTGAGCGCCGCGCCACCCGGCTCCATAGCTCAGCGGTTAGAGCACTGGTCTTGTAAATCAGGGGTCGTGAGTTCAAGTCTCACTGGGGCCTCGTCATCCGTGCTGCCCGGCCCGGCCAGAGCCGACTCTGTTTCAACGCTCGGGATGAGACTGGGGAGCACTTTGTTGGAATCGCTCCACGCCAGTTTGTGGTCCAAGCGGCTCCTTTGGCAGCACGAGCCTTCACCATCCAACCACCGGATGAACGAGTCGAGCTCAGGAAAAACCCTGTTGGTCTGACTGCTTGCTGCTGTTTTTGTCAATCAAGAGCTTGGGAATTGATGTCTGAAACAGCAAGGTCATTACCCTGAAGTGACAGACACCTGTCTCCTCTCAAACCTGTTGAGCTTTTCCTGCAACTTCTGTTTTTGTCACTTACAGCTTTGAGTTGAAATCAACAAACTACATTTTTCTGCAGGCAAAGAACGGGGCTGTGTGTGTTCACGGATTTAACTTTGAGATCGCTGACCCCAGTCACTCCAAGCGAGCGAATGACAATTCCCAATTATGTCTGGACAGAAATCACAGAAGCATAGGATCTCTCCAGTTTGGAAACAGGCCATTCCGCCCGACGAGTCGCTCAGTGGTTCTCACTGCTGCCTGACAGCGCTACTAGGGACCCAGGCTCGATTCCAACTGTCGGGAGTCGATTCCGTGTCGAGTTTGCACATTCTCCCAGAGTCTGCGTGGGTTTGCTCGGGTTTCCTCCCACAGTCCAAAGACGTGCAGGTCGAGTGAATTGGCCATTCTAAATTGTCATCGATGCATTATTCAGTGAGAAACGGGTCTGGGCGGGTTACTCTTCAGAGGATCGATGTGGACTTGTTGGGCTGAAGGGCCTGTTTCCACACTGTAGCCAATCTAATTTATTCTAATCTCGTCAACACCGACCCTGCAGAGAGCAATCGACCCAGATCCATTTCGCACACTGCATCATTCTCCATTGAATGCTGACTAATCCACCCTTCCGGGCCCGCACAATCACCGGACACAATGGGACAATGAAGCATGGCCAATCCCGCAAACGCTACACATCTTTGTACTGAGAGCGGTAACCGGAGCAGCCGGAGCAAACCCACGCGCGGGCAGAATGTTCAAACTGCACAGACGGTGACGCGAGGGTCGATTAGAACCTGTGTCCCAAGCGCTTTGAGTCAGCCAGTGTGAACCAATCAGCCGCGAGCGCTGAGCGCAGCGCCACCCGGCTCTATTGCTCAGCGGTTAGAGCACTGGTCTTGTAAACCAGGGGTCGTGAGTTCAAATCTCACTGGGGCCTCGTCATCCGTGCTGCCCGGCCCGGCCCGGCGAGTCCCGACTCTGTTTCAACGCTCGGGGTGAGACTGAGGAGCACTTTGTTGGAATCGCTCCACGCCAGTTTGTGGTCCAAGCGGCTCCTTTGGCAGCACGAGCGTTCACCCTCCAACCACCGGATGAGCGAGTCGAGCTCAGGAAAACCCCTGTTGGTCTGACTGCTTGCTGCTGTTTTTGTCAATCAAGAGCTTGGGAATTGATGTCTGAAACACCAAGGTCATTACCCTGAAGTGACAGACACCTGTCTCCTCTCAAACCTGTTGAGCTTTTCCTGCAACTTCTGTTTTTGTCACTTACAGCGTTGAGTTGAAATCCACAAACTACATTTTTCTGCAGGCAAAGAACGGGGCTGTGTGTGTTCACGGATTTAACTTTGAGATCGCTGACCCCAGTCACTCCAAGCGAGCGAATGACAATTCCCAATTATGTCTGGACAGAAATCACAGAAGCATAGGATCTCTCCAGTTTGGAAACAGGCCATTCCGCCCGACGAGTCGCTCAGTGGTTCTCACTGCTGCCTGACAGCGCTACTAGGGACCCAGGCTCGATTCCAACTGTCGGGAGTCGATTCCGTGTCGAGTTTGCACATTCTCCCAGAGTCTGCGTGGGTTTGCTCGGGTTTCCTCCCACAGTCCAAAGACGTGCAGGTCGAGTGAATTGGCCATTCTAAATTGTCATCGATGCATTATTCAGTGAGAAACGGGTCTGGGCGGGCTACTCTTCAGAGGATCGATGTGGACTTGTTGGGCTGAAGGGCCTGTTTCCACACTGTAGCCAATCTAATTTATTCTAATCTCGTCAACACCGACCCTGCAGAGAGCAATCGACCCAGATCCATTGCACACACTGCATCATTCTCCATTGAATGCTGACTAATCCACCCTTCCGGGCCCGCACAATCACCGGACACAATGGGACAATGAAGCATGGCCAATCCCGCAAACGCTACACATCTTTGTACTGAGAGCGGTAACCGGAGCAGCCGGAGCAAACCCACGCGCGGGCAGAATGTTCAAACTGCACAGACGGTGACGCGAGGGTCGATTGGAACCTGTGTCCCAAGCGCTTTGAGTCAGCCAGTGTGAACCAATCAGCCGCGAGCGCTGTGCGTGGCGCCACCCGGCTCCGTAGCTCAGCGGTTAGAGTACTGGTCTTGTAAACCAGGGGTCGTGAGTTCAAATCTCACTGGGGCCTCGTCATCCGTGCTGCCCGGCCCGGCCAAAGCCGACTCTGTTTCAACGCTCGGGATGAGACTGAGGAGCACTTTGTTGGAATCGCTCCACGCCAGTTTGTGGTCCAAACGGCTCCTTTGGCAGCACGAGCGTTCACCCTCCAACCACCGGATGAACGAGTCGAGCTCAGAAAAAACCCTGTTGGTCTGACAGCTTGCTGCTGTTTTTGTCAATCAAGAGCTTGGGAATTGATGTCTGAAACACCAAGGTCATTACCCTGAAGTGACAGACACCTGTCTCCTCTCAAACCTGTTGAGCTTTTCCTGCAACTTCTGTTTTTGTCACTTACAGCGTTGAGTTGAAATCCACAAACTACATTTTTCTGCAGGCAAAGAACGGGGCTGTGTGTGTTCACGGATTTAACTTTGAGATCGCTGACCCCAGTCACTCCAAGCGAGCGAATGACAATTCCCAATTATGTCTGGACAGAAATCACAGAAGCATAGGATCTCTCCAGTTTGGAAACAGGCCATTCCGCCCGACGAGTCGCTCAGTGGTTCTCACTGCTGCCTGACAGCGCTACTAGGGACCCAGGCTCGATTCCAACTGTCGGGAGTCGATTCCGTGTCGAGTTTGCACATTCTCCCAGAGTCTGCGTGGGTTTGCTCGGGTTTCCTCCCACAGTCCAAAGACGTGCAGGTCGAGTGAATTGGCCATTCTAAATTGTCATCGATGCATTATTCAGTGAGAAACGGGTCTGGGCGGGTTACTCTTCAGTGGATCGATGTGGACTTGTTGGGCTGAAGGGCCTGTTTCCACACTGTAGCCAATCTAATTTATTCTAATCTCGTCAACACCGACCCTGCAGAGAGCAATCGACCCAGATCCATTGCGCACACTGCATCATTCTCCATTGAATGCTGACTAATCCACCCTTCCGGGCCCGCACAATCACCGGACACAATGGGACAATGAAGCATGGCCAATCCCGCAAACGCTACACATCTTTGTACTGAGAGCGGTAACCGGATCAGCCGGAGCAAACCCACGCGCGGGCAGAATGTTCAAACTGCACAGACGGTGACGCGAGGGTCGATTGGAACCTGTGTCCCAAGCGCTTTGAGTCAGCCAGTGTGAACCAATCAGCCGCGAGCGCTGAGCGCCGCGCCACCCGGCTCCATAGCTCAGCGGTTAGAGCGCTGGTCTTGTAAACCAGGGGTCGTGAGTTCAAATCTCACTGGGGCCTCGTCATCCGAACTGCCCGGCCCGGCCAAAGCCGACTCTGTTTCAACGCTAAGGATGAGCCTGAGGAGCACTTTGTTGGAATCGCTCCACGCCAGTTTGTGGTCCAAGCGGCTCCTTTGGCAGCACGAGCGTTCACCCTCCAACCACCGGATGAACGAGTCGAGCTCAGGAAAAACCCTGTTGGTCTGACTGCTTGCTGCTGTTTTTGTCAATCAAGAGCTTGGGAATTGATGTCTGAAACACCAAGGTCATTACCCTGAAGTGACAGACACCTGTCTCCTCTCAAACCTGTTGAGCTTTTCCTGCAACTTCTGTTTTTGTCAATTACAGCGTTGAGTTGAAATCCACAAACTTCTTTTTTCTGCAGGCAAAGAACGGGGCTGTGTGTGTTCACGGATTTAACTTTGAGATCGCTGACCCCAGTCACTCCAAGCGAGCGAATGACAATTCCCAATTATTTCTGGACAGAAATCACAGAAGCATAGGATCTCTCCAGTTTGGAAACAGGCCATTCCGCCCGACGAGTCGCTCAGTGGTTCTCACTGCTGCCTGACAGCGCTACTAGGGACCCAGGCTCGATTCCAACTGTCGGGAGTCGATTCCGTGTCGAGTTTGCACATTCTCCCAGAGTCTGCGTGGGTTTGCTCGGGTTTCCTCCCACAGTCCAAAGACGTGCAGGTCGAGTGAATTGGCCATTCTAAATTGTCATCGATGCATTATTCAGTGAGAAACGGGTCTGGGCGGGTTACTCTTCAGAGGATCGATGTGGACTTGTTGGGCTGAAGGGCCTGTTTCCACACTGTAGCCAATCTAATTTATTCTAATCTCGTCAACACCGACCCTGCAGAGAGCAATCGACCCAGATCCATTGCGCACACTGCATCATTCTCCATTGAATGCTGACTAATCCACCCTTCCGGGCCCGCACAATCACCGGACACAATGGGACAATGAAGCATGGCCAATCCCGCAAACGCTACACATCTTTGTACTGAGAGCGGTAACCGGATCAGCCGGAGCAAACCCACGCGCGGGCAGAATGTTCAAACTGCACAGACGGTGACGCGAGGGTCGATTGGAACCTGTGTCCCAAGCGCTTTGAGTCAGCCAGTGTGAACCAATCAGCCGCGAGCGCTGAGCGCCGCGCCACCCGGCTCCATAGCTCAGCGGTTAGAGCGCTGGTCTTGTAAACCAGGGGTCGTGAGTTCAAATCTCACTGGGGCCTCGTCATCCGAACTGCCCGGCCCGGCCAAAGCCGACTCTGTTTCAACGCTAAGGATGAGCCTGAGGAGCACTTTGTTGGAATCGCTCCACGCCAGTTTGTGGTCCAAGCGGCTCCTTTGGCAGCACGAGCGTTCACCCTCCAACCAC